>NC_058136.1:67685506-67709031 GCF_016433145.1 Gracilinanus agilis | reverse complement strand
TACATTCTATTTTACCACAGTGTATCAGTCTCTGTGTACAATATTCTTCTGGCTCTGCTCCTTTTGCTCTGCATCAATTCCTGGAGGTCGTTCCAGTTCACATTGAATTCCTCCAGTTTATTATTCCTTTGAGCACAATAGTATTCCAACACCAGCCTATACCACAATTTGTTAAGCCATTCCCAAATTGAAGGGCATGCCCTCATTTTCCAGTTTTTTGCCACCACAAAAAGTGCGGCTATAAATATTTTCGTGCAAGTCTGTTTATCTATGATCTCTTTGGGGTACAAACCCAACAATGGTATGGCTGGATCAAAGGGCAGGCAATCTTTTATAGCCCTTTGAGCATAGTTCCAAATTGCCATCCAGAATGGTTGGATCAGTTCATAGCTCCACCAGCAATGCATTAATGTCCCAGTTTTGCCACATCCCCTCCAGCATTCATTACTCTCCCCTTCTTTCATTTTAGCCATTGTACTAGGTGTGAGTCTTCTGATATTTTCTAAGCTATTTTAGTCAATTTGTAGCTCTACCAACAGTGCTTTAGAGTTCTTGTCTTTCCCACAACCCCTCTAATGTGTATTGCTTCCATCCCTTTTCATTTGAAAATTTGATGGGCTTAAAAGGTTGTACTAATTTGCATTTCTTTTATGCAAACATTTTTGTATGACTTTTGATAGTTAACATTTCCTCTTTTGAACACTGTTCATATTATTTGATCACATCTATTCTGGAATGCCTCCTGTTCACAAATATTTTCAACTCCTTATATATCATAGACTTTTTATTAGAGATATCTATCTAATGAAAAATTTTCCAGCTTCAGTTTAATTTCTCATTTTAGTTGCATTTGTTTTGTTTGTGTAAAAAATTTTGAATTTTATATAACAAAAATGCATTTCTTCTTAAATGACTACTCTTATCCTTTGTTTCTTTAAGAATTCTCCCTCTGAAAACTCAAGTAAATTGATGGAAAATGATATACACAATGAACACAACATAAATAGAATGAACAGAAATAATAAAACTACCAAACTTAATACTACAAAATCATAATGATTGAGCTTGGTCCCAAAGAAGAGATATGAAAAGATACTTCCCTCTTATTTCTTTGTATAAGTGGGGGACTAAAGAAATGGAATACTGCATAGGTTGGCTAGTTTAACTGAATTTTTATTTTTCTCTTTTTTATTCTCTATCATAAAGATTGGGTGTTTATACATAAGGAAATGCAGATAATGTAAAAACAAATGTCAATAAATTTAATTGTAAAAAAGAGTATCCTCCCCCTAATCATAGATCTTATAAATACCTCATTCCAGTCTCCTTTTTTAAAAAAGAAATATGATATTTTTTCATTAGGTACCATATATAATTGGAACCTGTTATGGTATATGGTTTGAATTGTTGTTTTAAACCTCTTTTCTGCCAATTTGCTTTCCAATTTTCCCAGTAGTTCTTGTGGTACTTATATAGTAAATACTTTCTTCAGAAGTTTATATTTCAGGTTTTATTAGAAGTTCATCTACTGGGTTCATGTGCTGCCAGGACTTGTTCCTCTAATGTACATTTCTCTTTTGTAACCAGTACCAAATAAGTTTTAGGAAGACTACTTTATAATAAAGTTTGTGATCTAGAAGTGCTATGCTCCCTTCGGTCTTACTTTCTTTTTTTGTTTTTTCATTTTTTTCCCCTGGAGATCGTAGAATTTTTACTTCTCTAAATGAATTTTGCAGTTATCTTTTTGAATCTATAAAATAATCCTTCAGTAATTTGATTAATGGGGCATTCATTCTATAAATTAATTTCAGCAGAATGATTATATTTATTATATTAGAACAGCTCAACCACAAACAATGAATGTCTTTCTAATATTTATGTTTCTATTTTGGCAAAGAACATTTTGTAGCTGTATTTATATTAATCCTATGTGACTTATTAGGCTAACAATCCAATGTTTGGTGCATTGTATAGTAATTTCGAATGAAATTCCTATATCTCCCTCCTAGAGTTTTTTGGTAATATATAGAAAGGCTGACAGATGTTGTTTGGGTCCTTCTTTTATACCCTGCTGTATTCCCAAAGCTATTAATTAGTTAATTCTTAGTTTTTGTTTTTTAATCCATTGTCTTTTCTAAATAAACCATCATAATGTCAACAAATAGAGATAATTTATACTTCCTTTTCACTTATTTCTCCCATTTTTTTCCTACTTAAAGCTATCGAAAGCATTCTATGACTACTTCAAATAATAGAGAAGACAATGGATATCCATTCCTTGTCCAAGCATCAATTTGGGAAACTTTGAGTATTTCTTTATGATTAATTCTGGCACCTTTTTGTTTTTATTAAATGCTGATGATGTTGAGAAAAAGTCCTTTTATCCATTTGTTTTGATGAGGTTTTTTTAACATATTTTGTTAAATTTTTTGTTAACATATTTTGTTAAAGGCTTTTTCTACTGAAATTATCATGAAATTTCAACCTTTTAGTAATATAATTTATTAAGTCTATAGTTTTTCTGGTATTGAACCATCTTTATACTCCTAAATAATATATCCCACTTGCTCATAGGAAAAGAAATTTCCATTTTAAGAGTTTTATATATATATGTGTGTGTGTGTGTGTGTAAATATGTGTGTGTATATATTGATATATACACACATATGCACATGCATATATATGCACATACAATACGAGTGTGTAATTGGTACATATAATATATGTATAAATATAGATATATTTATCTATATGATAAACAAGATATAAATAAGATAAGAAATATAATATATGTATAAATATAGATATATGAATATATAGGAGGAAGCTAGATAGTACAGCATATAGAACTCTAGAGTCATGAAGCCCAGAATTCAAATATGGCCTCAGATATTTGCTGGCTATGTGACTCTGGGCAAATCTGCCTCAGTTTTCTCAAGTACAAAATAAGGATAATAATAGTATCCATCTCCTCAGGTTGTTTTGAGGATCAAATGAGATATTTGAAAAGTATTTAGTATGGTGCCTGATACAAAGTGCTTAATAAATGTTTTCCACCTTCCCTTACCCTCTATGTATGTGTATGTGCATGTGTAACATGTATGTATATGTGTATATGGATATATACACACAAATTCATATGTACATATCTGTGTATGCGTAGGCTCTTTGCTAGTATTTTTTTCTTCAATAGTTGACAATAGATTTCTTTTTCTGAGTTATAAGTTTCAGGTTTGGATATCAAGATCATGTTTGACCTGTAGAAGGTTTTGGTTACATCTTCTTTCTCAGTTTCCAAGAATAGTATATAATTCATTGACTATATTTTCTATATTTTTTGTGGCATTCACTTGTAAACCTGTCTGGACCCACCTACTTTTTCCTTTGGGAAATAATTTTCAACTTAGTTTCTGAAATTTGTTATTTAGATTATCTATTCTCTTTTTTTGAATTGGAATATTTTATATTTTTGTAAATATTTATCCATTTTGTTTTCAAAGATTTTGGGAATGATTTGGGTATAATAGTATCTCACAATCTTACTTCCTCTCCATTGGCTGCAAATTTTTTATTCTCATGTTCATTATTTGATTCTTAATCTCTCTCTCCCCTTCTCTCTCTCTCTCTCTCTCTCTCTCTCTCTCTCTCTCTCTCTCTCTCTCTCTCTTTCTTTCTACTGGGAAGAGTTAAGCAAAAATAATATTTTCACTCATTTCAGGGATAGGAATAGAATTCCCATGTGAGGAAACACCCTCTACTAATTCAGGTTCACTGAGAAGTTAAATGACTCGTGCAAGACCACACAATCAATATATTTTAGAGATGAGACTTGAACACAAGTCTTCCTGTCATCTCTCTATCCATTCCAACAATTTACCTCTCCTTTTACCTATCCTATTGATTTCTTTAAGTGGCAGGTTTATTTATCAATGAATGCAATAGTCTTTGTTCTTCATTTTGTTTATAATTTTCTTTGACTTTCAGAGTTTCTTTTTTGGGCACCGTTAATTTATTGCTTTTCTACTTTTTATTGCATGCTGATTTATTTGAAAATTTTCTTTTGTTGCTGAATTGTAATGACTGCTTTAACTGCATACCTCATATTATTTCATGTTGTTTCACTTTTATAAATATCTATTGTTTATATAATTTACTCTTCGACCCACTCCTTCTTTGGCTTACATGATTTTTCCTCCCTTTAAATCCAAATGCTTTGTATATAGAGCTCATATTTATTACAGTAATTATTGAGTTGTGTTCTTTAAAAGATATGCTTTGACTTCACATATAGAGTTGGTCTATCACATTGCTTATCTTCTCAAAGGGTGGGGGAAGAGTAAAAGGGAAAGAGAGAATCCAAATTTTTAAAAATATACATTAAAAACATTGATGTAATTTGGAAATATTGAATGAAATGAATACGCTAAAAGAAAGATATGCTTAATCATTCTGTTTTTGTTCAAGTGTTGTTTCCTAGCATATTGTTAATTTTTGTAGATATAAAAAATGAAATTAATCCTTAAGATTTAGATTCAGTAATATTGGGAAGGGTCTATCACATTGAATTTTTCAAATATTCTTTTCATATTCTTAATTCAAATGAAAGAATAATTGTAAACAGTTCAGCACAATGCCTGGCACACATAGTAGGAGCTATATAAATGTTCGCTATTTTTATTATTTCCTTTCTCAATTTTCTGTTTGGCATGCTCATATTTGAAAGAGATATTCCCAATAATTTGTGTTGTCTTTTCTGAATCTTCCTATAATTCAATTAGCTTTTCTCTCAAGTTGTTAGATACTGTGACATTAAGTAATTCAGATTTAGAACTGGTATTGATTCATTATCCAATGCACCTTTAAATACAATGTCATCTCCCTGCATTGCCTCTCTTAGCCATATTTCTTTTTACTACTCCCTCGTCTATGATAGTTCCTGCTTTTTTATTTGATTACAGAAAAATGTGTCCAAAATGAAGAGAAATCTGAACCTCTTAATTTAAGTCTGGCTTAATCTTTGTTCTAAGTGGGTTTCTTATAATCAATAAATTGTTGGGACTCTCCTTACTAGCTTATTCATTCTGCCACTTCTTTATTATTATGCAAGTTCATTCCTATTGGTTGTTGCCATTAGGTTTGGTTATCCCTCTCTATCAGATCTCTTCCCTTTGATCTCCTCACTCTTCCCCTTTAGAAAGAAATAAGAAAAGGGGGGTAGGGTGCAACACAAGCATTAGATATGTATAGTTTACATTACTTGAAACAATCTGATGCCAGTACTCTCCCCTCCTTCTCCTCTTCTAGATCACGAGTAATTGATAAATATTGTTATTTTTCCCCTGAACTTTCCCTTTTCTTAATTCACCTTATGTATTTGTAAGGGTGGGGTTGATAATTATTTATTTAATCAAGTCATCCCATCCTTCTTGAAATAAGTGACAAGAGGTCCAATCAAATTATTTTTCTATCATAGCCATTAGACCAAAGGTTCTTAACATTTTGGGTATCATGCATCCCTTGGGTAGTCTGGTAAAATCTAATGATCCCTCCTCAGAATGAGCTTTTTAAATTCACAAAGAGATATAAGATTAGAAAGGAAAGCATACTGAAATACAGTTATCAAAAATATTTTTTAAACCAAGTTCACAAATGCCAGATTAAGAACCCCTGCCTTAGAAAGAACAAGATATAAACTTAGAAGAAGACAATAATGTGAAAACAGCTACAAACAAAGCATCAAAGAAAAATGCTAATTGGACCCAAGACCAAAAAGAATTTCTGGAAGCATTAAAGAAAGAGATAGGAGTGATAGAGGGAAAATTAGGAAAAGAAATGTGAGTGATGCATTATGAATGCATCAAATTATGAATTTATGAAATTATGAATTAATAGTTTAGTAAAAGAGGTACAAAAAATACTGAAGAAAATAATTTTAAAAACATAAATGACCCAATTCTTTTGAAGGGTACAAAAATTCACTGAAATTTACAGAATTCCTTAGAAATCAGAATAAGCCAAATTGAAAAGGAGGTGCAAAGATTCACTGAAAAAAAGAACTTCATAAAAAAACAGAATTAAACAAATGTAAAAAAAGGTACAAAATCTCACTGAAGGAAATAATTTTTCAAACTAGAATTTGGCACCTGGAAGCTAATGACTCCATGAGACACCAATAAACAATAAAACAAAATCAAAAGAATGATAAGGTTGGAGAAAGTGTGAGCTATGTCATAGGAAAAACAACTGACCGAGAAAATAGATTTAGTAGAGATGATTTAAGAATTATTGGACTACCTAAAAGCAATGATCAAAGAAAGAGACTAGATCCCATATTTCATGAAATTATCCAGGATAACTTCCTTGATATATTAAATCCAGTGTATAAAAAAGAAATTTAAAGAATCCACTGATCACCTCCTGAACGAGATTCCAAAAGGAAAACTGGAATATTCTAGCCAAATTCCAGAGCTCTCAGGACAAAGAAAAATTACTTCAAGCAGAAAGAAAGAAACAATTGTTTACCTTTCTATGGAGAAGGGAAGAATTTATGACCAAAGAAGAGATAGAGAACATTATGCACTATAAAATGAAATATTTTGAGCATATTAAATTTTAAAAGATTTTGTACAAACAAAATCAATATAACCAAGAATAGAAGGGAAACAACAAATTGGGGGGGGGATTTTATAACAAATTTTTCTGATAAAAGTCTAATTTCTCAAATATTGAACTGAAACAACTTTTTAAGAACACAAGCCATTCCCCAATTTACAAATGGTCAAATGATATAAACAGGCAGTTTTCAGATGAAGAAATAAAAGATATCAACCATTGTATAAAAATGTTCTAAATCACTCTTGATTAGAAAAATGCAAATTAAAACAACTCTGAATATCACTTCACATCTATCAGATTGGCCAATATGACCCTAAAGGAAAGTGATAAATGTTGGGGGGGATGTGGCAAAATTGGAACACTAATGCATTACTGGTGGGGCTGTGAACTGATTCTGGAGGGCAATTTGGAACTATAGCCAAAGAACTATAAAACAATGCATAGCCTTTTATCTAGTAATGCCACTACAAGGTCTGAATCCCAAAGAGATAAAAAATGGGAAAAGATCTACTTGTACAAAAATATTTATAGTAGCCCCTTTGTGATGGCAAAGAATTAGAAATTGAAGGGATGTTCATCAATTGAGGAATGGCTGAACAAATTGTAGTATATGATGTTGATGCAATTCTACTGTGTTCTAAGGAATGATGAACAGGATGATTCCAGAAGGAGCTGGAAAGACCAACATGAACATTCAGAATGAAATAAGCAGAACCAGGAGAACATTGTACATAGTAACCGCAATATTGTAGAATGATCAAATGTGAAAGATTTAGCTCCTCTCAGCAACACAATGATCCTGGAGAGTTCTGAAGGGCTTAGGACAAAGAAGGCTCTCTACCTCCAGAGAAAGAACTGCTGGAGTTGAAATGCAGATGAAAGCAGACAATTTTTCACTTTATTTGCATCTTTATTTGGGGGTTTTGGTTTTATATGAGTATTCTCTTATAAAAATGAGCAATATGGAAATATGTTTTACATGATAATACATGTATAAACCAGATCAAATTACTTACTATCTCTGGGAAAAGAAAGGGAATGGAGGGAGGGAGACAATTTGGATCTCCTAAAATCAAAAAACTTATGTGGAAAATTATTACATGTAATTGGTAAAATAAAATATCTTTGCCAAGTAAAAAAAAGACCATGACTGGATAGAAAATTTGACATTCAAACATAAGAATCAAGATAAGCACAAAAAGATAAACAAGAAAAAATAATCATAATATTCAATAAAGTTAAACTGTTTACATTCCTATATTGATAATACATGTAACTCCTAAAGAACTTTATCATTATTAGGTCAGTTAAAAGGAGTTTACAAAGACAGAGGGCATGAATGTGAGTTTATTATGCTGGAATGACCTACCAAAAAAGTGAGAAAGAGAGATGCCTTAAGAGAAAGGAAACAAGAAAAGGTAGAATGGGAGCATTTTTGTCACATAAATGAGGCCCACAAGGAAGAGCTTTTACATTAGAGAAAAAATGGGGGTGGGGAGAAGAAATGTTTGATTCTCATTCTCAGTGGAATAGGCTCAAAAAGGGAAGAATATACATCCACACTCAGTTGTACCTAGAAATGTAACTCACTCAATAGGGAACTAGGAGAAGTGGAGAAGAGAAAGTTGTGTGGGGGTGATGAAAGGGAGGAAAGATTAAGGGAGGCAATGGTTAGAAACAAAATAGACAATGGGGTCGAAGGGGTTAATGTGAAGAGATTTTGGCCTCCTTGGCCAGAAGGCACCAGATGAAAACAAAGCCATGTTTATGCACTATGTGTAATGAAGGTGGTATTGGTGCCCTGAGTGAAATGCAGGCACCAGACCCTGAGTGTGGACACTAAGTACTCTTGATGGCGACATGCCCTAGGCAACCTTTTTCCCATTAGAAAGATTGTGCCTTCGAGTGCCCCAAGCCTTTGGTCTTCCCTTACTTCATTGCCCTTTGTGGGATGGAAGCTATAAACCCAGGCAGGCCAGGGCCATTTGCCACTGTATTGCTCCCTAGGGGGTAACAGGGAAGTCTGCTATCATGCTAATCCTCCACCTTCTTCACAGCCCCAAGGTGACCATGTGATCCTTTCATGGGGAGCACTAACTTGGACTTGCAACATGGGATTTCTCCTAGTTCTTGTTAATGAAAGGCTCTAGCCCACTGCCTAAGAGGTCAAGAGGGAGGGGAGCCCAGCAATGAGAAGAGAGGACAATGAAATGGTAGAGAGGCTGTCTGTAAGATTTAGTCTTGTTCCCACACTCAATCCACCCAGGCTTTCCCTTCTACTTATGTAGACTTGAGAGGGACTATAGAGATGGTCTACTGTATTCCAATCCCCTCACTTGACATGGGAGAAAATTGAGGCCCAGAGAGGGACAAGGTGCCAAACTTCTAAATCTTTCCAAAGAATCCAAAGCCAATTGGTATCAGAGACAGGATTCAAACTTAGATCCTCCCAAAGCCTAGGACATAGGAAGAAGGCTTTGCTCATGCCGGGTCTCAGAGACCCAAGGGAACACTCTGGTGTATTATTGGTCTGGTACTAGGGGTCAGGCACACGGGAATACCCCATCCTTCTTTGCAAAGTCCAAGGCATATATATGGATGCATCCTTTCTTCCAGTTAGACCCGACCTTCACACAAGGACACAGTCCTTACTACAGTTCTGAGATACGCACACAAGACATAAGTGATCCCTCTGCTCAGAGAGACCAAGCAAACATCTGGGCACATTTTCTTCCTCCCTCAGATTAAAGGACTTAAAAGAAGAAGTAGGTACAAGCAGGCATATATTGTCTCTGTGCTCCAGAGAGTCCAGAACACACTCTTTCCTCCTTCAGATGAGAAAGGTCAGAGCATACATGGGTACACAAACACATCCCCTTCCCTCCCTTCTCAGAAAGATGACAGGCCCCAGAAAACTGCTCATTTCTTCAAGCAAAACACAGACATGCAGGCAAACTCTTGAGAAGGCCAAGCAAGTATAGAGAGGTGAGTAATTCATACATATTAGTGAGCCAAGTGAAATTAGTGAGAGAAGGGAAAGAAAGTAGGTCATGGGTATCATTTAGATGCCACAGGGGGCGGGGCGAGTGGTGGTGGAAGATTCCCATACATCATCTGGTTTGAATCCTGACAACAACCCTCTAAGGAAATACTAGAGGTATTATTAGCCTCATTTTTTAAATTAGGAAACTGAGGCAAGGAAAAGCTAACTGACTCATACTCAATTATTTTAGTCAGCAAAAACTGATACCTTATCTACAATGTGCTAGGCACTAGGAGACAGATACCACAAAAGGCCCCAATGAAATAATCCCAACCTTGACTCTCATAAATGCTTCTTGGATTTTGGAACAAGACTACATCTATCTCCCTATCAAAGTTCAAAGGATACGCCACTGACTTGGGCTCTCGCTGCTGTACTTTCTCCCTAAGGTGAGAAGTAGAAAATCATTTTAGTCAGCCAGACTTAATTAGCTTTTAGAAAGGGAGTATTTACCATTGTCAGAAACCTGAAAATGAAAGTCTCCAGGCTTTGCCAACCACTTAGTTGCTCCTGTAGCTGATGATGGGTATGTGAATCTGGTACAGTAAGAATAGTTGGTACCGAATTTGCCTGTTATTACACTCCTTGCTCTCCATGAGGATAGTTAGTGGGCTCCACCAGGGTCTTTTAGTTCAAAGCTAGAAAGAAAGCTTGTTGGAAAAAGCTTTTTTAGAAAAGCAATTGATCCTATCATGAACCAACAGAAGGCTTCTGGGAGTTGGGCATGGGTGGGCAGGGAGAGGGATGAATATCCTTTTGGGCTTTTTATTTTTCTCTTATAGACCAACATACCTTGTGCCCTTCAGAGACTTGGATTTGAGGCTTCTCTTCAGCATAAAACTCCAGGCTCTTGAAAGCAAACAGCAGCTCTACTTCTACCTAAATAGTTGTTGCCTCCAGACCTGCCTGTTGGACTTAATCTCTTTGTCCAAGGCTTGGGGTCACTGTGAATGACTTTGCTGTAGCTCATGGTAAACATTCCACATACTTCCTAGTTTTCATTTTTTAAGGCTCTATGTGATCTTTATTCATACCATCAGGACTATTTGCCCAATTATTACCTCTACTACCAGTAACTTCTAGCTCTTGGACTTGGGGGCTCCCCCATTTTCCAATTCCAAATCTCTTACCTTTTCCCAAGCCAATGGATGGGAAGGAAAAAGACAGGGACAATGCTAAACCCAGGGGACAAGTTCATTGTCTCCAGTACCAGTCTGGCCACATTCTTGCCCTTTCATATGCAGATAGGTGCTGCCAAGCTTGAAAAGGCTTTGAGCTTACCTTTAAATTAAAAAAAAATGGAAGAAGGCTCCTATGTGAAAACCAAGAAGACTAAGAATCTGGAGATTCTATGTCCGGAGCCTGGACGATAGTATAACATTTCACAAAAGAGGAAGAAAGGAAGGAAGACCACTAATCACCTGGAGACATTTGAGGCTTTTGCTAGAGAAAGGGAACTGAATGAATCCCAGCATCTAGTCTATATTACACAGTCCTCCAGTGATCCAGACTTAAATAATACCAAAGTGATCCATTCTAGAATATGGGGCAGCTCTAACTAATTTGAAGGGTGTTGTTCTTAAGTACATTGCTTCTGTTTCCCCTTATAAGCACCTAACTCAAACTCATTTGACTGTTAGGACCCTGAGGGCAGGTAATTGTTTCATTTTTTTGTCTTTTTCTTCCCAGTCCCTGGCACACAGTGGGTCTTTCATCACTATGTGGCGGATTCAGTTGAATACATCTGACTTTCTGAAACACCTCCCTTCCTCTAGTGCTCCTGATTTTCCCCTCTAGGGTCAAGCAGAAGACAACTGGTTCCACTTCACATGACTGTCCTTGGAATATTTCAAGGCAGCCCTCATGACCTCCCCAAGTTTCCATTTCTTAAAGGTAAACATCTCTCATCCCTTCAAATGATCTATGGATTGGCACCCAGAACCAAACAGGATACTGTAGATGTGGTCTGATGAGGACAAAGGCCCATGGGCCTACTGTGTTTCTCATTGTTTCTCTTGATATAGCCAAAGTTTGTGCTATTATCACACTATTGACTTATATTAAGCTTGCAGGCCCATTAGACCCCCAGCTCCTTTTCACATAAACAGTAATGTTTCCCATTTTTAAATTCTGTGCAATTGATTTTTTAGAGTCTGGGTGCCTTTTCTAAGAGGAGTTTTAAAAGAAATTGGGTTCAGAAAAGGTCATTTCTCATAAACTGGCAACCTGGTTTCCCTATTACCTTTAAAATGTCCTCAGGCCTCTGGGCAGAACTTCCTGAGGCTGGATCAGTGGGAGGAAAAGCTTTGCTAGGAGCCTTCTCAAGGAAGAAGGAGGTGCCAAAATCTGAGCCCTGGTTCTCTTGGCCCTGTGGCCCTGCTTCTTGGCTCCTGCCCTTGCTATCTTTCCATGGTTCATCTAATTTATGAAAGGAGGCCTATGTATTATTTCCCTTGTTTGGCGAGCCCTTTTGGATTGATGACTGAGTGGTGTTTACAGTGTGGATTGATACCTTCTTTGTTTGGGGAGAAGGGAGAGAGGAGAAGAACCAAGAGATCCCCGGGGAAAAGAGAGGAAGCCGAGCTATGCCACAAACAAATCCAGATCAACAATAGCACTAACTAGGAGGGCAAGTCCTAGCATTGAAATGATGTAGTGTCTGAAGCATAAGGCAGGTCAAGACCAGGGTCATTCAACAACTTTAGTTGGTTTGAAGAGTCAAGTACCAAAGCAAACAACAATTCGAAGTTAGGTAATCCCTTCGATCTCTCCCAGCTCTTACAGTTTCTGCCCTATATTCAATCAATCAATAAACAGTTATTTAGAATTTCCTATGTGCCAAGCATGGCAGCTATGTGGAGTTCTAGTGAATAGAGTTCTGGGACTGGAATCAGGAAGACTAATTTTCATGAGTTCAGATCTGATTGCAGTAGTTGTGAGATCCTGGGCAAGTCATTTCACTCTGTTTGCCTCAGTTTCCTCCTCTGTAAATCAATCTGAAGAAAGAAATGGCAAACCACTCGAGGATCTTTGTCCAGAAAACAAGAAAAGGGATAACAAAGAGGACACAACTGAAAAAAAAACTAAACAACAACAATTGTATTGTGTTATATGTTAAAGTGCCAGATATACAAAAAGAGAAAAAAAATCAGTCCCTGTCCTCAAGGAGCTTACAATCTAAGGGGAGATATAACATGAAAACCAATATCTATATCTATATCTATCTTCATGTAAAGCAAGAGATATATACAGGATAAGTAGAAGATAATTAGCAGTGAGAGGACTCTGGAATTAAGAAGGATCGGAGAAGGCTTCCTATAGAAAGTCAGGGTCCTTTCCAACAAATCCTATCTTCTCATTAGATGGCCAAAGTATTCAAGCTTCAGCTTCAGTATTTTGGCCGTGGTATACACTGATATAAAATGCAAGATGAATTCTAAGCAAGTTCAATGGAAGGACAATAACAAGAAGGATTCAAAACAGACCTCATGTTGGAGGCTGTGATCAAGGTATACTTTGAAGGAAGCTAGAGAATGCTAAGAAGTGGAGGTGAATAGCGAGTGCATTTCAGACATGTTTGAGGGGCAATCTGTACAAAGTTGTAAAGAGTGTGCAGAATATTGATAATGAGGGATGCTGAGAAAGTTTGGCTGGAACAAAGAATGCATGAAAGCTGGCCAGGGTCAAAGTAGAAACATCTGAAATGTCAAAGAGATAAACTTGGATTTTAACCTATAGGGGGCCTCTGGAAACTTCTTGATCAGAAGAATGATCTGATTAGTCACATGCCTAAGGAATATCTAGTGCTGATCAAAAATGGTATTGTTATAAAGTTAGGTACCTCTAAGAGGGAAGTGGTAGTGCCCTTACTTTTCTTTCTGAAATTTCCCCTTAGGGTCCAGGAACTAGCCTTTAAGAAGGCAGCAAAAACTTCAATAGGGCTGGTCAGGGCCATGGTGGAACATGAATCTGAGAACCCTCTAGAAATGGTATTTATCTAAACCCGGGCAAGCCGAACAGCAAGAGCTGAGCCCATTGGAGAAGAGGAACCAGAGTTGAAGACCCTGCCAAAACTGAAAGGCAGCTATAGAACCTACAGCCTCAAGCCAAAGCTGAAAGAGATGTGGATGCACAACAAGCTGGAGTGGCTGAGAGCAAAAAATGTTCCTTGCAAAAAAAAAAAAATAACTCCTTGCAAGGAAGTATTGATGTATACTTGCAGATCCAGTAGGAATAGGGAATGCTCTGAAGCCCATCAGCTGCCCAGTAGAGGAACTGTGCAAGAGGGAATTCATTTCTAAATCTCCACTTCCTATAAGAGAATGGGACAGCTAGGTGGCTCAGTGGATAGAGAGCCAGATCTAGAGACAGGAAGTCCTGGGTTCCAATCTGAACTCAGATACTTCCTAGCTATGTGAATTTGAGCAAGTCATTTAAACCCCATTGCCTAGCCCTTAACCCTCTTCTGCCTTGGAAGCAATGCAAAGTATTGATTCTAAGATGGAAGGAAAGGGTTTTTAAAAAAGAAGAAATGCATTTTTATTATATAAAATTCAAAAGCTTTTGCACAAACAAAACAAATATAAATAAATGAGAAACTAAACTGGAGCTGTCCAACAAATAGGAGATAGATAGATGGATAGACCAAAAAAATCAAGGAAGTACATGCAAAATGAATAATTGAGACAACAGACCAACAGAGATGAAGGGAATGAAAATAAATACAAAGAGAAAGAAGGAAAGGAAGGTTAACAGTCATAACATTTTTTAAATTAAAATTTATTTTATAAGAAATTCAATAATAAGCAACAAACATCAGTACACTAAAAAAGAGAATTACATGTGAAAGGGAGAATTTCTTTGTATATAGTTATAAGTGTATATTAAATTTCCCTCAATTGTAATGAAATTTCCCTATTTTTTGTGTCCCTTTCACTCTGGAGTCAGAAAACTAATCCCATCTCCAATGTTCATACTCAGGTAACTTTAGGCAAGTTACTTAATGACCTTCAGTTTCCCCATTTACAAAATGAAGGGTTGGACCATATGTTTTTGAAAATCCATTCTATTGCTGGATCTAAGAGCCTGATGAAATTTCCTTTCCTTTTGTCTTTTTAATGTTTTACTGATAGATTTTCTTTTGCACCTCTATCTCTATTGCCACCTGATAACTTTACCTACCTCCAAAATGGAAGCCTTTCAATGAAACAAGTAAGCAACAATTCAGTATATTGGTCATGGCTACAAATGCGTACCTCATTCTATATCTGGAGCCCAATACCTTTCTGATAGAAGTAGGTGGTGTGGTACACTATCAATCCTCTGGTGTCACGACTGATTATTGAATTAATCAGAATTTTATAGTCTTTCAAAGTTGTTTTCCTTTACGTTAACTCTGGTCATTTCACTCAGCATCAGGTCATATGAGTCTTCTCAGTTTTCTCTGAATTTCTCACATCTGTCTTTTCTTATATCACAATAATATTTCATTACATTCATATGCAACAACTTGTTCAGCCACTCCCCAATGATTGGCCACTTATTTTATTTTCAATTTTTTGCTATAAAAAGTATTGCTATAATATTCTTATACACATAGGCTCTCTTCCTCTTTCTTTGACCTCTTTTGGATGTATTAAGAGTAGTGGAACAATCATAATCTTAAAAGTGTGTAGATTAGAGGCAGCTAGGTGACTCAGTAGATAGAGAGTCAGCTCTGGAGACAGGAGATGCTAGGTTCAAATCTGACTTCAGGTATTTCCTAGTTGCATAACCCTGGGTAACTCACTTAACCTCAATTGCCAGGCCTTTACCACTTGCCTGCCTTGGAACTGATACTTAGTATTAATTTTTTTATCCCCTACCTTCCATCTTAGAATCAATACTTATTATTGGGTCCAAGGCAGAAGAGCAGTAAGGGCTAGGGGAGTTACATGATTTGCCTATGTTCACATATCCAGGATGTATCTGAGGTCAAATTTGAACCCAGGACCTGCTGTCTCTAGACCTGGCTCTCAATCTCCTGGGTCACCTAGCTGCCCTCTTAGTATTGATTCTAAGACAGAAAATAAAGGTTTAAAAAATAAAAATATATATGGATTAAACAATCTAACTTTAAAAAGTGTCAAAATGGACAAGAAAACAGGATAGAACAGTTGTATACTAGGAACACACAATTGTAGTCTATATGCTCTGGGGTTCATTATCCCAACTCACACTCATACTGACAACTCTAGTCTCCAGAGTGCTGGTTACATCTTCCCAGCAGGGCTCTAGGACTAACTGTAAAAGGTTATGGAATTTTTTCTAATGTCATCAGTGTTTGCCCCAATATCAACTGGTAGCTACAAACACATCCTTCTCAACACGGGGTATATATATTCTCCTCTACACCACCTTGGTCCCTGCAGAGTATGTACTCAAGGCAACTTCTACAAAGCATTTGTCTCACTATGTTCACTTCTGCTTAGGGATAAGTCATTCTATCCCAGTAGCAGAACAGGAAGTCTTCACTTCTTTCAATCCATTGATGTATTGAATCAAGTGAGTCACTCTGGGCTAAAGGTAGTGTCTCCCTAGTCTTGCTTATCAACAGACTAGTATGGGTTCCATTCTTGGACTCCTGGTGGTTCTCTTGATGTTTCAAAGCTCACAGACTCCTCACTGTCACATAAAGTTCTAAAACACTTTCACCTAAGACCAAGATAGAAAAGACATGAAGGAAACACAAAAACATCTGGGTCACCTGTCCAGACACCAAGATTAGAAGGGAAGCAACAAACCGGGGGGAAAATTTATAACAAAAATCTCTGACAAAGATCTAATTTCTCAAATTTATAAGGAACTAAGTCAAATGTGCAAGAAAGCAAGTCATTCCCCAATTGACAAATGGTCAAGGGACACGAATAGACAGTTTTTCAGATGAAGAAATCAAAACTATCAATATTCACATGAAAAAGTGGTCTAAATTCCTATTGATTAGAGAAATGCAAATCAAAACAACTCTGAGGTACCACCTCACGCCTAGCAGATTGGCCAATAAAAGAAAATACTAAATATTGGAGGAGGTGTGGCAAAATTGGGACACCAATGCATTGTTGGTGGAATTGTGAATTGATCCAAACATTCTGGAAAGCAATTTGGAATTATGCCCAAAGGGCTTTAAAAGAATGCCTGCCCTTTGATTCAGCAATACCACTACTAGGTTTGCACCCCAAAGAGGTAATAAAAAAGGCTTGTACAAAAATATTCATAGCCACACTCTTTGTGGTAGGAAAAAATTGGAAAATGAGGAGATGTCCTTCGATTGGGGAATGGCTGGACAAATTGTGGTATACGATGGTGATGGAACACTATTGTGCTGTAAGGAATGATGATCTGGAAGATTTTACACGAACTGGAAGAACCTCCATGAACTGATGCAGTGTGAAATGAGCAGAATCAAGAGAACATTGTACTCAGAAAGTGAAACTTCGTGGGATAATCAAATGTAATCAGCTTTGCTACTAACAGCAATGCAACAATCCAGGACAGTTCTGAGGGACTTATGAAAAAGAATGCTATCTACATTGAGAGAAAAAACTGTGGGAGAGGAAATGCAGAAGAAAAATACATGATTTATCACTTGTTTATAAGGGCATGTGATTTGGGGTTTTGGTTTTAAAAGATTGCTCTATTGCAAAAATGAATAATATGGAAATAGGTATCTAGTGACAACATTTGTATAACCCAGTAGAATTGCTTGTTAGCTCTGGAAGGGGAGAGGGAAGAGGAAAGGGAAAGAAAATGAATCATGTAAACATGGAAAAATATTTTTAAAATTAAAATAAAAAAAACTAAAAGCATAGAAGAGACTTTATCAATCCTTAAAAAATTTTTTAAACCTTACTTTCTGGCTTAGAATCAATACTGTGCATTGGTTCCAAGGCAAAAGAAAGATAAGCGGGGTTAAATAACTTGCCCAGGGTCACAGAGCCTCTTAATCTTTTTTGAAGAGCCCCTAGGCATGTATTCCTGCTCTTCCTAGGAATTGCTCATTAGTTTTGAAGGCTTTTCATGCTCCCAAGAGCAGCTGCTCCATTGCCTTCTTTGTGATACTTCTTTTTAGTTCTCCAGAGGAAACAACACTCCATGGTGTGTGACTCTATAGCAGTCTTGGTAGAATATTAATGGATACTTGCAGTTAATTAAGGAGCATTGTTATTTCTCCAAAGCAATATAATTGTTCGCATCTGGGGCACAAGGTACCATCCATCTTTAATGATTTTAAGAGACATATTTCGAGCACACTCTACAGGATATCCATCAGAATGCTTGGTGAAATCTGGGAAAGAGACTCTATTCACCCTCCTAATCTTTACTGTGTAAATGAACAGGCTTAACTCCTGTGACTCTTCCTCTTCCAGAAGGCGCTGAAGTATTCTGGGGCATGGTACAATTGGTTTAGTGTCATTTGTACCTGGAGCAAGTCATCACTCTCTCTGGCCTGGACTCTATACTAGATCTCTAAAAACACAGTGGCAAATGGCTTTTGTAAACAGGCATTTTCCTCTTTTATGTATCACTTGGACATTTATCAGAGGGTTGCGGAAGAAGTTAATTTCCATGATGACATCTTCCAAGGAATAATGAATTATTTTGATGTATGAATGGTAGCTACTCTGTTGTACAAGAGCTGTAAAGTTGCATTTGGGCCTACTGAATCAAAAGTTCTTTTCAAAATCAACAAACAAGCAGAGTAGGATCTTATATCCTCTTCGACTTTCAGTTTATTGTGAAATAGTACAGATGTTCCACTATTGAAGGTCTCTTGGAAAAGCCCACTAGTTATATATATAAATATGCTCATCAAGGATGTCCCTGATTCATGTGTGGATAACTCTCATAAACATTTTATGTGAATGGAAGGGAAGGCATATATAGGTCATTAGTTACTGATCTTCTCTTGGTTACCTTTTCTTTTCTTCTTTTTTAAAACCCTTCCTTCCATCTGAGAATCAGCATTGTGTACTGGTTCCAAGGCAGAAGAGTGGTAAGGGCTAGGCAATGGGGGTCAAGTGACTTGCCCAGGGTCACACAGCTAAGAAGTGTCTGAGGCTAGATTTGAACCCAGGACCTCCTGTCTCTAGGCCTGGCTCTTAATCCTCTAAGCCTAATGGGCAAACTACAGCCTGTGGGCCAGATGTGGCCCCCTGAAATGTTCTATCCGGCTGCATGACATTCTTCCTAATCTGACAAATACAATGAGTAGGATACAATGCAAGGAAACTTCGAAAGAGTCACCTTAGAAACAGACTGACAGATGAGCATTTCCTTTCCTTTGTCCCCCTCTTTCAAAAGTTGGCCCAGCACTGCTCTAAGCCACCCAGCTGCTCTCTAGCTTTTCTGATATTAATAAGGCCTGTTGGAGATTTTTTCCCTCCATGCCTTCAATATCTTCCCCCCTTTCATATAACTTGTGAATCTATTCCTCATTGTCCTCACAATTAGGTTGCTTTGAACCTGGGTCTTCCATATATATACTTTTTTCGTCTTCATTCACTTTACTGCAATTTCTACCTTCTCTATAAGCACATCTAGAGTCCAATTCTGGTGCTTCTATTGTCCTCGATGAAGAAAACAAATGATTAAAAATGGCTTTTGCGAAATTTTCCCCATTTTTCTTATTTGTTGTCCTCCTTCCATTTTCATCCTTGAAAGTCTTTTGGATGACTTTGCCTCAATGGATAACCTGCCTAGCTTTCTTTAAACTGGTTTTACTTTCTATTACTTCCTTTTAATTTATGAACAAATACTGCTCAATTATTCATCATCCTTCAAAAATAGAAAATATTCAAATTTACATAATGCAAAATAGAGATCTTAAAGCATCCAAATCTCAAGAAAATGGAATCAAGTAATAAAAAAAATAAAATCTAGGATAGATTTTCTCAAACATTTAAGGAAAAATAATCCCTATGCTACACAAATTATTTTCAGAAACTGGTAAAGAAAGCACTCACCAAAATCACTTTATCAAACAAATATGGCCCTGATATCTATATTCAGGATGGATAAAGAGAAATGGAACCTTAGATCAAGATCACTATTGGATATTAATGCAAAAATGTTTAGATAAATGCCTAGAAAAAACTACAGCTACATATCCAAAACAGTATTCATTATGACCAAGTTGAATTTCTGCCAGGTGTGTGTATGGATGGTTCAACATTTGGAACACAATTAATCAGACTAAAAATAAATGAAACACAAACTTCATGATTTTTATCAACAGATATAGGAACAGCCTTTAACAAGGTACAATACTCATTAATGTTAAAACCTTATGAAGCATAGGCTTAGAAGTTTTTTTTTATCTTATTTTCTAAAAATCTAAAACCCAAAGCTAGCATTATATGGAATGGGGATACACTAGAAACTAACCTTCTAAAACTTAGGCATAAAACAAGGATACTTCTCCTCACAATTACTTGACATAAATCTAGAAATGTTAGTAATAAAATTAAAATAAAAATCAACTCAATGTGCAGATGATATAAGGGGCTACTTAGAAAACTCTAGAGAATTAGTAAAGAGATTAATTAGTATAACTAATAGCTTCAACAAAGTAGCAAGATGCAAAGTGAGCATACAAAGATTGACACTATTTCTTTATAGTGATAACAAAAATCCAGGAGAATTAACACAGAAATTCCATTCAAAATAACTATGAAATGAATTAAGTATCTGGGATTCAATCCACTAAGACACACCCCAAATAAAATTATAAACACTCTTTAAAAGAAAATAAAAAATGACTTAAATAATTGGAGGCATATCTATTGCTCACAGTTGAGCCATGCCAATATAATAAAAATGATGACTTTACTGCCATGGCAAAATGATCACAGTTCAAAAATTTGGCATACAGATCAAATAGAGAATCTTTATCATTACCACAATGCATAGCAAGGAAAGATGAACTGATTAACAGTATTACCCTGTCAAACAAGTAAGTTCTACATACAATTTCTTAAACGTATACACACATACGTAGATTTACACACACAGATGGAAAGGAAGAAAGGAAGAAAGAAAGGATCAAGAGGGGACTGCAGTTCACCTCAAAGGGGGGCAGAAACTTACTAATATGTTGTTGGCTGCAAGAGAACAGAATAAGGCAAATCTGTTTTGCTTTGTGTTTAGAACAAAAAAGTAACTGCTATCACTATTACCTTGCACTAACTAATCCCCTTGCCTGGAATTCATTTTCTCCTTAACTCTTTCTCTTGGAATCCCTAGTTTAATTCAAAGCTCAGCTCAGATACTATCTTCTACAGGAAGCATTTCCTGATCCCAGCAACTGCTAGTATAGCAACACCAGAAACACAGAGGATTATAGAATGGAGTCAGATAGCCATCCAGTCAAATTTCCACTTCAAAGAAATCTCCACTTCAACATACCCAAGAATTGGTTCTCCAACCTCTACCTGAAGACTTCCATGAATGTCACAAATCAGCTCACCCCACTTTTGGAAAGCTCTAATTGTTAGGAAGATTTTTCTGGCATCAATCCTAAATCAGATTCTTTGAAAATCTACCCATTACTCCTGGTTCTGCGCTCTGTGGTTAAAATGAAAAAATCATCCACATGACAACACTTCAAATATTTGAACACTTTTATCATGTCCCCCCTGAATCTTTTTTTTCTCCAAGATAAACATGCACCAGTTCCATAAACCAGTCCTCACATGACATGGATTCAATGCCATATCCTCACTGCTGCCTCTGGATATTCTCCAGTTTATTAATTTCCTTCCTATGCTGTGTTGCCCAGAGTTGAATATAAATAACCCAGATGAGATCTGATGTGGGTAGTCTTGGGAGCTGTGCATCTCTTAATGTATTTCAAGATCTCATTAGCTTTTTTGACTACCCACCACCACATATACATACCCCACTACACTGCTGACTCATAGGGAACTTGCACTCCACTGAAGTCCCCAGGTCTTTAACAGGAATATTGTTTCCTATCCATAATTCCCTCATTGTACTTGTGAAGTTAACTATTTGTACCTAAGTGCAAGATTTTACATTTATCCCTATAGAATTTCACCTTATTACATTTATCTGTAGCTTCAGCCTGTTAAGATCCTTTTGGATTCTGTCTTTGTCATGTACTGCATGTCATTTAGCTTTGTGCAATCTGCAAATTAAATGATTTCCCAGACTATCTTGTATATTATAAATGTACTTTTTAAACAAACTCTTACCTTCTGTTTTAGAATTGATACCGAGTGTGGGTTCTAGGACAAAAGAGTGGTAAACGCTTAGACAATTGAAATTAAGTGACTTGCCCAGGGTTACAGAGGTAGGAAGTGTCTGAGGCCATATCTGAACCCAGGACCTCCCTTCTCTAGGCCTGGCTCTCTATCCACAGAGCCACTTGGCTGTCTCTGCATTTATTTGTTTTTTACCTTCCATCTTAGAATCAGTACTAAGTAGTGGCTCCAAGGCAGAAGGGCTAGGCAATGGGGGTTAAGTGTCTTGTGCAGGGTCACACAACTAGGAAGTGCCTGCATCTACTTTTATATGTCCTTACTATCTCCCCTGTTTGAACACAAGCTCCTTGAAGACAGAGACTATTTCACTTCCATCTTTGTAGTCTCAAGACTTGCCAGTGCCAGGAACATAGAAGTTACTTAACAAATATTTGACGATTGGACCATCGATGTTACCACATCTTTAATGCCAGTAATATCATCACTACCACCATGACTGCTACTTCCCTAGTTTGGGCATCATTTTCCAAGAGTAGCCTCATCCTAAGCTCTGCTGCATCACTAGCTTGCCACATCAATTCCCATCAACAACACTGAACTTACCATCCTCTCTGTTACTTCTCTTTCCTCAGTATATCATTGCCATCACAATGTTACCCTGGGTACCAACTACCCTGTTACATCACAACCATCAGCGTTACCATTAGTAATATCACTACTCAGTACTATTGCCATCAACCCTGTCTTGGCATCAGCAGCACTATCATCACTTAGCACCATCACTAGGCAATTGCTACCACCATCATTGCCCTAGCCTCACCATCAACCTCTTGGTCACTGTCACCCCAACGCCATAATCCCTATTTCCATGCCACCATCAATAGTGATACTGTCTCATCTCATCATCAATGTTACATCACTTGTCTTGGGAATGACTAAAAACTTGTAGCAGGAACAAATAATGTGAGACCATATGGAGGCAGAAACTCTTCCAGGCAATGTTGAGCATTTTGATCAAGCCAGCCATCATCATCAAAGCTAAATGATTTTACAGTTTTGGGGTAACTCAGTGGTGCAGTTTATATAGCACCACTCTTGGAGTTAGGATGACTTGAGTTCAAATCTGGCCTCAGACACTTATTAGTTGTGTGACCTTGAGTGAGTCACTTAGAATCTCCATTTGTCTCTGTTTCCTTCACTGTGAAATGGGGATAATAATAGCACCTTACCTCTCAGAGTTGTTGTGAGGATCGAATGAGATAAAAATTGTGAAGTGTTTAGCACAGTGCCTGGCACATAGGAAATACTATAAAAATATTATCTATTATTATCAGCAATTTATAATCTGCTGGTACTTACCGAATTAATGCTATAGCTCAGCTATCTATCACCACTATGCTGAGTCCAGGGCATCATTCCGACAAGACCTAACCAAAGACGACTCTGTCATTGGTGGTATGTGTTAATCCTGTACCATATAGCCTCATTTCCACTGTCTTTGGCACATAATAAGTACTTAATAAATGAATTTTTTCCTTTTCCTGCCCTTCCTCCCTCCCTCTTTAATTCTCTTCTTCCCTCTTTCTTTCCTTCTTTCTCTTTTTCTT
>NC_058136.1:67663829-67685006 GCF_016433145.1 Gracilinanus agilis | reverse complement strand
TCTCTCTCGGACATCTGTCCTGTCCCTCAACTCCAAATATCAGAGAATCAATTGGTGGAAATATTTATATCCATCAATTTCCAGTTTCCAAATAATGCCGTATCTTTTAACCTCATCAAGGC
Source organism: Gracilinanus agilis (assembly GCF_016433145.1). Taxonomy (NCBI): domain Eukaryota; kingdom Metazoa; phylum Chordata; class Mammalia; order Didelphimorphia; family Didelphidae; genus Gracilinanus; species Gracilinanus agilis. The sequence goes on along the minus strand of NC_058136.1, from coordinate 67,684,884 downwards.
GAATAGGCTCCTTTTCTGCCACTAGTAGTTAGGAAGCAATTCTATCCTGTAATTATGAAGTTGAGTTTTTAAACCCAAGTATAGAGCTTATCTCTTTATCTAATTATATTTGGGTCATAATTCTTGGTTGGAGGATGGGTCTGAACCTGTTTTTTCTTTGGTGCATGGAACTCAAAGGGAGAAAGTCCTCTTCATTCATGCAGATCAGCAACTTGTCTATAAATTAAAGTCTTGGGAAGTTCCCCTATGGCATAACTAGTATGTTAGAGACGGGATTTCAGCCTGAGCCTTTCTGAGTCTGAGGCTGGCTTTATAGTCACTCTTCTTTGTTTCTAGAGCCTGGACTTATAATCCAATGTGTCAAATCAACTAGAGTTCCTGAAGGACCTACTCAGTGTCAGGTACCTACACATGTTTATCACATGTCTTCATCCGTAGAAGAAAGCATTGACCAGCACAGGGCCAAGGATGGATCCCTTGGGACTTTCCACTAGAGACCTCTTTCCAAGTTGATATTGATTATTATTTAATAACACTCTTTTGGTCCAGTTACTTGGCCTATTCTGAATCCACTATCTTCCTATTTTATCTACAGGGAGAACATGAAAAACTTTGTTAGTACCTTGTTAGAATCTACTTACATTTTGTCAACCACGCCACCCCAATGTAACAGTCTAGTTTAAAAAGGAAATGAGGTTCTTGAGGAAGCCACAATGATTTCTAGCAATCACTGGGTCTTCAGATCTCAAAGATCTAAGGAGACCTAACTTCTGGAGAGGATAGGAAGTAGAAGCACTGAATTTAAAGGCTTTCTCAAGGAGCTAGGAAAAAGCCCTGTGAGGAAGTGGAGAAGGTCATGGGAATTGAGTAGACTGAGGAAATGGGATGTTGTTCTATTGGAAGAATCACGCATGTATATAGTGAAATCTCCTAGTATGAGGGTAGGATTTGTGGAAGGGAGGAAAAACTCTGTGCCAAGGACTGAACTAATGGAGAAAGGAAAGAGGGTTTCATGGAGGTTGGTAGAGTTTAGATTGGGTGATAAAGTGGAGTTGTTTGAACCTCAAAGGAGATGTTGTCGAATGATAGAGTCAAACGGAGGGCATTGAAACAACAATGGGGAGAAAGGAGGAATATTCTGACTCCTCCATAGAAACCAGTGAGTGGCCTGGGATACCATATCATCAGGAGAGAACAAGATCTCATTGAGTGCAAAAATATGGACAGAGCTGCAGAGGGAAAGGTCTTTAAAATAAAAAGGCAATTTATCATTAATGGACCAAGAGATCTAGTAGGTACAGTGGCAAGGCTGGGCAAATTTGGAGTGGAATATTGAAGAAGGAGCAGAGTTAAGGTGGATAGGAATGGATGAGCAGAGAACTGGGGTGGAATAGGGACTCTGTTCTTGAGTATCAGTAGGAAAAGGAGCATAAGAGGGACAGTAATATGTAGTGATGATGGTCATGATGACAGTAGTGATGTGACATTGTGATGGTAAGGATTGTAGTGTTGTGACTACACTGATAACCCTGGGGGTAGCAGTGATGGGAATGCTCATGCAAATAGTGCATTAGTGGGGACAAAAAGAAAAGTTTCATCTAATGCTAGAAAGAATGCCCCGGGATGCAGTAAGTAGAGGCAAAGTAGATTAGGGGTGGTTGGATAGAGATGATACTAGGGAAATGGTTCAAAGTCTAAGAAAGCAGTGACTCTAACTCTTCTGCCCCTTAAAGTGTCCACCAGGGAGTTGTGAATTGATCCAACCATTCTTGATGGCAATTTGGAATTATGCACAAAGGACTTTAAAAGAACACATGTCCTTTGATCCAGCCATATCACTACTAGGATTGTATCCCAAAGAGACAAAAAATGGGAAAGGACCTGTTTGTACAAAAATATTTATAGCTGTGCTTTTTGTGGTAGCAAAAAAAATGGAAAATAAGGGGATGCCCCTCAATTGGGAAATGGCTGAACAAATTGTGGTATCTGTTGGTGATGGAATACTATTGTGCTGAAAGGAATAATGAACTGGAGGAATTCCATGTGAACTGGAACAACCTCCAGGAATGGATGCAGAGTGAAATAAGCAGAACCAGGAGAACATTATACACAGAGACTGAAACATTGTGGGATGATCGAATGTGATAGACTTTGCTATTAAAAGCAATGCAGTGATCCAGGACAATTCCGAGGGACTTATGAGAAAGAAGCTATCCATATCTAGAGAAAGAACTGTGGGAGTAGAAATCCAGAAGAAAATAGATGACTTTTGTTTATTTGGGTAGATGATTTGGGGTTTTGGTTTTAAAGGATTTCTCTATTATAAAAATGAATAGGGGGCAGCTGGGTAGCTCAGTGGAGTGAGAGTCAGGCCTAGAGACAGGAGGTCCTAGGTTCAAACCCGGCCTCAGCCACTTCCCAGCTGTGTGACCCTGGGCAAGTCACTTGACCCCCATTGCCCACCCTTACCAATCTTCCACCTATGAGACAATACACCGAAGTACAAGGGTCTAAAAAAAATGAATAATATGGAAAATAGGGTTTGAGCGATGACATATGTATAACCCAGTGGAATTGCTTGTCAACTCCAGGAGGTGGGGGTGGGGGGAGAGGGGAGGGAGACAACAAGAATCATGGAATCATGGAAAAAAATTTTTTTAATGTCCACCAGGAAAAATAGGAGGAAATTGCAAAGATACAAACTGAAGCTTAAAGTCAGGGGAAACTTTCTAACCATTTGTAATTGTTGGCTAGGTGATTTCAGTCATATCTGACTTTACAGCTCCATTTGGGGGGTTTCCTTGCCAGAGATACTAGGGTGATTTGCCATGTCCTTCTCTGGCTCATTTTACAGACGAGGAAACTGAGGCAAATGGAGTTAAGTGACTTGCCCAGGGTTACACAACTAGTAAGTATCTGAGGTCAGATTTGAACTCAAGAAGATGAATCTTCCTGACAACATCAAGCCTGGCACTCTATTCACTGGGCCACCTAGCTGCCCTTTCTAACAACTGGAGTTGTCTAAAAGTAGAATGGGCTACCTTAAGAAGAGGTAAGTTCCCCTTCTTTAGAAGTCTTCAAGAAAATTGTGAAAGATGACTTGTCGGGTATATGTCAGAGAGGAGAATTCTTTTTCAGATATGAAAGTGACTAGTTGGCTTCTGAGGTCTTTCCCAGGTCTGAGATTCTATAAATCTTTGAATTAAATGCAAAAAAGGTGGATTTTGTGGCAGGGAGGGCATAGGATCATTGAAAGTGCTGCTATCAACTTACAACAGCTAAAATGAAGGCCAAGCATTTGTGAGCTTTCATAATAATATCTTGTACTTTATTTATATATTACAGTGTCTAGAAGTCACGGCCGAGGTTAGGATGCTTCTTTGAAATGCAAGACATGTGAAATTCAGAATATTTATTGGATTTGATTACATGCCAGGGATTAATGACTTCGAAGAATGTCAGAATTGGAAGGAGGCACTTCACTGGAGACTCCCTTCTGATGTGACATTGAGACATTAACAAGCTACTCTTTGAGCGTACCCATTCAACGAGTTCCAAATCCATCTCATCGTACCATACTGTAGGCCACCCTGCTCCATTCTTGCCATAGAGAACACATAAGCAGGAATAGACTACTTTAACAACTGCCTCTCCAGAGGAAAAATGTGGCCATGCCACACTTGATTGTTGACTCTGTATCGTTGTCATTTTCTCCATCATTTTACTGTCTGTCTAAAAAACAATCAAGACAAAAAGTAAATGAGGCCCTGATTGCAAGGTGTGTTGATTTCTGAAATGTAAATGATCACGATGAAAATTTAACAATCAGATCTCTCGAGCTGGTACGAGCTGGCTCCACTGAATAGAAGAGACCTTGTCAAATGTTGCACTGAAATCTAGGTAAACTGTATCTAGAGCATTCCCTTACAAAACGCCGGTTTTATAACTGTCAGAAGAGGAGATGATTTCCATAGAAATAAAGAAATCATTTTATTCAGTTTTAGAAGTACAGCCAAGGTCAAATGAATTATTTTTTCTGCCACGGGTAGAAGTGGGACTTAAGCAGCAAATTACAGATACTCGGAGGTTATATATGGCGCACCGTCTTCCACTTTGTCCCAAAGCACCCAAGGCAAAGGGGATGGATGCATGGATGCTCTGAAAAGATACTTGTGGACGATGCTGTCTTCACCGGAAGAAGGAAGAACGATGGAGAATCTAGGATTTTCACTGTGAAAACTCTCATCCCTCTCATGCTCTCCCTGTTAGTGAGATGCTGCTTACCCATTCCCATTGCATTGAGTCACTCTCCTACATTTCCCCCAGCTCCCAATCATACCCCACACCCTCAAGAAAGACAACAGAGGAGCCCAGATTCTCAGCAACAGAACGATCCTTAGAGCATAAAACAGACATCGCTAGAGCTAGAATGAAACTGAAAACATAGAATGTTGGAATTGGAAAGGACAGAGCAATGGAGTGGACTTGGAGTCAGAGGACCTGATTTTATATCCGGACTCTACCACCTTCTGCCTGAGGTGTGACCTTAGGCAAATCACTTAACCCCTCTTGGCCTTAGTTCCTCATCTGATGACATTTAACGTCTACATCTGTGAGTCGTTCATTTAACTGACAAGGAAACTGAGGCCCAGGAAGATGACATGATTTCCTCAAGGTCACAGAGATAGTGTGTCTGAGGCAGGATTTGAACCTCTTTGACTCCATCATAGGGTCCCATTCTTCATCCTCTCGCCTTCTTTTCCCCTTCCCCTCCCCCTTCCCCTCCCTTGCTGTTTATGCCTTGGAGATTATTTATAGAGCATTATGCTCCACCCAGGGTGTTTGCAGGAACTTAGCTCCCTTAAATCTTGCTCTGTCAACCAGATTCCTATTCCATCCATCATTTCTGCAGCTTGTCTCTGACTTCCTTCCCAGCATCCTCTTCTTTCTGGTCCTCTGATGGCCCCACACTGACTTTCCCATACTAGGTGCCATCTCCTCAGAGTCACGTAGAGAGAGACCTACTCCGTGACCTGATGCCTCCGGGTACACTACTCGAAATAGCACTGGCCCCTTTCAAGTTGCCCGATCATATTGCAAAACCGTATCTAATAAGACAAAATCTCATTCTCACACACACTGTTTCCCAACCTAGTATCTAAGTCCAAAATTAATATCTGTTGTTGGACAGTAGTAAAGATTCCAGGAAGTCTTCCAAGATTAATCAGAAAGACGCTGATGGTTGATGGCTTTTCCTCAGATTGCCCAGAGAAGCCACGTAAGTCTCCCAGTCACTCTCCCTCGTCTCCCTGGGTGCACACTCTCCTAGAAACCAAGATATCTAACATGTAGGTTTCGACTCATCCATAATGGGATGTATTGGCGGCTGTAAAGGCAAAGGACAGAAGATCCCAACTTGGAAAGGATCTTAGAGTCCATTTAGATGAACTCCTCATTTTACAGAAGTGGGAATGCAGAAAGGTCAAGGAACCTTCTCAAGGTCACATAGGTAGCAAAGAATGGGGCTAAGATTTGAATCATTGAGCCCTTGATTTGAACTCTAGGACCGGGAGCCTTTGAACTACATCCCAAAGCAGGATGACCTCAAACAAGTCACTAAATCTTGTTTTCTGTGTCCATATCGCCGTTAAGGGATTAGGCTGATATTTGTATTTTTTCCTGCCTGCTCCATCCGTCCTTTGTCTCGCTTTCAGGAACGTATTCCTCTGATGCCTCTTTAGGGTACGATGATGATTTTCTGCATTTCGTGGAGGGACAAACTAACCACACAGCTGAACTCGCAACTCTTTTGCCAATGAAATTAAAGGAGATCTGTCCACATCAGTTCCCTTCTCTCAGGCTATAAATTGCTAAAGGGAAGAAATCCAGAACATGCCATGGTCTCCCAGGACAGTGGCATCCCTGCTGAGGTATTTAAGGAGGAAGAGGAGGCAAAGGAAAAGGACAAGGAAGAGGAGAATGTGAAAACACATAATCCAACAGATCGATCATGAATACCTAAAAAGGGTCTTCAGAATCCCCTATTGCTCAGGACCTTGGAGACTAAGGGCCTGGGGCCTCCTAGGCGGAGGGCTGCTGTGGCCTGCATCTGATGTTTTCCAAGTCCGCCTTGGTGGTTTTTCAGGCTTGCTCAAAGGACACCCTAAATTCTTTCTGCTTTTGGATAGAGATTCTTATAGGGCACATTTTTCCGTGGCTGGTCTTTTGTGTCTTAAGGAGCCTACCTCAGTGACAGACTCTTTGCAGGTCCTCTTTTTTATTGTCTATAGGTTTCTTTATGACTTCAGGTATTACTGGGATGGAAGAAACAATTTACTAGAGCTGCTCATTAGATTTCTTTGATCACCATTCCATCCAGTGTGATCTTTGTTTTTATTTCATTTCATTTCATTTTTGTTTTGTTTTGTTTGGGGTTGGAGAATGGGAGCTGGGCTGTCTGCCTCTATTCAGGTAGCCACTTTGTCTGAAAGGCTCCCTGGAGGTGTGGGGGACCTTTTCTGAAATTTTCTTGGATCTGTGTGGTAGATACAGATTCCCCATGACCTTTCATAACACCTTCTTAACCAGAAGTCTCACCACCATCACATTCATATTGTCCCTATTGTCACGATGAAAATCTTCACCATCACAATGCTACAACAGCACAGTGATCAGTATCACATCTCCGCCATCATCATCACAATCATCACCGCCACCACCACCACCATCATCATCACCATCGTCTTCATCATCGTGATCGCATCTCCACCTCAACCAGCCATATCACCATCATCTTCACTGTGAGATCTCCAATACAACTCATCAACCACAATCCCAACAAAACCACGGTCACGTCCCCAACACAATCACCGTCACATCAGCATGATATTCTGATATTCAATATCACGTCAGCAAGATGAGCAACATCTATCTTACTGTTGCATCTCCATCATCATCACTGCCATGGTATTACCAGTAGCAACATTTTATCGTTATATCCATGTCACCGTCATTGTCATTTTTTGCACATAATACTTCATACTCTTGTTCTAAAAATTGTATAAATGGACATTTTGAACCTTGGACTCCATCCCCCATAAGTCCCTTAGTATTTCCCAAAATTCCCCTTAATCTCTCCTGCGCCTCCATGTTTGCGGTCACGTTTTTGTTTTATAGTTGGCTGTAACTCCTCCCTCTTCCTCTTTTTTGCTCTTGGGAGTGGACTGGTTAGTACCCTTTTAGTTTTCTTTGTTAGTTTATTATTAATTAAAATTTATAAATATGATATTTAGTACTTTGTATATTAATTTAATCTCCACAAAATGGAGAAATTGTTTTAAAATTTGATGCCTATTAAGCTCTTGAAAAATTATCACAACCATATGCATATAGACAAAACCTTGTTATGTGAGCACTGATTATTGTTAAAGTACCATATAGATGTATATCACCCTCTTCGTTCCTTTAATGTCATTACCATCAATGTCACAATGTCACAATGCTTCCATCATCACTGTCACAATGCTACCATGGTAACATTCACATTGCCATTATCATCACTGTCACAATGTTTCTAGCATCACTGACCCATCACCATCCTTGTAACAATACTCTCGTCATCAATATCACCATGAATGTGACAATACTGCCATCATCAAATAGATATCTTAGCTTACTCAAATCACTACCACCATTCTTCTATCAGAATAACCATCAATTTTATAATGGTACCCTCAGCAACATCACAATCCAGGTGCCAATGCTCCCCTAGTCACCATCACCATCCATATCACAGCAATGCCATCTTCACCACCATTACCATTCATGGCACAATCTTCCATAATCACCACTAACCTCATCATCAAAGTGCTTCTATTACACTTTATTTGTAATGCAATGAATGTCACGATGCTATAGTCCTAAAATTCAAATCTCCATTAACTGTCACAGTCCTTTTGGCAACATTAATTTATCAAAATCACCATCAGTGTCACAAAAATACTATTAATCAACATCATCATCAACATCCATGTCGTAAAATTTCCAAAGTTACTATCACTAGCCATGTTAAAATGCTTCTCTCATCACCTTAACCATCTGCGTCAATGAGAACTTTCCTATCTCATCTTTGTGGCGGTTACTATGCTTCCAGCATCATGACTTCTCACCATCTAATTGATTTAAAATACCATAGTCTTCACTGTCCCAGCCATTGCCACAATACACCCTCCACCTCTATCATCACCATCGGTGACATAATGCTTCACTCGAAAACATCCATCTCTCTAATCAGCAATGTCACACTGACTCAAACATCACTATTACTGCCACTATTCTCCATCATCACCATCAACATGAATGTTACAGTACTACCATAACATCATAATATTCACATCTCCATCATCCTCAGTGTCACAACTCTTCTGTTATCATTATTCCATCAAAAGCCCCATCAGTGTCACAATGTTCACACCAGGATCGCTGCATTCATGACACTCCGCTGCCATCATAAACAACACCATGTCATAACACTTCCCTCAAAAGCTTTGCCGTAGTTGTCATAATGCTACTATTATAACAATTACTTCTTCATCATTATCACTATCAAAATGGATCCAGTGTTATTGACCTATCTAGATCATTGACATGTCACAATGTTCCCAACACCATCACCATCAGGGTCACAATGCTATCATCATACCATTCCTATCTTTATTGTCTTCACTCTAACAATTCTTCTTGCATTCACTGACCCATCCACATCAATGCTACAAGGCTCCCATAATTACCCTCATTATATGAATATCACTTCTACCATTAGTTATCTCATATCAACTGTAGCAATCCAGGTATGCATTAATCTTGATATTATTTTAAGAGAGCTCAAAAAACTGACTCTTGCATTGCTTATGAATGATTTCTGTAACCTTGAGTTAAATTGAACCTCAACCTTGCCAAATTCCTAGCCCTTCCCTAAGGCTACACTCCCGAAGACTGGTCAGTTACCTCAGTCTCCTTATTTTACCTAAAACAATCAATTAACATAGAGGCCGCATGAATCCCTGATCTAGACGTTAGCTCTACCTATTGTGTTAGGTTCCAATAGTTTGTATCTCGTGATGATTTCCTCATAATGTTAATGTATCAGACCACTTGGCTCTTCCCTTCCCCCTATACTGTTGTAACCCCAATAAAAATAGCACTATGGCAGCTAAGGGTTAAGCTCTGAATCATCTAAGCTCTTTACCATCAGAGCTTCATCCTAGTGAAGCTCTGAACCATGGAAGCTCTTGACCATCAGAGCTTGCTCGCAGTCTGACTACCTTATGCCAGAACTCTCTTTGTCTGTGTGTCTTCATTCTTGCCTTATGTTTTCTTTCCATTAGTCCTTAACCTGTAACCCATTTTCTCTCAGTCTCTAGTTCCCCTTTCTGAGTGTCCTACCCACTAGGAATCTTCGAGAAGTCAGTGGATGGCTGTTAGAATGTCATGGAAATCATAATCATTATCTTCCCTCCATTTATTCCTTGTCACAATTCTGCCTTAATCATCCCCATCTCCTTGTATTTCCATTGCATTAATATCTCATCACCATATCGTCTCAATCCCACTCTTATCAGCATTAGCAGCCTCACATCATCACCTCCAATACTGTTACATTCTAATTTCTGCAACAAAACTACCATTATTTTTCATCATCATGATCATCTCTAACATCTTTTTCATATCATACCAAAGTTGTTATCTGTAAGGGTGGAAAAGGGGTTTTATGGGTTCAATATATTAAAAGATGGTCGCCAGAGGATTGAACTATTATCAATCCTCAATTAATAATAATCGCAAGTCAAAATTGACTTTTATGGAAGTTTATTTACAATGAGGAAAGTTGAAGTTAGGGAAATTGAGAGAGAGAAACTCTGGCCTGGACCAGAGACCCAGACCAGGTAAGAATTTAGAGGCTCAGCAGAGGGACACAGAGGTTAAACAAACAAGGCTTCTAGCCACAAGGCCTTTTAGAGTTAGAGAGGCAAGAGAGGCCTCCCTGAGGCTGCAGCCTCCAGAAACACCAAGGGAAGAGAGAGAGAATCAGCCTAACTTACCCACGTGACAATTCAAAGGGAAGCAGTGAGAGGTCCCACCAGAGTCTCAGCATTCCAACACTCCTCCATGAACCAGAAAAGGTCCTCACCAGATGCTCTCTTCCACCAAAGACTTCAGCTGACTGAGGACTTTCTCCTTTTAAAAAGGTCACTTATATGTCACTTCCTGTGCCTACCTCCTAATTTGCATGTCCAATAACAATAGATGATTCTCATAGTACTGCCTAGGGGGCAGTCAGTTGACTCTAGCACACGGTTATGGACCTCTCAGAATTAGAGGTGTTCTCACCTTTAGTGATTAAATCTAAAGATGGGCAATGTAGACTTAATCTAATTATGATGCATCACACTCTTTGGCTAATCATTTCATGCCTTCATCACAACCACCATCCTTCCATTATTCTTGTCATACCGAACACAATAAGCACTATCAAATAACCATCATAATTATGATCAAATCATCCTTCCTATCCCTTTCATGATACTACAACTATTCATTAGGAGCTATTTTGTCTAATTGTAAGACAATAAAGCTGACAATCTAGGAGAAATGTATGAATATTTACAAAAATACAATATTTACAGAAGTATAAATAATAATTGCCCAGATTAAGAAAAAAGGAAATAGAATACTTAAATAATCCCATATCAGAAAAAGAAATTGAATAAGCCATCAGATAACTTCCCCAGGGCCAGAGAAATTCACAAATGAATTCTATTAAGCACATAAAGAACAATTAATCCTAATATTATATAAACTATTTGGCAAAACAGGCAAAGAAGGAATCCTACGAAATTCTTTTTTATGAAACAAATAGGTGCTGATACCTAAACCAGGAAGATCAAAAACAGAGAAAGAAAATTATAGCCCAATTTCCTTAATGAATCTTGATGCAAACATCTTAAGTAAATTCCTAACAAAGAGACAACAGCAATATATCACAAGGATCATTCACTATGACCAGGTGGGATTTATACCAGGAATACAAGGCTGGTTTAATATTAGGAAATCTATCAGCATAATTGATCATATCAGTAACCAAACTAAAAGAAATCCCATGATTATCTCAACAGATGTAGAAAAAGCCTTCAACAAAATACAATACCCATTCCTACTCAAAACACTAGAAAGTATAGGAATACATGGGTCTTTCCTTAATGATTAGTATCTATCTTAAACTATCAGCAAGTATCACCGCAATGGGGAAAAGTTAGAAGCCTTCCCAATAAGATCAGTATTAAAGCAAGGATGCCCATTATCACCTCTATTATTTAATATTGTACTTGAAATGTTAACTTTAGCAATAAAAGAAGAAAAAGAAATTGAAGGAATTAAAGTGGGCAATGAAGAAACTAAACTATCATTCTTTGCAAATGATATGGTGAGATACTTAGAGAATCCTAGAAAATCAACTACAAAACCAGTTGAAATAATGAATAACTTTAGAAAAGTTGCAGGTTACAAAATAAACCCACATGAATCACCAGCATTTCTATATATTTCCAACAAAGTCCAAAGGACTACTCCCACAGTTCTTCCTCTGAATATGGCTAGTTTTCCTTCTCATAAGTCCCTCAGCCTTGCTCTGGATCCTTGCATTGCTGCTAGTAGAGAAGTCCATTACATTCTATTGTACCAAAATTACTTATTTTACATTTTGTACTATTTTCTAACTCTTGTTTGGTCTTAAAATCTTTCCTTTCCCATAGATCTGACAGGTAAACTATTCTATGTTCACCTAATTTACTTATAGTTTCCTTCTTTATATTCAGGTCATTCACCATCCTGAATTTATCTTGGTGTAGGGTGTGAGATGTTTATCTAAACCTAATTTCTCCGATACTGTTTTTCAATTTTCCCAGCAGTTTTTGTCAAATAGTGGAATTTTGTCCCCAAAGCTGGGTTCTTTGGATTTATCATACACTGTCTTGCTGAGGTTATTTACTCCAAGTCTATTCCACTGATCCTCCCTTCTGTCTCTTAACCAGTACCAAATTGTTTTAATGACCACTACTTTATAGTACAGTTTAAGATCTCGTACTGCTAGGCCCCTAACCTTCACATTTTTTTCATTATTTTCCTTGATATTCTTGATCTTTTGTGGTATCTCTTACAACAACAAACAAGATGGAAATAGGTTATGCATGATAATACATGTATAACTCAGATCAAATTGTTGCTATCTCTGGGAAGGGGGAGGGACACAATGTGGATCTTATCACTTCAGAAAACTGATGTGGAAAATTGTTATTACATGAAATTGGTAAAACAAAATATCTTAAAAAAATACTACAAGTATTATTATCCATTTTCATCACCGCCACATCATCATTTACCTTTTGCCCAGAAACAGTCTCCAGCAACACTCCTTTATTTCAAAGACTAAGTCGAAAGAAGTTTCAGATCCCATACCTCTTGATACCACCTTATTCAGAAAAAACAGGCACAATTTTTCATCTTTCCAAACACTTGAAAGAAAAGTGACCCACTTTCTGCCACTTCCCAGGCTCCTAATGGTATGATAATGATATAATGGCAGTCAGCTTCCACCTCTAATTCTTCCATTTCTAATGATGTTGAATCCCTTATTTGCTTGCAAGTGTAAGACTTTACATTCATTCCTAGAAATCCTTTTTATTCAATTCAGCTCAATGTTTTAGTTTGGTTCCAACTCCCATGAATATAAATTTATTACTTCAGAAAAGCCCCAGATCTAGAAATTTGGCTCTAGTCTGTTTTCTGAGTTCTAGTTACATATTGCCTATTACCTGTTGGATATTTAAAAATGGATGTTTCATAGACAGCTTAAACTCAATGTATAGAATATAGTACTCATTCTTTTCTTCTCTACCCCGTTCTTCCTAGTTTTCACTAGAGTCATCCTCACTTTCTCTCTCTCTCTCTCTCTCTCTCTCTCTCTCTCTCTCTGTCTCTCTCTCTCTCTTAACTCTATTAATTTAACTGGGTTTCTGTTGTCTCTCCTAGTAAAATGTCAGCTTCTGAGGCAGAAATTATCTTAGTTTTGTTTTTAACTGACATAGTAGGCACTTTGTAAATTCTTATAGTATAAGCTGATTCCAATACGACATATATTTTGAGGCATTTTGACAACCTAATTGCCTTCCTCAAGACACCATCAGTATCTTTTCTACAAAATGGCACCCAGCATTCAACACAATACAGTAAAGGTCTTGTCAGCCTTTAACAAAGCAAGATTCTAACTTCCTTATGGAAGAGTGCTGTCCTTCTCTTAACATAGTCTAAGATCACAGTGATATTTTCTTTTTGGTGTCATATCACACTGTTGACTCACATTGGTTTTGCAGTCATCTAAAACCTTCAAATCATGTTTGGACCAACTGCCAACTAACCCATGCCTCTCCCATCTTAGATTTGAGAAACTGATTATTTCAACTCAAGGATAAGACTTTACATTTACCCCTATAAATTTTCTTGTCATCTGTCAAGATGCTTTGAATTTCTACCATTATCTTGTGTGTCAGCTGTTTCTCCTACTTTTGTTTCATTGGCACATTTGATTTGCTTCAGTGGAAGATAATTTGAGTAACTGAGTAGCTCTCAGCCAAGTATGGATCCCCTTGTGCACTCCACTGGAGACCTCCTTCCAGATTGATAATGAGCATGTAATGACTACTTTTTGAGGCAAAGCAATCAAAAAAATTCTGAATTCCCTGATCACATAATGCCTTTCTGTCCATTTTTTTTATTTTTTTAAACCCTCACCTTCCGTCTTAGAATCAATACTATGTATTGGTTCTAAGGCAGAAAAGTGGTAAGGGCTAGGCAATGGGGGTGAAGTGACTTGCCCAGGGTCACACAGCTGGGAAGTGTCTGAGGTCAGATTTGAACCCAGGACCTCCCATCTCTTGGTCTGGCTCTCAATCTACTGAGCCACCCAGCTGCCCCCCCTTTCTGTCCAGTTTTTACATGCACATGCACATGCTCAGTGAATGAGATCTGTGAAATGCTTTGGTAAAAATCTAAAGGAACTATTACCTATAGCATTCCCCTGTTCTACCAGTTGATTAAGCCATAGTAGCCCATGGAGATCACTGCTTCCTTTTCTACATATTCATTAAGCATCCCTTTAAAACCACCTTCTATAAGTTTACCAAGATCACACTGACCTTGAACTTTCAGAATCTCTTTTCTAGCTCTTAACCTTTAAAATATTTGGACATTTGTTCTTTGGCAGCCCTATAGTAGCTTCCCTTTTCACCCACACTGGTCAATTTTTTGTCAGAACCCGAGGATGTGGTTTATCTGGCCCAGGTGACTTTAACTCATCGAGAGGAGCAAGGTACTCTCCTACTATTTCCTTGCTTATATTGGGCACCACCACCGCCACCCAAGTAACCATTTTTGTTCTGTCTTTCCTTCCTTTTGGTAGAGAAACAGAAGCAAAAGGAGCATTGGCGAGCTTTACCTTTTCTCTGTTGTGAATTATTGTCATAATGAACGGGTATCCTATTTCTTTTCTAGTCCCCAGTAGAATGGGCAAAGTGAATTTCTTATCCTGAGCTTTCTTTGCCAGCATCGATTCCACTCTGAGGTTTAATCCTAAGGAAATTATTCTTTTAAAACTCATCCTCTTTTACTGGTCCTTACTTCCAGCTTCCGTGTCTGCATTAGAAACCATGTTCTCTGAAGGCGACTTCCTACCTCGAAATGACTCGTCTCCCTCTGTGTTTTCAAGCTCCTATTTTTTGAAAGCTTCCCATCCCTTCTAGGTTGATTTCCCTTGAAGAGCTTTAGTCCGCGGAATCTTATCCATCCCTTCCCCGAGCCCTTCAAAATCGATTCCATCTAGATCTGGGAAGCATATCCTACTCTTCTCAGACTTCCTTTCTTTCTCTATAAAAATCTGAATCTCATCATCTCCATCCTGACAACTAGCTCTGTAGGTGAGAGTCAGATTCAAAATACAATTTCTACTTGTTTCCTCCAACTTTTTAATTAAAAAAAATGCACCAGCCATGAGACAAGATGGAATGGTAGTTGCTTTCTGTAAACTTTCGCAATTGCAAAGTAAGAAAAAAAAAGAGTGGATATGAAAAAATCCATTTGAAACGACTAAAGAATTCTCAAGATGAGATGTAAACAGTGCAAAAGGTAAAAACATTATGAAATATCATGAGAGAAGGGAACATTCATTAAGCCAGGCACTGTGCTAAGTACCTTACAAATGTTATCTCATATGATCTTTCCAATAACTCTTCAAGGTGCTGTTATTATCCCCCTTTTACAGTCAAGGAAACTGAGGTAAATAGAGGACCCAAGTGATTTGGCCAGTGTCACACAGTTAGTAAGCATCAGAGGCTGGACTTGACTTGGAGTCTATCCTAACCTCCAAGTCTAGTGCTTTATCCCCTCTACTAGATATTTTTTTTAAACCCTTGTACTTCGGTGTATTGTCTCATAGGTGGAAGATTGGTAAGGGTGGGCAATGGGGGTCAAGTGACTTGCCCAGGGTCACCCAGCTGGGAAGTGGCTGAGGCCGGGTTTGAACCCAGGAATTCCCGTCTCTAGGCCTGATTCTCACTCCACTGAGCTACCCAGCTGCCCCTCTACTAGATATTTTAAGAGACGGAGAACCTGAAAACTTAAAGCCCTCGATGACCATCCCCAGCATTTAGTGAGTGTAGGCAATTTCACATGCTTTTTAACTCTGTGAAGTCAAAATGGTGTCTTCTGTGTTTTAGGATCTCTGCTTTTCCTTGGTCTTTCAACAATTTTCCTCCAGCTAAGTGGACTAAGGCAGTGATGGGCAAACTCCGGTCTGCGGGCCAGATGTGGCCCCTGGAAATGTTCTATCCAGTCCTGCGACATTCTTCCTAATCTGAGAAATACAACGAGTAGGATGCAATACAATGAAACTTCAAAGGAGTTGCGTTAGAAACAGACCGACAGAGGAGCATTTCCTTTCCTTTGGCCCCTCTTTCAAAAGTTGGCCCATCACTGGACTAAGGGAATTCCTCCCCAAGTTAAATGAGTTGACATGCGAAGAGGCAATAGTCAAAGGGAGAAATGTAAGTGTAAAGGTAGGCCGATGAGCGTGGGGAAGACTATTTCTGACTACTTAATCAGGGAGCTAATTTGGAGCATGCAAAGAAATTCTATCACTCGCTCCAGGTTAATAACCAAATGACAAAGAGAGAGTCTGTTGAGGGGCTGGGAGAGGGGGGTGCAGCATTCAAAAGCCACTAACTGGCCAAAGTGAGTCTGGTTCTTTCCTGTGTTCAAGTGAAGGGAGAAAGACTGCTGTAAGCGTCCTAGTGTCCTTAAGCCTTTATCTCCCCACTTGGGCGACCATCACGTGGCCCAAGAATATCTGACCCTACTCTTGTTTGTTCCTCTGTTATGTCTACTCTTCCTGGTTTTAGGTGAAGTCCTGGAGAAGACCGTGGCCTTGTGAGCTTTGAAATGTAAGGAGAGAATGCTTCCAAAAGCCTGGGAGTTGGAATCCACGTTGGAGTTTGCCAGAAGCCACAAGTAACCTGTTTGACCCAGAAGAGACTGAAGGCACAGCCAAGAGAGAACGACAGGGAATCATCCATGCCTCGTTTGGAAATGAACTTGGTTCCATAGGATCTGAAATCAGTTTGAGTCCACTCTTCCCAGAGACTGAGGTGACATAGATGAGGGTGTGCTCCCAGATTTTAGCTTTGTACCTTCCATTCTTGCTATCTAGATTCTCAGAAAATATCCCTTTTCTCAAAGCCAATTGATGTTCATAGGTTAAGTGAAACTGGGACAGTAAATAAGGAAAAGAGAATTTTGAAGAACCGATTACATGCCAAGTATTTTACAATGACCTCATTCGATCCTCATGACAACCTCGAGAGGAAGATGTTCTTATTGACCACATTTTATAGTTGAGGAAACTGAGGCAGGCAGACAATAAGTCATTAGTTCACAGTTCAATAGTAAGTGTCCAAGACAAGATTTGAACTTGGGACTTTCTGATCCCAAACTCAGCATTCTGCCCTCTCTGCCACCCAGTTGCCTCTTCGTCACTGCTACATTACATTGTGGAGAACACACTGGAGTTGTCCTTGAGCTGATAACATCAAGAACGTTCTTTAGCACTCTGAGGTACCCCTGGAACCTTGTGGGGATATGTAGCCAGCCTTGCTCTGAGAACCTGACTTATTAGAGCACGTGTACCCTGGAAGAATGGGTCTAGAGCAGGGGTCGGCAACCTTTTTGGCCGTGAGAGCCCTAAACGCCACATTTTTAAAAATGTAACTTCGTGAGAGCCGTACAGTGCTCACAGTGCCGCTCCTGTAACAGTGCCTGAAAAAAAATGGACTTTATGGCTCCTGCAGAAAGAGCCATGTCTGGCCCTCGAAAGAGCCAGATATGGTTCGAGAGCCATACGTTGCCGACCCCTGGACTAGAACCTCCATAAGTCAACCACCATGTAGAAAAGTGCCCGAAACCACTCATCAGAGGGATGCAAATTCAAATAACTCTGAAGTTCTACCTCATATTCATCATCCTGACAAATGGAAAATGAAAATTACAGGAGGGGTTGGAGGAGGACAAGTACATTAAGGCACTTTGGTTAGAGCTGTGAATCACTAAATTGTGCAGGTCTTTCAACCAAGCAATACTACTACTAGGCATATGCTCCTAAAGCAATAAAAGAAAGACAGAAATGACTCTATTTTAAGCAGCAATTTTTGTTCTGCTAAGAAATAGGAATCAAATGAGTGCTTATCCATTGAGGGAATGGCTGAATAAAATTATGGTATGTGAATGTGACTGGATGCTATTTTGAACCACAGGAAATAAGGAGACCGATTTTCACAGACCTAAGGAGACTTGAATGAACTGATGCAGGAAAAATCAAGTAGAACCAAGAGAACAAGTTACATAGTGATTGCTATCAAGGAAAGGAAAAGTACTTTGAAAGACTTCCAGACTCTGATCAATGCAATGACCCGTCACAGGGAGAATAGACTAATGGTGAAGCAAGGTTCCTACCGCTTGGCTAGAGAGCAGAGAGATTGTAGATTGCTGAATGAGATTTCTAGCCCCAGAATGGCTAATGTGAAAATTTGGTTTTCTAGATTATACCTTATATTACAAGGGAGGGCTTTTATTTTTTTTTTTAGTGGGGGAAGGAGAGCAGTTGTGGGAGGGGGGTGAAATGGATTAGGGGTAGTGATGTCAAAAGAAAAGAAAAGAAATAAAAGATACTTTAAAATGTTTAGAAGAGAGCAGAGGAAAGTTCAGAAAGGGACATAGGCAAGGAGGTTGGGCAGTAGCATACTATTATTTTATTTTTTATTTTATTTTATTTTTAAACCCTTAACTTCTGTGTATTGGCTCCAAGGCAGAAGAGTGGTAAGGGTGGGCCGTGGGGGTCAAGTGACTTGCCCAGGGTCACCCAGCTGGGAAGTGTCTGAGGCCGGATTTGAACCTAGGACCTCCCGTCTCTAGGCCTGACTCTCCATCCACTGAGCTACCCAGCTGCCCCCTCTAATGTACTTTTTTTTAAACCCTTACCTTCCATTTTGGAGTCAATACTGTGTATTGGCTCCAAGGCAGAAGAGTGGTAAGGGTAGGCAATGGGGGTCAAGTGACTTGCCCAGGGTCACACGGCTGGGAAGTGTCTGAGGTTAGATTTGAACCCAGGACCTCCCGTCTCTAGGCTTGGCTTTCCATCCAGTAAGCTACCCAGATGCCCCTCATACTATTATTTTAAATTCAATATATGTTCCTTGACTTTAGGCTCATTCTTCCAACTTCCACTTGAACCACAGGTTGGGTCCCCAGAGCACTGCTGATTATTGTTCCTGTAGTTTTCATGAGTTCGTGTATCTTCCAAAAACCAGCAACTGATCTCACCTCAATGTCATTGATCCAATTAATACTAAATAACTTTTACAAATGGATATTTACTGGGAAAATATAGCAGGGGCAGAAAAATAATGACCTCCCCCCAATAAGAAAGAGGGTATAGGGCAGCTGGGTAGCTCAGTGGATTGAGAGTCAGGCCTAGAGAGGGGAAGTCCTAGGTTCAAATCCAGCCTCAGCCACTTCCCAGCTGTGAGACCCTGGGCAAGTCACTTGACCCCCATTGCCCACCCTTACCAATCTTCCACCTAGGAGCCAATGCACAGAAGTTAAGGGTTTAAAAAAAAATTAAAAAAAAAAGAAGGTATACTCTCCATACTCATTCAATCCCAGGAAGGAATGAACTCAAACTTCACATGGTGATTCCCTGACATTTTAGTCCCTTCTGGGAGTGCCACAATGGATGAACAAGTCACTCCCTTGCTTGCAAGACAATGGGTCTCTGCTGTTGCTAGGTTGAGTCAAGCAGATTCTTCCAGTAGCTAGGTCCTCCCCAGTCTTGTTAGCTGCAACTACTGGAGGGCTCTAGTTTCAAACATCTGGTTATTCTGACCTTTTGAAGTTCACAAGATCCCAGCTTGGTTCATTCTGTATCTGATACTAATGCTTTTGAAATCAGAAAAGAGTACACACAATAGGGAGATAGAAGAAGGAGTGCCATCACCAAGTAATCCTAGCTACATAGTGTTTGAATGCAAATAGGCAGCTGATGACAGTTGACCACTGTTGCCACTGCTACTACCTCTTCCTCAGTCTTGAGGCTTAATAGCATTTCTTCTTCCTCCTCACTCAAAAGCCACCAGGGAAGAGCAAGAGCTCTTCTGTTCCAGCCTTTCATAGGGACATCCTATGCCAAGGGAAAATGGTCAGGATTCCTATGTATGGTGTGAATGGGGAGGTGAACTTCCATAAAAAGGGTACCTAAATTTCCAAGTCGATATGTGGCAGCCAAAGTATATTGTATATGTCCCTGTGACTGGTGTGTCATTGTCCGGTCCCCCTATCACATTTCTGAAAAGAAAGTTCTGCCAGCAGTGATTCAGAGTTTCATACGTAATCCTGCCTTCTTGTTCTTTGTATATGTAAATGTTCACGCTGCTGTTTGTCAGGTTCATAATATATCTATTTTTAATATATATTTAATTTTTAATATAGATATATATTTAATATATATTTAGATATATATTTAATATATATCTCCCTAGTCATAGTTATAAAAGATGCCGGATATTGTTTTCCTCTAAGAATTTTAGGAAAAAAAGTGTTGTGACATGATCTTTTGTATTCCGATTGAGAACCCATCTTTTAATTAATTCATTAGTTGTACAAGAACTTTTCATCTTTCCCTCCCATTGCCCCCTCTCCTGTGAACAATAAAAACTGAAAGAAAAAACCCTTCAGTCCAGCAAAACTAATTTCCACATTGACCATATCCATAGCACATCTCATTCGGAATTTTCAATCCATCATCTAGCTAGTAGGAGGAGGATGGCACGTTTTCCTCTTTAGTCCTTCCAACTGACAGTTTATCATTGCACTAATCAGTTCTAAAGCCTTTCAGAGTTGTTTTTCCTCTATTATGTTTTCCTCCCATAACGTGTTCTTCTGATTCTGTTCCCTTCACCTTGCATCTGTTCATGGAGGTCTTCCCACTTTTCGCTGAAACTGACCCTTGTCATTATCTGTCCATTACATCCATGTACCATTATAGTGGGGCGGTCAGCTACCGGCTGAAACTCAGATATTCGGGCTTTCTCTCTGCTCTTGTCCCTTGGGGAAGGGCCCCACAGCCTCCCTGGCCCATCCCAAGAACCATACCCAAAAGCCCTTTTAAAAAAGGAAGTGAAGGCTGATCTCTCTCCTCTGGGGCACAAGTGGACTTTCAGCACTTCCTGCCTGAGGACCTCCAGCTGGATAACTAACACCATCCATTAGGGGCCTCCATACAGGTAAGAATCCCCTTAGTTTCTAGCTTTTTGCCTACTCTGAAAAGAAGCTCATGGAAATATTTGTGTTCCCTTGGGTCCTTCTCTTTCTTTGACAACTCAGTGGTGGGATAGCCGAGACC
>NC_058136.1:67644771-67663329 GCF_016433145.1 Gracilinanus agilis | reverse complement strand
GTGACCCTGGACAAGTCACTTGACCCCCATCGCCTAGCCCTTACCACTCTTCCACCTAGGAGCCAATACACAGAACTTAAGGGTTTAAAAAAAAAGCAAAAAAAAATAAAATAAAATAAATTGATACTAAGATAGAAGGTAAAAAAATGAAGAAGCTATTTGCCTTCTAAGGATTGATGGCGTGGATCCTCAGCTGTGGTCATGTGAGAGATCATATAATAAGGAGCAGAAGACAAAGGGACGAGTACTTAGGGTGTATTTTATTGATGTGTGCATTCCAAACATGGGGTATTGCCCATACATGGGTGCAGGGGTAGTAAATTAAGTTTCATGCATGTGGAACTGCAAAAGTCATCGTTAATCTGGACTAGAGTGCATGAAGGATGAGAGGCATGTATAAGAAGTCTGTAAACAGAGGTTGGAACCAGCTGGTAAATTCCAAACAGAGGTAATAGGAAGCCAGAAGAGTTTACTGAACAAGGAGTAACATGGCCAGATTGACTAATTATATCACTTTGGCAGCTGGAGGAAGGATGTGTTGGAGAGAGGAGAAACTGAAGGCAGGGAAAACAATCAGAGGGCTATTGTAATAGTCATGATAAGAGGTGATGAGTCTATAGCGGTAGAGAAAAAGGAATAGATGTGAGAGGTACTTTCCAGGTTAAATAAACAAGACTTGACAACCAATCTGAATAAAGGGAGGAGAGTCAGGACAGTGAAGCAGAACTACAAGGCTGTGAAACTAGGTGAACTGGAAGAATCGAGTTGCCTCAATAGTTATTCCTTATGTGGAAGTTCAGAGAGGGCTGAACTGAAGTTTTGGTATGGGAAAAAAGATAATGAGTTGTGTTTTGTAGATGTTGAAATTTCAGATATCTGGAAGATGTCCAATAGGCAGTTGAGAAAGTGGAACCGGAGCTCAGAGAACCCAGAAAGGTTGGAGAACTTAGTGTTAATCAATCCTTTGGGCTCTTATTCATTGGCAGATGGTTGTCCTATATAATTGTATTACTTCCCTAAACATCTTGGTTATAAAGCCCTTATCAGACACTTAGACCAACATCTTACAACACATTATATAATAAGCTTAAAACGAATAGGAGACCTGAATAAAAAAGGAGACCCCATCCTCCTCTCAAAAAAAAAAGCAAACAAACAATAGAAGGGCAGTGGACAAGGGCAAAAATTATTTAATGCTAAATGTTTTCCCTCTATCCATCATTTCCCTTCTTATCCCAACTGCATGATTTTTTTTTCATGTAATAGAAATTATCTACCTTATCCCTCATAATCTCTTATTTATGCCTCATGAGGTAAGTAATTCTTCTCCTTGCCATAACTGTGAACAGGGCTCTGTCACTCTTCTCTTGTTTTTTGAGGGGAGGTTTTATATTCAGGTGTCCTATTCATTTTAAGCTTTTAACGTGATGTCAGTTGTTAGTCTAAGTCTAACCATTGGAGATTTCTTTCCAGTTTTCCTAGAAGTGATTGTTAAATAGGGAGTTCTTCCCCAAGCAATTTATGTTCTCAAGTTTATCAGATATTAGATTGCTAAATTCAATTGTTTCTTATTCTCCTTTATCTAGTGTGGTCAACACATATGCCTATCTCTACATTGCTAGATTCCACGGCTTTTCCCCAGTACTTATCCTTCTTGACCTCTACTGCTTTTGACACTATTGACTGTCTTTTAGTCCTGGATAATCACTTTTCTATGATTTTCATTTCTTCTGGTTCTCCTTCTACCTGTCTGACCACCTCTTCTTTGTCTATTTTGCTGACTCATCATCCATATCATGGTTGTAGAATACAGAGAGAGGAGTAAGATTTAAGAAAGCTAGAAAGATCAAAAAGGACCAGGTGAGGGGGGGGGGCAGCTGGGTAGCTCAGTGGAGTGAGAGTCAGGCCTAGAGAAAGGAGGTCCTAGGTTCAAACCCG
The DNA here is from genome assembly GCF_016433145.1 of Gracilinanus agilis. Taxonomy (NCBI): domain Eukaryota; kingdom Metazoa; phylum Chordata; class Mammalia; order Didelphimorphia; family Didelphidae; genus Gracilinanus; species Gracilinanus agilis. The sequence goes on along the minus strand of NC_058136.1, from coordinate 67,661,391 downwards.
GCCTCAGCCACTTCCCAGCTGTGTGACCCTGGGCAAGTCACTTGACCCCCATTGTCCACCCTTACCAATCTTCCACCTATGAGACAATACTCCGAAGTACAAGGGTTTAAAAAAAAAAAGGACCAGGTGAGGAAGAGCTTTTAATGCTAAATAGAGGGGCTCATATTTGATTCTGGAGATTTATAAATACTAGAGCTCCGTGAACAAAGGGGTGACGTGGTTAGATCCACACATTAGAAAATCACCTTGAAAAAAAAAGAAAAAAAAAAAAGAAAATCACCTTGGCAGGTGAGTGAAGGATGCATTGGTATAGAGCAGGGGTTCCCTAACTTTTTTGGCCTCCCGTCCCCTTTCCAGAAAAAATATTCCTCAGCCCCCTGGAAATTAATTTTTAAAAATTTAATAGCAATTAATAGGAAAGATGAATGCACCTGTGGCCATCACCTTTCCCTGGATCGCTGCAGCACCCACCAGGGGGCAGTGGCACCCACTTTGGGAATCACTGGTATAGGGGGAGAGACTTGAAGCAGGAAGGCTAATGCTGCTCCAATAGTCCAGATGTGAGGTGATAAAGACCTGCATGGGCAGTGGTTCTGTGAGTAGATAGAAAAAGATGTTATTGAGGTAGAAATTACAAGATTTGGCAATGGATTGGATATATGGAACAAATGAAAGTTGAGTTAAGAATGACATTGAGATTGTAGGGCCAGAGCCATAATTTCAATTAAACATCATCTTCTGCCTGAATTCTTTCCCAATTCCACCAACTGCTAGTTTCTTCCCTCCCAAATTATTTATTATTTATTTAGTTATTTATTATAATTATTTCTTATTAAAATAAATATTAATTTATTTGTATTTTTCACTTCATATTTATGCTGTCTTTATGTCTGTCCTCTTCTCCCCTATTTAAGCTCCTTATGAACAGGGATTGTTTCATTTGTTGTATTTGTATATACAAAGTCTCAAACAGTTCCTGGCACATAATAGGAGCTTAATAAATATTTGCTGATTGAGTGATTGGGCTAAGTTGTTTCTGATTCTTCCTTGTCTAGTATTTTTCAGGGATCTACTCTTCTATTTTTATCTAGCACCAAAGATTTTTACTGATCACTGTTTTACCATATACTTTGACATCTGAAAGGGCCATTTGCCTTCATTCTTATTTTCCTCCATTATTTCCCTTGGGAGTCTAGATCTTTTGTTTCACAAAATGAATTTCATTACTTTATCTAGTTACATAAAATACTCCCTTATCAGCTTAATTGGCATAGTGTTAAGCCTGGAAATTGATTTAGGTAATATCATTTGTATTCTGTTGGAATGGGTTAACCATTAGTAATGAGTATCTTTGCGATAATTTGAGTCATACTTTATTTCTTTAATGAGTAGTTTATGGGGGCAACTATGTGGGTTAATGGATTTAGAGCCAGGTCTAGAGATGGGATATTCTGGGTTCAAATCTTCCTAGCTGAATGACCCTGGACAAGTCACTTAACCCCCATTGCCTAGCCCTTACTGCTTTTCTGCCTTAGAACCAATAAACGATATTAATTCTTATATGGAAGGAAAGGTTTTTTTTTAAAAAGAGTACTTTACAATTTTCTTTTTCTAAGTAGTTATTGTCTCTTAGGAGCTTGACTTCCAGATATTTTATGTATTTTGTAGTTATTCTGAATGGAATTTACCTGGCTTTATGTGCCTAATACCATTCCAGGTGCCCAACATCCCCCAGTCAACTCCTGTCATGGGAAAAATACTGTTTCATGTATGTAGTACAATGCTTTTTGAAGGAAAGTTGGTCTCCTAATGTACAAGATCCTGCCAAATCATTATAAGGTCTCTGTCACCTGTTGTAGATACATGTCTCCATTTCCATTGGAATGTTCTTTAGTGGTACCTTTTCCTTTCCCCTTCTAGGGCACTATGCTACCTTGCCATTTCCACTCCCCTCATCCACTTCTCTATTGCTTTTATTCTATTTTCCCAAAGCTCTCGCTCCTTTTCTATTTTTAAATTTTTTTTCTTTTCCTAATTTTATTTTTATTTTCAACCCAAATTCTCTCCCTCCCTCCACCCTTTCCCTCACCCTCTGAGAAGGCAAGAAAGACTATACTCATTATACAAATGAAATCATGCAAAACATATTTCCTCATTAGCCTTGTTGTAGGGGGTGGGAGGGATAAAAAAAGGAAGAGAAAAAATATACTTCAATATACACAAAGTCTATCAATTCTCTGTGTGGAGATGGATGGCATTTTCCATCATGAGTTCTTTGGAATTGTCATGAATCATTGTATTCATCAGAGTTGCTAAGTCTTTCGCAGTTGATTATTGTTATGATGTTTCAGTTACTATTGTTCTCCTGATTTTGCTCACTTCCCTTTGCATCAATCTAGGTTTCTCTAAAACCATTTCCTTCATAATTTCTTGTAACACAGTAGTAGCATTCCATCACAATCATAAAAAATAACTTCTTCAGTCATTCTCCAATGGACAGGCATCCCCTCAGGGTTTATTTGTTTGTTTTGAGTCAAGAATTAGTTTTCTTTTTTTAGATATTTAATATTTTATTTTTCCTGATTACATGTAAAAACAATTTTTAACATTTCTTGTTTTTAAATTTTTGAGCTCCAAATTCTCTTCCTCCTTAGCAACCCCGCTTTGTCCTTCCTTGAGATGACAATTTGATATAGGCTATATATGTGCAGTCATGTAAAAAGTATCTTCATATTAGTCATACTGTAAAAGAAAACATTAATACTTCCCCCCCCAAATACAAGAAAAATAAAGAAAGTTAAATCATACTTTGATCTGCATTCAGATTCCATCAGTTCTTTCCCTGGAGGTGGATAGCATTTGTCATCATAAGTTCTTCAAAATTGCTTTGGACCACTGTATTGCTGACAATAGCTAAGTCATTCACAGTTGACTATTGTACAATATTGTTGTTACTGTGTACAATACTCTCCTGGTTCTGCTCTTTTCATTTTGCATCAGTTCATGTAAGTCTTCCCAGGTTTTTCTGAGAGCATTCTGTTTGTCATTCTTATAGCACAATAGTATTCTATCACAATCATATAATCACAACTTGATCAGCCATTCCCTAATTGATGGGCATCCCCTCAGTTTCCAACTCCTTGTCATTACAAAAAGCTGCTATAAATATTTGTGTACATTTAGGTCCTTTTCCTTTTTATTTTTTCTTTCTTTGGGATAAACACCTAGTAGTGGTATTTCTGAGTCAAAGGATATGCACTGTTTTATAATAGTTCCAAATTTCTCTCCAGAAGGGATAAATCAGTTCACCACTCCACTAACAGTGCATTAATGTCCTGATCTTTCCACCTCCCCTCCAACATTTCTTATTTTCGTTTTCTGTCATATCAGTCAACCTGCTACGTATGAGGTGGTTCATCAGAGTTGTTTTAATATGCATTTCTCTTATCAATACTGATTTAGAACATGTTTTCATATGACTATAGACAGCTTTGAAAACTTCATCTGAAAATTGTCTGTTCATTTCCTTTGACCATTTATCAACTGGAGAATGACTTGTATTCTTAGAAATTTGACTTTGTTCTCTATATATTTGAGAAATGAGACCTTTCAGTGAAACTTGTCTTAAATTTTTTTCACAGTTATGATTATTTAACTGTTATTTCCCATCCTATCTTTCTCCCTCTTTATCCTATTTTCTCTCTACTTTCACCATCTCTATTCTCAAGTGTTTTGCTTCTGACCCCCACCTTTCCCAATCTGCCTTCCTTTCCAATAGCCCCACCTTCTCTTATCCTCATCTCTTCCTAGTTGCTTTTAGATTTCTATGCTCAACCTTGTGTGTTATTCACTATTCGAGCCAATCCTGCTGAAAGTAAGGTTCAAACTCTCCATCCATCTCCTCCATCTTCCCTTCCTTTGTAAAAACTCTTTCATAATTTTTATGTAAGATAAAATTCTACTTCTCCCTTCCCCTTTCTCCTACTACATGCTTCTTTCTTGTTTTTTAATTTTATCAGTTTAAATATCATTCATCATATTCAACTCATATCCATGCCTTCCATCTATGTATACTCCTTCTAAACTTCCCTAATAATAATAAAGTTCTTGGAGGTACAAGTATCTCCTTCTCATGTGGGAATGTAAATAGTTTAAGTTTATTGAATCCCTCCTGATTTCTCTTCCCTGTTTACCTTTATATGCTTCTCTTGAATCTTATATTTGAAAGTCAAATTTTTTACTCAGCTCTGGTCTTTTCATCAGGAATGCTAGAAAGCCCTTATTCCACTAAATATCTATTTTCCCCCTGAAGAATTATACTCGGTTTTGCTGGCTAGGTGATTCTTGTAATCCCATCTCCTTTGCCAACCAGAATACCATATTATAAAGCCTTCTGATCCTTTAATGTAAAAATTGCTCCATCTTGTGTGATCTTAACTGTGGATCCATGACATTTGAATGTTTCTTTCTGCTCTTTGCAATATTTCCTCCTTGACCTGGGAGCTCTGGAATTTGACTATATTATTCCTGGGAGTTTTCATTTTGAGATCTCTTTCAGGAGATGATTGGTGGCTTCTTTCAATTTCTATTTTACTCTTTGGTTCTAGAATATCAAGGTAGTTTTCATTGATAATTTCTTGAAAGATGATATCTAGGCCCTTTTTAAAATTATGGCTTTTAGGTAGTCCAATAATCCTTAAATTATCTCTCTTCAATCTATTTTCCAGGTCACTTGTTTTTCCAATGAGATATTTCACATTTACTTCTATTTTTAATTTCTTTTCACTTAGTTTTATTATTCCTTAATATCTAATGAAATCATTAGTTTCCAATTGTCTAGTTTTAATTTTTAAAAAATCATTTTCTTCAGTGAACTTTTGTATCTCCTTTTCCATTTGTCCAATTCTGCTTTTTTAATGTGTTCTCTTCAATACATTTTTGTGTCCCTTTTAAGATATTGTCTATTCTGTTATTTATTACAAATTTTTTTCATGTCAATACAATTTCTTAATATTCATTTTCTGATGTTTTGCAAGCCATATTCTCTGTTTTCCTTGCACCCTTCGTCTTTGCCCAAAAAGGCAGGTAATATGATATGGGTTGTACATATATTATTACATAATACATATTCCCACATTCATCATGTTCTGAAAGAAGATGATATTGTGTACGCTAGAAAAAAATTCATAGAGGAAATAAAGTAAAGAATGGTATGTTTCTATTTGCATTTGGACTCCATCTGTTCCTTCTATAGTGGTGGATATCTTTTATTCTTTTTTATCATGAGTCTCTTGGAGTTGTCCTGGATCCTTGTCTTATTGATAATAGTTAAGTTATTCAAAGATGATAAAAATGAATTATTGTTGCTACTGTGTACAACATTCTACTAGTTCTGTGTACTTCACTTTGCATTACTTCACATAAGTCTTTACAAGATTTTGTGATCATTTTATTTGTCATTTCTTATGGCACAATAGTATTCCATTACAAACATTTACCACAGTGTAAAGTCACTCCCCAGTTGATGAACATCCATTCAGGATCCAGTTCTTTGCTACCACAGGAAGAACTATTATAAATATTTTTGTATGGTAGATTCTTTTCCCCTATTTTTATTTTTTTTAAACCCTTACCTGTCTGTCTTGGAGTCAATACTGTGTATTGGCTCCAAGGCAGAAGAGTAGTAAGGGTAGACAATGGGGGTCAAGTGACTTGCCCAGGGTCATACAGCTGGGAAGTGTCTGAGGTCAGATTTGAACCTCGGACCTCCCTTCTCTACGTCTGGCTCTCAATCCACTGAGCTACTCAGCTGCCCCCTTTTCCCCTATCTTTAATCTCTTTATGATACAGATCTAGAAATAGTATTGCTGAGTAAAAGGGAATATATAATTTGATGGTCCTTTGGGTCAGATAGCTTTCTAGAATAATTTTATCAATTTGCAGCTCTATCAGAAGAGGATTGGTGGGGGCAGCTGGGTAGCTCAGTGGAGTGAGAGTCAGGCCTAGAGACGGGAGGTCCTAGGTTCAAACCCGGCCTCAGCCACTTCCCAGCTGTGTGACCCTGGGCAAGTCACTTGACCCCCATTGCCCACCCTTACCACTCTTCCACCTATGAGACAATACACCGAAGTACAAGGGTTTAAAAAAAAAAAGAAAAGGATTGTTGTCCCAATTATTCCACATCCCCTTTATCATTCATCATTTTCCCTTTTTTAATTTTAATTTTAATTTTTAATATTTTCCCATAGTTACATGTTTCATGTTCTTCCCCTCTCCCCTAAACCCCCCCTCCCATAGCCAACTCACAATTGCATTGGGTATTACATGTATCATTGATTAAGATCGAATTCCATATTATTGATAGTTGGAGTAGAGTTATCATTTAGTGTCTACATCCCCAATAATATCCCCGTCAGCCATGTGTTCAAGTAGTTGTTTTTCTTCTGTGTTTCTCCTCCCCCAGTTCTTCCTCTGAATGTGGCTAGTTTTCTTTCTCAAAGTCCCTCAGCCTTGCTCTGAATCTTTGCATTGCTGCTAGTAGAGAAATCCGTTATGTTCGACTGTACCACAATGTATCAGTCTCTGTGTACAATGTTCTCCTGGATCTGCTCCTTTCACTCTGCATCCATTCCTGGAGGTTGTTCCAGTTCACATGGAACTCCAGTTTATTATTCCTTTCAGCACAATATTCCATCACCAACAGATACCACAATTTGTTCAGCCATCTCCCAATCAAAGGACATTCCCTCATTTTCTATTTTTTGTCACCACAAAAAGTGTGGCTATAAATATTTTTGTACAAGTCTTTTGCTATGGCTGGATCAAAAGGCAGATGGTCTTTTAAAACCTTTGGGCATAGTTCCAATTGCCATCCAGAATGGTTGGATCAATTCATAACTCCACCAGCAATGTATAAAAGTATCAACTTTGCCACATCCCCTACAACATTCACCACTTTTTTTTTGCTGTCATCTTAGCTAATCTGTTAGATGTGAGGTGATATCTCAGAGATCTTTTGATTTGCATTTCTCTAATTATAAAAGATTTAGAACACTTTTTCATGTGTTTGTTGATAGTTTTGATTTCTTTATCTGAAAATTACCTATTTAGGTCCCTTGCCCATTTATCAATTGGGGAGAGGCTTGATTTTTTTGTACAATTGATTTAGCTCCTTATATATTTGAGTAATTAGACCTTTGTCAGAATTTTTTGTTATAAAGATTTTTTCCCGATTTGTTGATTCTCTTTTAATTTTGGTTGCATTGGTTTTGTTCGTACAAAACCTTTTTAATGTAATGTAATAAAATTATTTATTTTTCATTTTGTAATATTTTCTAACTCTTGCTTGCTTTTAAAATTGTTCTTTTCCCAGAGATCTGACAAGTATACTATTCAGTGTTTGCCTAATTTACTTACAGTTTCCTTCTTTATATTCAAGTCATTTACCCATTCTGAATTTATCTTGGTGTAGGGTGTGAGATGTTAATCTAAATCTAATCTCTCCCATATTGTTTTCCAAATTTCCCAACAGTTTTTGTCAAATAGTGGATTTTTGTTCCCAAAACTGGGTCCTTTGGGTTTATCATAGACTGTCTTGCTAAGGTCATTTACCTCAAGTCTATTCCACTGATCCTCCCTTCTGTCTTTTAGCCAGTACCATATTGTTTTGATGACTGCTGCTTTATAGTACAGTTTAAGATCTGGTACTGCTAGGCCACCTTCCTTCACAGTTTTTTTTCATTATTTCCTTTGATATTCTTGATCTTTTGTTCTTCCAAATGAACTTTGTTATAGTTTTTTTGTAATTCAGTAAAAAATTTTCTTGGTAGTTTAATGGGTACGACACTAAATAAGTAAATTAATTTGGGTAGAATGGTCATTTTTATTATGTTCGCTCGTCCTACCCATGAGCACTCAATGTTTTTCCAATTGTTTAGATCTAGTTTTAATTGTTTGGAAAGTGTTTTGTAGTTGTGGTCATAAAATTCCTGTTTGTTTTGGTAGATAGATTCCTAAGTATTTTATATTGTCTAGGGTAATTTTAAATGGTGTTTCTCTTTCTACCTCTTGCTGGTGTGATGTGTTGGAAATATATAGAAATGCTGATGATTTATGTGCATTTATTTTGTATCCTGCAACTTTCCTAAAGTTGTTTATTATTTCAACTAGCTTTTTAGTTGATTCTCTAGGATTTTTTAAGTAGATCATCTACAAACAGTGATAGCTTAGTCTCCTCATTGCCTATTTTGATACCTTCAATTTCTTTTTCTTCTCTAATTGCTACTGCTAGTGTTTCTAGTACAATGTTAAATAATAGAGGTGATAATGGACCTCTTTGTTTCACTCCTGATCTTATTGGGAATGCTTCTAATTTGTCCCCATTGCAGATGATGCTTGTTGATGGTTTAAGATATATACTGCTTATTATTTTTAGGAAAGGCCCTTCTATTCCTATACTTGCTAGTATTTTCAATAGGAATTGTTGTTTTTTTGTCAAAGGCTTTTTCAGCATCTATTGAGATAATCATGTGATTTTTGTTTGTTAGCTTGTTGATATGGTCAATTACGTGAATGGTTTTCCTAATGTTGAACCATCTTTGCATTCCTGGTATAAATCCCACCTGATCATAGTGGATGATCTTCTTGATTACTTGCTGGAGTGTCTTTGCTAGTATTCTATTCAAGATTTTTGCATCTATGTTCATTAAGGAGATTGGTCTGTAGTTTTCTTTCTCTGTTTTTGGTCTACCTGGCTTTGAGATTAGTACCATATTTGTGTCATAAAAGGAATTTAGTAGAATTCCTTCTTTGCTTATTACGTCAAATAATTTGTATAGTATTGGGATTAGTTCTTCTTTCAATGTTTGATAGAATTCACTTGTGGATCCATCTGTTCCTGGGTATTTTTCCTTAGGGAGTTCTTAGATGGTTTGTTCAATTTCTTTTTCTGATATGGGATTATTTAAGTATTCCATTTCTTCTACTGTTAACCTAGGCAATATATGTTTTTGTAAATATTCATTCATATCATCTAGATTGTTATATTTATTGCCATATAATTGGGCAAAATATTTTTAATGATTGCCTTAATTTCCTCTTCATTAGAGGTGAGGTCTCCCTTTTCATCTTTGATACTGTTAATTTGTTTTTCTTCTTTTCTTTTTTTATTAGATTGACCATTACCTTGTCAATTTTATTTGTTTTTTCAAAGTACCAGCTTCTGGTCTTATTTATTAATTCAATAGTTCTTTTACTTCCAATTTTTATTAATTTTTTTAATTTTTATGATCTCTAATTTAGTTTTCATCTGGGGATTTTTAATTTGTTTGCTTTCTAGTTTTTTGATTTGCTTGAACAATTCATTGATCTTTGCTCTCCCTAATTTGTTAATATATACTCTCAAAGATATAAATTTCCCCCTGAGTACTCCTTTGGCTACATCGCACATATTTTGGTAGGATGTCTCATCATTATCATTCTCTTCTATGGAATTGTTAATTGTTCCTATGACTTTGGAGAATCATATTATTTAATTTCCAATTAGTTTTTGATTTGCCTATCCATGTACCCTTACTTATTATTATTTTTATTGCATTATGATTTTAGAAGGTTGCATTTATTATTTGTCTTCCATGTTTCTATGCCCTAGTACAGTGATGGGCAAATGATTCCCCTTGAGCCAGACCCAGGCTGTAGTTTTCCCATCACTGCCTTAAGCAATTCCCTAATCACTATACCCCCACATCCATATGTAGTGATTAGGGAATTGCTTAAGGCAGTGATGGGTAAACTACGGCCTGGATCTGGCCCGCGGGGAATAGTTTGCCCATCACTGCCCTAGTATATGGTCAATCTTTGTGAATGTACCATATGCTGCTAAAAAGAAGGTGTATTCCTTTTTCTCCCTATTTATTTTTCTCCACATGTCTATTAACTCTAATTTTTCTAGGATTACATTCACCTCTCTTACCTCTTTCTTATTTATTTTTTGGTTTGATTCATCTACATCTGATAAGGGAAGGTTCAGGTCTCCTACTAGTATTGTTTTACGATCTATTTCCTCCTTGGGCTCTGCCAGTTTCTCCTTTAGAAATTTAGATGCTATATCATTTGGGGCATACATGTTGAGTACTGCTATTTCTTCATGGTCTATACTGCCTTTTATCAGGATGTAATTACCTTCCTTATCTCTTTTAACAAGATCTGTTTTTCTTTGGCTTTGTCAGAAATCATGACTGCAACTCCTGCCTTCTTTTTGTCAGTTGAAGCCCAATAGATTTTGCTCCAGCCTTTTCTTTTTACTCTACGTATGTCTACCTGCTTCATATGTGTTTCTTGTAGACAACATACGGTAGGATTTTGGTTTCTAATCCACTCTGCTATTTGCTTCCATTTTATGGGTGAGTTCATTCCATTCACATTCAGAGTTATAATTATGAACTGTGTGTTCCCCAACATTTTGATTCCCTTTCCTTGTCCTGCCCTTTCTTCTTTCACTATTTCCTTCTATACCAGTGTTTTGTTTTTAATCAGTCCCCCTAGTCCCCTCCCTTATTGTACTTCCCTTTCTCCCCCACCCTTATTATTCCCCTCTTATTATTCTTTAGGGTCTTTTTAAAACTATCCCACTTTCCTCCTCCTCCCTAGTATTGCCTCCCTCCCCATCAGTCTTTTTTTTTTACACTTCTACTTCTCTATAGGGTGCAAATCAATTCTCTGCCCCAATGGATCTGATTGTTATTCCCTCTTTAAGTGAATTTCAATTCATGTACAAATTAAGTATTTCCTCTCTCCAACCTCTTTACCCTTTCAGTGTTTTTGATCCTCTCCCCTGTTCCCCCCACACGCTTCTTTATAGAATATAAATTTATTCTATTTTGTCTCTTTTCCCATTTCTCTTAATATTATCTTCTTTTTTATCTCTAGCTTTATATATATTTATACATACATATATATCTTAACATTTCATCCTATACAGTTTGTCACTGTTCCCTCTAAGTATACTTCTTCTAGTTCCCCTGATGACAGTAACAATTTTTAAGAGTTACCAATATCATCTTTTCTTATAGAGATACAAATCATTTGAACTTACTGGGTCCCTTAAAGAAAAGGTTATGTTTTTTTTTGTTTTTTCCCCTCTCTTAATTACCTTTTGGTGATTCTCTTGAGTTCTGTGTTAGGGCAGAAAATTCTCTGTTTAAGTCCAGTTTTTTTCTTTATGAATGCTTGGAAATCTTCAATTTTGTTGAATAACCATACTTTCCCCTGAAAAAATATAGTCAGTTTTGCTGGATAGTTGATTTTTGGTTGTAGACCCAGTTCCCTTGCTTTCTGGAATATTATATTTCTTGCCTTCCAGTCCTTCAATGTAGGTGCAGCCTGATACTGTGTTATCCTGACTGTGGTTCCCTGGTATCTGAATGACTTCTTCTTAGCAGCTTGTAATATTTTTCCTTGGTCTGGTAATTTTTTAATTTGGCTATAATGTACCTGGAAGTTGTCAGTTGTGGATTAAATGTAGGAGGTGATCTGTGGATCCTTTCAATTTCCATTTTTCCACTCTTGTTCAAGAATGTTGGGGCAGTTTTCTTGGATAATTTCCTGTAGGATGATATCCAGGTTTTTTTCTTTTGTCATGATGTTCTGGTAGACCGATAATTCTTAAATTGTCTCTCCTCGTTCTGTTTTCCAGATCTGTGGTTGTGTCAATGAGATGTTTCATATTTTCCTCAATTCTTTCATTCATTTGATTTTGTTTTATATATTCTTGCTGCCTTGTGAAGTCATTTGCTTCTAGTTGTTGGATTCTGATTTTTCAAGACTGAATTTCATCCCCGGCTTTTTTGGTCATCCTTCTTCTTCGGGTCTGATTTTCTTTGTAGTTCATCTTTCACCTTCTTTGTTTCATTTTCAAGCTGGTCAATTTTGGCTTTCAAGATACTATTTTCTTGTTTTAGTTCATGTTATTTCCTTTTTCCAATTGACTTCAGCTTCTCTTGATTGTTTTTTGAGTTCTTGAGTTAATTGAATTTTGAGATCTTCTAAAGGCTGTGTCCAGTTTTTTGGAGTTTCTTTGGTTTTGCTTGGGGTTCCTTGTTCTTCTATTTCATTTGCTCTTAGTTCACTTCCTGGAAAGAATCTGTCAATTGTAATTTCTTTTTTTCTTTTTCTGTTGTTTACTCATGTTTTCCCTTTTTTCCCTCCTGTGACTTCTCTGCTTTGCTGGCTGATTAAGTTAAGCAGATGGTTTTAATGGAATTTGATGTAAGATCTTCCCCAGCTGGTAATAGTAGTTTGTAACTACTTTCTCTGCAGTCTATGGAGGACGGGTGTTGCTCTCTGCAGTCTTCTTATCTGTCTTATTGATGGGATTAAGCCAGGGTGGGATTGATATGTCTGGCTTGATGTGTCCTGAGGCTAAAATCATGAGAGAAGTAGGGGTGAGGCAAGATGGAGCGTTTTCACTGTGTCTAGGGTGTCCTCTCTGTGTTTTTCCTCTAGCCGCCTCCCTGTGTCTGTGTTCAATGCCCTGAACCAGGTGCCAGCAAGGCTCTCTCTCCGGACTAGTGCATTTGCCCACCCAGAGATTCCAGGAGTCACTGGAGACTCCACACAGCGCATTGGGGAGGGGTCCTGGGATTCTCCTTCTTCCTTACCTTCAAACTCAACAGATCAGGAATTCAGGCCTTTTTTCTTGGTGTACCTCTTGAGCTGTCCAGCAGTAGGATCCCCCAGTTCTGTCCTGTTGTTAGATTTGGTTTTCTTTCCTCTTGCAGCGCTTTGTTTTCTATCTCGGTGAGGAAGGGTACAGAGGTCTGAGACTTTGTTCTGTCTAAGCCACCAATTTCCCAGAATCCATCTATCCTCGATAGCTTTATTTCCTCATTGCCTCTTCTAATTCCTTCCATTTCTTCTTCTTCTCTTATTGCTATAGCTAGCATTTCTAGTACAATGCTAAATAGCAGTAGTGATAATGGGCATCTTTGTTTCACTCCTAATCTTATTTGGAATGCTTTTAGCTTATCCTCATTACATATGTTTGCTTATGGCTTTAGAAAGATGCTATTTGATGAATGTTCCAACTATTCCAGTGTTCTCTAGTGTTTTTAATAGGAATGGGTGTTGTATTTTTGTCAAAAAGCTTTTTCTGTATCTATTGAAATAATCAGATGATTTCTGTTGGTTTTCTTATTGATATGGTTAATTATATTTAATAATTTTCCTAATATTGAATCATCCATACATTCTTTTTTTTAAACCCTTGTACTTCGGTGTATTGTCTCATAGGTGGAAGAGTGGTAAGGGTGGGCAATGGGGGTCAAGTGACCTGCCCAGGGTCACACAGCTGGGAAGTGGCTGAGGCCGGGTTTGAACCTAGGACCTCCTGTCTCTAGGCCTGACTCTCACTCCACTGAGCTACCCAGCTGCCCCCTCCATCCATACATTCTTGATGTAAAACCTACCTGGGCATAGTGTATGAGCCTTGTGATATATTGCTGTAATCTTATTGTGAATATTTTGTTTAAATTTTTGCATCAATATCGGAAATATTGGTCTATAGTTTTATTTCTCTGCTTTTGTTCTTTATGGTTTAGGGATCAGCACCATATTTGTGACAAGAAAGGAATTTAGTAGAATTCCTTCTTCAGCTATTTTTCTGAATAATTTGTGTAATGTTGAAATTAATTATTCTTTAAACTATTCTGTTTTTTAAGATGCTATTTTCTTCCATTTTTATGCCTCCTTCATCTAGTTGTTGACTCCTTTCATTAGTTTCTTACATTACTCTCATTTCTTTTCCCAATTTTTCCTCTATCACTCTTATTTGATTTTTTAAAATCCTTTTTGAGCTCATCCAAGAATTCTTTTTGGGCCAGAGACCAATTCAGTTTTCTTTTTGAGGCTTTGGATATAGCAATTTTGACGTTGTTGTCTTCTGAGTTTTGATCTTCCCTATCATCACATAAATGTTCTATGATGAGATTCTTTTTTGTTATTTGCTCATGTTTCTAGTCTATTTCTTGACTTTTGCCTTTATGTTAAAGTTGTGCTTTCTTCCTGCGGTGGAAGGGGAACTATCCCAAAATATTCACTTTTTGTGCAATTATTTCCAGTGCTCCTACTAGAGACCTGTAACTTTTCAATTCTTCCAAGGCGGTATGATCTAAGAAGAAATGTGTTTACTACTCTACTGGCCTATAGTAACCAAAAGCACTTTTTTCCATGAACTGTGACCAGAATACCACACTCTCTTATGGTAGTGCTCCTCCTTGACCTGAGATTGTATCCTGGATCAGTGTATGGACAATACAACAAAGTCTTGCACCCAGTGCCAGACCAGTTGCCTGACCCCCTTATTGTCTGTGGGATGATAGCTCAAGAAGCTGCTGCTAGCAATTCAGCTGCTCCCAAGGCCCACTGCTGTCTTGCTGAGGCATAGCCTACTGCTGGCTTGCTTGAGTTTTGCCTGTATTTTACACTCCACTCTCACCCTAGTGCAATAGACGTTTCCTTCAGAGCCTGCCTTTAGGTTGTCTTGGGTAGAAAATTGTTTCACTCTGTCCTGTTTTGGGTTCTACCACTCCAGAATTCATTTTGAAGCATAATTTTAAATTTATTTGGAATGAAATTTGGGAGAGTCCAGATGTGATTCTGCCCATCCATCTGCCTCAGTTTTCAATTATTTGCCACCACAAAAACTTGCTATGATATTCTTGTTCATATGAGTCCTTTTCGATTTTATTTTATTTCCATAGTGTGTAGATCTAGTAGTGGTGTTGCTAAATCAAATGATTTATTCAATTTGAGCGTTTTGGGGGCATAGTTTTGAGTTGTTCTCAGAAGGTTTGGACTAGTTTACACCTCCACCAAGAGTATGTTAATGTGCTTATTTTATCACAGTATCTCTCTTTTTCTTTTTCTGTTCTCATAGCCAATTTTATGGTTGTGACATGATTGAATAATAGAATAGTATCTCATGAAATTAATTTTGGATGCGTGGGTTTCATTACAAATCTTTTTAAATTCATGTCATAAAAATTATCCACTTTGCCTCTCATGATTCTCTCTATTTTTTATTTGGTCATGAACTCTTCCACTATCGATAGATCTGGTAGGTATGATTTTTCCATGCTCCCCTAATTTTCTCTCTTTTTTATTTTTTTTAAAACATTTATTAATATTTATTTTTTAGAAAAGTTAACATGGTTACATAATTCATGCTCTTACTTTCCCCTTCACCCCCTGAGCTCCCCTTCCCCCCACCCCCATGGCTGATGTGTATTTCCACTGGTTTTAACATGTGTCATTGATCAAGACCTATTTCCAAATTGTTGATAGTTGCATTGGTGTGGTAGTTGCGAGTCTACATCCCCAATCATGTCCGCCTCAACCCATGTGTTCAATCAGTTGTTTTTCTTCTGTTTCCACTCCTGCAGTCCTTCCTCTGAATGTGGGTAGCATTCTTTTCCATAAGTCCCTCAGAATTGTCCTGGGTCATTACATTGCTGCTAGTACAGAAGTCTATCATATTCTATTTTACCACAAGGTATTGGTCTCTGTGTACAATGTTCTTCTGGCTCTGCTCCTTTCACTCTGCATCAATTCCTGGAGGTCTTTCCAGTTCACATGGAATTCCTCCAGTTTATTATTCCTTTGAGCACAATAGTATTCCATCACCAACATATACCACAATTTGTTCAGTCATTCCCCAATTGAAGGACATACCCTCATTTTCCACATTTTTGCAACCACAAAAAGCGTGGCTATAAATATTTTTGTACAAGTCTGTTTATCTATGATCTCTTTGGGGTACAAACCCAACAATGGTATGGCTGGATCAAAGGGCAGGCAGTCTTTTATAGTCTTTTGAGCATAGTTCCAAATTGCCAGCCAGAATGGTTGGATCAGTTCACAACTCCACCAACAATGCATTAATGTCCCAATTTTGCCACATCCCCTCCAACATTCATTACTCTCCCCTTCTTTCATTTTACCCAATAACCAATGAGGTTTTATCTCAGAGTTGTTTTGATTTGCATTTCTCTAACTATTAGAGATTTAGAAGATTTTCTCATGTGCTTATTGATACTTTTGATTTCTTTATCTGAAAATTGCCTATTCATGTCTCTTGCCCATTTATCAATTGAGGAATAGCTTGATTTTTTTATACAATTGATTTAACTCCTTGTATATTTGAGTAATTAGACCCCTGTCAGAGTTTTTTGTTATGAAGATTTTTTTTTCCCAATTTGTTGTTTCCCTTCTGATTTTGGCTACATTGTTTTTGTTTGTACAAAAGCCTTTTAGTTTGATATAATCAAAACCATTTAATTTACATTTTGTAATTTTCTCTAACTCTTGCTTGGTTTTAAAATCTTTCCTTTCCCAGAGATCTGACAGGTATACTATTCTGTGTTCACTTAACTTATTTATAGTCTCCCTCTTTATATTCAAATCTTTCACCCATTCTGAATTTATCTTGGTGTAGGGTGTGAGATGTTGATCTAAACCTAATCTCTCCCCTATTGTTTTCCAAATTTCCCAGCAGTTTTTGTCAAATAGTGGATTCATATCCCAAAAGTTGGGCTCTTTGGGTTTGTCATACACTGTCTTGCTGAT
>NC_058136.1:67618470-67644271 GCF_016433145.1 Gracilinanus agilis | reverse complement strand
ATATATATGTGTGTGTGTATGTATATATACATGCATATACACACATACATGTGGCACAGTGGATAGAGCATTGGGCCTGAAATCAGGAAGACTCATCTTCCTGAATTCAAATCCAGCCTCAGACATGTAATAACTGTGTGACCCTGAGCAATTCACTTAACACTGTTGGCCTCAGTTTCTTCATCTGTAAAATGAGCTCGAGAAGGAAATGGCAAACTACTCCAGTACGTCTGCCAAAATAAACCACAAATGAGGTCACAAAAATGTCTGAGCCCAAAGAATCCTGGAGTCTTGTTTCATAGTATATATAGCATGTTTCTGCAAACATTCTGATTGGTTGTCCAGACCACTCAGTCGGGTGAGAGGGAAATTAGATACATGCTAAACAGTCGTTAGATAGCACTTCAAAGGAAATTGAAGAGTTCACATAAGCATGTCATCCCGAGATGATGGCCAATCTTCAATGAGGCCTTAGTCAATATATTGACAGTGTTGGAGTCTCTAAAGGTATACTTGATCCTGAAGTCAAAGAAAGGCATCAAGTTTTATGTTTTGGTGTCTTCCAGAGTCCTTTGGTTATGGCCAATATTCCCATTGGGTCCAAGATGTAACTCTGTCCATGATAGCTTTTTGAACTTCAGGAGTTGTGTCTTCTGAGTCTCCGTTCACTGGAATCGATCAAGGTAGTCATGCTTGGACCACCTGTCTTTCAGGGTGATTGTAAGAAAGCCATTTAGGAAACTGGAAGGTTTAGTGAACTGTAGACCCCTATTAGGATGAGAACATATATGTTTTGAATGAAGATTAAGGACACAAACTCCCCTTCGCTTCATATGATTGCACTCCTTTTGACACCATCTTTTCTGGAAACAGTGGAAGAGATGAAGAAAAGAGCTCTAGAGGTCAACTCCGACACCGCAAGGCCACAAAGTCTATAGCGATTCCATTTTGCCTTCGGATCGACCACAACTCAGTCAAGTGGAGTAAGACGTGGCCAGGCCTTAGCCCTAGAAGCAGCGGGAAGGCACCTCTCCATCTCTGACTAGAAGAAAATCTCCCCAATTTAAGGCTTAAGCAAGATCTTTTTCTGGAAGCCTTATCAAGAACTACTACTTATACTGAGGCGGACCTCAGACAAACAACTCCATGTTATTTGCCTCAGTTTCTTCATCTATTAAATGAGTGGGTTATACCTCTAAAGACCGTTCCAGCTCAGCCATTCTATGCTATACAGGCATATATCCCTCCCAGCTTTGACTCTCCATGTTCTAAGTTCATTCCCAGTTCTGCCATACTACAGTATCAGGTCCCGTCCAGTTCTGACATTCTAAGTTCTACAAGGTTCTTTCCAGTTCTGATATTCTCTGTTCTAAGGCTCTGCTTCTCTGTTCTAATGTCCTTTCTATTTCTCACATATTCGGCTCTAAGATGCCTTCTAGCTTTAATAAATTCTGTTCTAAGATTCCTTCCAGCTATGACATTCCTCATTCTGAGGTCCCTTTTAACTGTCATATTGTCTTCTAAAATCCCTTGCAGCTGTGACATTCCTTGTTCTAAAGACCTTTCAAGTTTTCATATATTCTGTTCTAGGGTCCCTCTAGTGCTCGTATCCTATTCTAAGGTTCCTTCCAGTTCTAATAAACTCTGTTCTAAGATCCTTTCCAGCTACATTCTCTGTTCTAACGTCCCTTCTAGCTCTCACATATACTGTTCTAAGGTCTCTTCCAGTTCTGACATTCCTTGTTCTAAGATTCTTGCCAGCTCTGACACGATGCTTGGAGAGATCATAGGGAGCCCTCGGAGCCAAAGGAATGAGATGACAAAAGTCCCGTATATCAAATATCCCATTGCTCACCCCAAGGCCCAGAGTCTGCAGGCTTGGTGCAGGTATTTCTGATTCCTGTTCCCAATGGCATGCATCAAGGTAGCAGAGATGCAACAGTCCTAGGAGAGTTAGTTAGAAGAGCCATGTCCAATTCTGTTCACCACCTGCCTGGCCCATGACTCAACTACTCTCTGGTGCCAAGATTGCTGCCTTCCCCTTCAGCTCCGCTGGGTGTTGGCTGAGGGCTCGCTGGCTCGACACCCTTTCCACACGGCAGCCTGAAACAATGAAGCCTCAAACAGGAAAGAGCCATTCTTAAGCTGCCTGGCACCTTGCTCCCCTGAAATATTTCCATCCCCATTAGAATAGGAAACAAGCCTCCCACTTGTAGAACTATTATCCAAAGGAAGGAAGGAAGAGGAACTGTGAAGCCAAAAAAAATTCCCTCCTTAGAGAGGGCCTGGCTAGGACCTATTAGGCCCAGGTTGAGGCCTGCCCAGTCAGGGCACCTCACTGGGCAGCCGTAGGTGGGAAAGTCCCTGAGGGGCTCCATCCTGAGTGGACCTCCAGAAAAGGTTTCCATGGCCACCCACCCAAACCCAGGAAGTGCTCTCCAAGCTGTTTTTTGGAAGGCCTGTGCCCAGGGAGGTTCATCAGATGACTTCAATATGGGGTTTACGGTTAAACATTTCCCGCGGCCAGTGTTCCAGGAAGGAGAACACCAGGCAATAAAATACAACTGTGGGCTGGCTTCAAAGGCTGGAGCCGGGGCCTATAATTAGCTCCTAGTGGGGAGGCAGGGGGAGGCGCAATTAGAGGGTCAGGGGATCAGCTGGGGAGGTGAGGCCTTTGGCGATAGGCAGCCGAGAAGCTTAGGCAGCAGAGGGGGAGCTGGGCAGGGGCCAAAGCGAAGGCTATCCTACCTTAGTGGCCCAGAGTAGGGGCCAACCCCCAGGAGGCCTGCCAGGGGAGGCCTCTAGCCCTCCTCCTCTGGCACCCTCCTCCACCTCCAGACCCAGGCAGATCTGTTAGTGGCCATCCAGTCTCGTTCGAGTTGGGGATCTATGCTGTTTCCGAAAAAGTTGTAATCCAAGTCCAGGCACAGAAGGTGGCCAGCCACGCAAAGCTGATGGAACAATCGATGACCTAGATTCCAGTCTAAGCTGACCTCAAATCAGATTTGTTCCTTTGAACAAATCTCTTCACCTCTTTGGGATTTATTTTCCTACCCTGGAAAATGAGGAAGACGGGAGGAAGGGTCCCTTCTGCAGCTGTTGTTCTAGGGTTTCAAAGTTAGATGCAGTTAAT
Organism: Gracilinanus agilis; assembly: GCF_016433145.1. Classification (NCBI taxonomy): domain Eukaryota; kingdom Metazoa; phylum Chordata; class Mammalia; order Didelphimorphia; family Didelphidae; genus Gracilinanus; species Gracilinanus agilis. The sequence continues at coordinate 67,641,138 of NC_058136.1, read as the reverse complement.
TTCTGAAGTTCAGTGCCTTGAAAGGAAGTGTCATCTAGTGGAAAGAAAGCCCAACTGAGAGACAGAAGGCCTGGGTTCAAGTCTCGGCAATATGTGCCTATGGTAGGATCGCTTGGTCTCTCTGCTTTAGTTTCCCCAATAATATTATACCTCCTGCCTTGAGAAATTGTTGAAAGGAAGGCCCTCAGTAAACCATATGATACACAGTGAGCCTGGGAACTCTTTTTTTCATTCTTTTATTTATTTGTGTTACATTTTGAGTTCCAAGTTGTCTCTTTCCCTCCCGCCCAACCCCATATTAGAGAATGCCAACATATGATATGTGACATGTATATGTGAGATCTATCTGCTACAGATATGTGTAGGATGTAGCTATCTGCTATATATAGTCATATAGATCTGACATAGATACGTGGGATTTATCTATAGGTATGTGATATATATATCTGACACATATATAAGAATATATATGTGATATAGATATAGACGTAGACTACTCCCATATATCAGTTCTTTCTCTGGAGGTAGTCAACATCTTCCTTCATAGGTCCTTCATAGTTGATTTGAATATTCATAATACTTGGGATAGCTTAGGCACTCACAGTTACTCTTCGACCAATATTGCTGTTACTATATGCAACGTTCTCTTGGGTCTGCTCCTTTCATTCTGCATCAGTTCATGTAGGTCTTTCCATGTTTTTCTAAAACCAACTTGCTCATTGGAGGGGGAAACAAAAAAGTAAAATCTGAAGGAGTGCCACAGGTAACTTGTAGATGATTGAAGAATAGATGCCCAAATTGTAGTATGTAAATGTGATGGGATATTCTTTAAAATTTTTTAATATAATTTTATTTTTAAAATATTTTCCCACAGTTATAGGATTCGTGTTCTCTCCTCTTCCTCTTCCTTCCCTCCTCTCAGAGCTGACAAGCAATTCCACTGGGTTATACATGTATTAGCACTCAAAATCTATTTCTTTGTTATTTATTTTTGTAAAAGAGTCATCTTTTAAAACCAAAAGCCCAAATCATATTAACCAATAACCAAGTGATAAAATCACGTTTTCCTTCTGCATTTCTACTCCCACAGTTCTTTCTCTTGATGTGAATAGCGTTCTTTCTCCTAAGTTCCTCGGGACTGTCCTGGATCATTGCATTGCTGTTAGCAGCAAAGTCAATTACATTTGATCATCCTGCAATGTTTCAGTTACTGTGTATAATGTTTTCTTGGTTCTGCTCATTTCACTCCACATCAGTTCGTGGAGGTCCTTCCAGTTCTTAAAGCGATTCACCATTCCTTATAGCACAATAGTATTCCATCACTGTGATGGGATATTCTTAAGCAGTAAGAAAATCATGAAAGAGATGGTTTCAGAGAACCCTGATTACAATGAACTATTGTAGAGTGAAGTGAGCCAAATAAGGAGAACAGTGACTATATTGTATAGAAAACCATCTCTAAAAGACTTAAGACTCTGATAAAAAAAAAAACTATGAATCTCCAGAAGACCCACGACAAATCATGTTACCTGTTTCCTGACAGTGAGAAAATAGTCGTAGAGATGAAGACAGAGGCATATTTTTGTAGACACGACCATTCTGTGTACTGGTTTTCTTAACTGTTTTTTATCTCTTTTATTTCTCTCATTTTCACTGGTTTTAATTAAGTCTAAGTGGAGTTAGAAAGGGTTTTTTAAAAAAGACATTAAAATGTGTTTTTAAATGTACAGAAGAAGACAGTAGGAAATTCATAAAGAAGGACAATCAGGGCAGCTTGAAAATGACATGTAGAATTTTTTTTATGGTTACCTAGACATCATTTTATTTTTTATTTTTGTTATTTCTTAAATTATTATTATTCCATATGTTTACAAATCTAAACCAAGCAAGCATTTCCATATATAAAGAAAAAGAAGACAGTACACAAATGAAATCACAGCTCTCTTACATGTTTAACTTACTTTTTTTCATATCTATATGACAGACCCATCCACAAGTGTCCCAATCCTTCCTCACCCTCCCCACACCACATAAGACCGTACTGGCAAACCTATGGCACACATGCTGGAGGGGGCTGCTCCCTTTCCCCTCTCCACACATACTTGAGGGCATTTCTCACATCACCTGCCCCTCTGCCCCAGCAGCCCAATTGGGAGTGCTTCCTCCCTCCCCTGTCTGGGGTAAGGGGGCAGGGCTCAAATGTGGCATGAGGGTTGCAGTTTGGGCACTAGGTCTCTAAAAATGTCTCCTTCACTAACATAGGAAATTGTCAGGGAGGCCAACATGTTCATATAAATGAAGCCTTTCATGTTTTATCTTTCTGTTCTCTTTCTGGAGGCAACATCCTCAGTTTATTCTTCCAGTATTAGTTCTGTGGCTGTGCATAATTTTCTCTTGGTTCTATCCATTTCATGTAGAATTTTTCATATACTTTTTTATAAAGTAAATAGTGTGACCCAGAATTCAAGTTTTCAAAAAGAATCCTCTTTTCGTGTTCTGCTGTATAAATGGAAATGTTATTTCTTTGTGTGTTGAAGTTCTGAATAAAACAGATTTTTAAAAATCAGACAACTCCCCCACCTATGCCTTTATATAAGTCACTGATAAAATTTAGTTAAATTGAACAGGGCCATACACAAATCCCTGTTTTTTTTCTACTAAAGATTTTGCATACTGCCATCAAGCCACTAATGATTATTCTTTAGGTTCAAACAATCAGCCAGTTCCCACCTCATTATTCCATTATCTCACTCATGCATCTTCATCTAGCTCAAAAGATTTTGTCAAATGCCTCCTTAAAATCTAGGAAAATTCTTTGTCTTCATTCCCCTGATAGTCTCATAATATTATCAAAGAAAAGGGGGGGGGATAGGATAAAACTAGAGCTAGAAAAGGTCTTAGAGAATATAATGTTTAAGATGGAAGGGATGCCAATCTAATGTTATGTCTGGAAAGACCCCTTTTAAGTGATGATAAAAGCATTTTTCAACTCTATTATGCATCAGGAATTGTGCTAAGCTCAGAGATACAAACACAAAAAAAGGAAAATAAAGACAGAGACAGGAGATAGAGAGAAAGAGAGAGAAAGAGAAAGAGAAAAAGATAGGGAGAGAGAGAGAGAGACAGAAAGAGAGAGAGAGAGAGAGAGAGAGAGAGAGAGAGAGAGAGAGAGAGAGACAGAGAGAGAGAGAAAGAGAAAAAGAGAGAGAGAAAGACAGAGAAGAGAGAGAAAGAGTGAGAGAGAGAAAACACCTTCCTTCTGTTGCTGTTCAGTTGTTTGAGGTAGTGTCTAACTCTTTGTGACTCAATTTGGGGGTTATCTTGGCAGAGATACTGAAGCAGCTCACCATTTCCTTCTCCAGTTCATTTTACAATTGAGGAAAAAACTGGGTGAAATGACTAGCCCAGGGTTCCACAGCTAGGAAGTGTCTGAGGTCGAATTTGAACTCAAGAAGATGATTCTTCCTGACTCCAGGCTCAGTGCTTTATCCACTGCATTCCCTACCTGCCTAAGAAGAACGTTCCTTCAAGTATCTTGACTTCTAATAGGAAGGCAACACCATGTAAAGGGAATGGTGACCAGGAAAGGGAATGTTGATTTGGGGAGTCACCAGGTTGGAGAGTGGAGCCATAGGGTGGTGGACAGCTTCTGCTCTTTCTAGAAGTAAGGGTACTATTGATTTGACCACCTTTTCTAGAACAAGAGCCAGGGTAGGAGGAAAGGGAAGTTTAGTCTGGGACTAGCTGGATATATAGTAGGTTGGGTGAGGTTATACTTACTCCCCAATTAAGACAGCTCATCCCCAGGGCAGAGAAGCAGCAGAGGAGATGGAAAAGTTCCCAGGGGTGGATGATTGCATGGCATGTGAAGCACGGTTGGGGGCCAGCTAGCACTAGCACGGCTCAGGTGAGTTTGCCTTAGCCATCTGGTCTACCCTGCTCATTTTACACGTGAGGGAACTGAGACTCAAAAAGGGTATGATTTTGTCAATATCCTACCAGTCAATCGCTGGAATAGTACAGTTTCCCTGACTCCCAGGCCATCGGTTTTGCCAACACGTCATGCTGTTTATAATTCTTGAATAACAGGGTTGGTTATGAGATTTCCCATTGGGAACGTGGAGGCAGCTCCAAGAAGGACCTGTAGGAAGCATTAGAGAATCCCATTCACTGGACAAAGGGTAGTAGATCCTTCAACAAGAAGTATCTCCTAAACTAAGGCTGCTCAAATACTGCTCCCTGTATCTTTTGGTTTAGTGGGAACCACATGTACCCTATTTCGATGGCTCCTCGCAGCAGTCCTATGGACGTGGCAGGCCAGACATTCCTGTCCCCATTGTAGAGAAATAAACAGTTTGGACGCCCACAAATTGCCTGGCACAGTGCCAGAGTCCACACATCCAGATAATTAAAAGCTGGAAGGGACCCGAAAGATTATCTGATAGAACATTAGCTCCTTGAGGGCAAGGTCTGCTTCATTTTGGTCTTTGTGTCCTGGCTGCCTGGCACAGGCACCAGAGAAGGCCCTTAATAAACTCGGGTGAGTTGGCTGGTAGCTATAGATAGAGTTCAGCCCTTCCTCGGCTTTACGACCTGAGAGCAGGGTAACACATTGGCCAATGGCACACAGGTGGTAACTGGCACATCCAGCATTCAAACCTGGGACTCCTAATTGCACAATCCTAATTCCCTACCTACACCATATAATCACCTCCTCCTGACCTGGGGGCAAATCATAATCCAGGTCCATGCTCAGCCCAAACTGTGAAGTGGCTTCTTGTCCTTGGAGAGCCTGTTGAGCCTCTGTCCTTTGGCTCTAGGCTTGGACTTGGCTTGCAAACACCAGTAAGGGGCATCCGAAGTCAGCACCACTCTCTCTTCCCATCCCCTGGTGTCTGGTGGACAACGCTGCTTCAGGATGCAGCCGGGCTGATACAGATCAAAGCCAAAGAGCCTCCTTAGCTAACTAAACGATCTGCCATAGCCAAGTTCAATATGTAAAGAGGACCTATAGGCTTTCTGCATAAATCGATGTCTGTCACACGGAGGCAAGCACAGGGTACTGGGCCAACTAGATCTAGGTGTGAGGCCAGAACTCATTTTGCCTCAATTTACCCAAAGTTGGACAGATCTTTGAAATAACACACTCCAACCATTCAATTTCCCAGTTAAAGAAACTAAGGCTGAGGGAGGGGAAGGGAATTAATTGCCCAAAGTCATACAGAAAATCAGTGGCACATTCAGAGGAAGAACTGTGGGAGCAGAAACACAGAAGAAAAAACAACTGCTTGATCACATGGGCTGATGGGGATATTATTGGGGATGAAGACACTAAACGATCACTCTAGTCCAACTATCGACAATATGGAATTAGGTCTTGATCAATGGTACATGTAAAACCCAGTGGAATTGTGGGTCGGCTAAGGGGGGATGGGGGGTTTGGGGGAGGGAAAGAACATGAAACATGTAACTAGGGGGAAAATATTCAAAATCAAAATTAAAAAAAAAAAAAGAAAGAAAATCAGTGGCAGAGCTGGGCCCAGAACCCTGGACTCCGGACCTGGGTATCAACAATGCTTTCCCCTGTACCCCAGCCTCAATCTGGGAAGGCTTCTTGGCAGAGGTAGTCTCGGGAATGGAAGAGATCAAGTCTCTTAGAGGTATATCAGTCGGAAACAGCTAGGTGACTCATTGGATAGAGAGCCAGGCCTACAGATGGGAGGTCCACTGTGGCCTCAGACACTTCCTAGCTGGGTGACCCTGGTTAAGTCACTTCACCCCCACTGCCAAACCCTCACCAGTCTTCTGCCTTGGAACCACTACACAGTACTGCTTCTAGGATGGACCGTAAGGGTTGGGTTAAAAATGATTAATTAATTTAAAAATGAGTATATCAATCAATCAGCTAAGAAGCATACTAGGTGGTAGGTGCATTCCCCGTACATATATATATATATATATTTATATATATATATATATACCCAGAAAAAAAATCTAAAGGTAATAAATAAAAATATACACAAAATAATTAACTCCAAGTTGATTTGAAGGGGGCATTAGTAGTTGGGGAATCAGGAAAGGATTCCTTCAGAGGATGGCACTTGATTGGTGCCTGGAAGGAAGAGAGGGAATCTATGAGTGCCTTCCAGGCACAAGGGTGGTGGGCTGTGCGGTACAAGGGTATGGAGGGAGAAGATGGAGAATGTAAGTGAGGAATAGAGCGCAGACTAAGGACACACAGAGAGGTGGATGAGGAGGACTGTATGGTGAGAATGGAAAGGCTGGAGCTACCTTGCGAAGGGCTCTGAAAGCCAAACAAAGGAGTTTCAAGTTGGAAGGTATGGTAGAAAGGGTGGAGCTTGTGATGTTGTTCAGTCATTTTTCAGTTGCATCAGATTCTTCGTGGCTCCATTTGGGGTTTTCTTGGCAAAGAGACTGGACTGGTTTGCCATATCCTTCTCCAGCTCATTTTATAGATGAGGAAATTGAAGCGGATGGAATTAAGTGACTTGCCCAGGGTCACATGTCTGAGGCCAGGTTTGAGCTTAGGAAGAGGAGTCTTCTTGACCCCAGTTCTAGCATTCTCTTCTTTGGTCATGATTTTAGGAGAGCTTAAGTCAAATACTGTTCCTGTCACTTACTAACCAGGTTATTTTGGTCAAGTCACTTCATCAGGAACCCCAACATCCTATCATTGCACTCTCCCTGTGCTTCTCCCCTCCTAAACCTATTCCCCGGCTTCTTGAGATGGATCCAACATTCATTTGCCCTATTCCTTGTTCCAGTCACATTACTGCTCCAATGTACTTCAGATATAGTTGTGCATCGTTATTTTCTCTGTTGGTATCTTATTCTCCTACTTCTCTTCTTAGAATCCCTGACCCCCTTCTAGGGTCAGTTCAGAGGAGGCATTTCCTGATCCCCCCACCCCACCCCCAATACTAGCACTACTAACATCACCAAATTCCTTTGGATTTCATTTGGAGAAATCTTCTATTTACTTTACTGCATACATGTTAGAGCCTCCCATTAGAGGCAGCTTGTGGGGCAGTGGACAGAACACTGGGCCTGGAGTCAGGGAGATTTGAGTTCAAATCCACCCTCAGATACGGTAGCTTCACCTCTGTCTGACTCAGTTTCCTCAGTGACAGCAATTACCTCCTGGGGTTGTTAGTGGATCAAATGAGAGAATATTTGTAAAAACAGACTACTCACCAAAGCATATGCATTTACAGAAATGTGTATGTTTTTTTTGTTCCCTTGCACTGGGCTGTAATTGTTTCCTTTGTGTCTGAATCCCCGACCCTAACAGAGAACTTGACACAAAAGAGCTGTTGGCTAGCTGGTGCTTATGTTCGACCAAAGGACCACTGGGCTTGGAGTCAAACTCTTTCCTTACCTGCTCTGTGACCTTAGGGGTCCCTGCCTCTTACACAACCCTTGTTCCCCCATCTATAAAGTAAGATTGAACTACATAATCTCAGAGATCTACTAATATAATACTGATATAACCTACAAGACCTCCATTCTAAAATTCTCTGATCCCCAGCAGGTGGTCACCAAGCCCTAGCTAGAATACCTCTGTGGAAGAGTAGCTCATTACCTCCCAAAGCAGCCCATTCAACTTTTAGACAAGCTCAATCGTTGGGAAGCTTTTTCTTTACATCGAGCCTGGATTTGCCCCTCTAGAGCTTTTTCATCCCCATGACAGCCCTCCAATATAGGAAGACATCAGTGGTGGCCACCTATGGCTAGGCAAAGCAATCCCGGTTCCTTTGACCCAAGGCCCCTTCCCCAGTCCCAGTGCCCTCCTCTTAACTCTCTTCAGTTCAGCAATGCACTCGCCCAAGGATGGCACTCAGAATCGGGCACGTCATTCCAGATTGAAGTCTAAAAAGGTCAGAAAACATCAGGACCGCTATTCAGCTTGTTGTGGACCTCGTGTCTCTTCGATTTGGGCCCAAGATCGCATTACCTATTTGGGGTACCCTAGCACACTACTGACTTATGTTCCATTGTTTGCAGTCCATTCAAATGCCCAAGTCCTTCTCACCATTTGGGTGCCCGGCTGGGATGCGGAGTTGGCTCTGTCGACCACCAAACTAATGGCGACTTCCAAACATGCAGAGAAGATGGAACCAGGCTGATCAGAAGAGAGCGGAATAGTCCTTTCTAAGAAACGCCAAGGTTGTTCAATCGAAGAAGGAGTTGAAACTGGTGAGGGAAGCCACAACAAGGAAAAGAAGAGGGTTGAAAAGGAGCAGGCCCATGACACAAAGGGGAAAGGATCATGCTCTTTGATAGCCTATTTCCTAGATCAGTGAGAATGACCTTTGCACTGGAAGAGAAAGAACAAAGATGGCTAATAGGGAACGGGTACCTCAGGCAACAGTAAGTGAGTTGTCTTGATCGTCTTTGAGAAGCTCAAGTGCTCAGGCCCAAATGAAAGTCCATCCCTGGGCTCTGAAAGACTTGGCAGGTGTAATGGGCAAGCAGGGCACAGAGGACAGGAGAGGGATCATGGGACCAGCAAAGGGCAAAAGTTGTACCAATTTTTTAAAAGGGAAAAGAGTTTTCTATCTAGAGACCAATGACCTTGATTTCAACTCCCGGGGAACTAATAGAGCAGACAAATAAAGATCTGGTTCATGAAAGTCTAAGATCTTGAAGCAGTGGCCACAAAGAACCAGCATGGCTCTGTTCAGAACAGGTCATGCTACACTAACCTTATTTCTTTTGACAGTTACTAAACTAGTAGGCCAGGTGAATGCAGTGGGGACATTAGCAAAGCATCTCATCAAGTTTCTCCTACCATCCTCCTGGAAAAGATGGAGGCACAAAGACTTCAAGGTAATGCAGTTACATGGTTTTAGAGACTGCTTGAATGGTTGAATTCGAAGGAAGGCATGAATGAGAAGGAATCTAGAACACTTCCTACGTGAAATATATTGTACTAAGCTCAGGGGACATAAATAGAAAAGCAAGAGAGGCTCTTTTCTCAACGAATTTAAATCCTGATAGAGATTAATAGCACATATAGGAGATTTCTGCTTGGGATCAAAGGAAAAGGCCCAATGGTCCTTAGGGCCCAGCAGCAAACAGATGGTCATGCATGTTCTTCAATGTTGTTTCTACTAATTAAAAACCATAACTCTTCCTGACACTGAGCCATTTGACAGTGTCAAGGATTTTGGTGGTTAGTAGTTCTTTTCTGGGTCTTCAGTTGTGGCTGATGCTGATGAGGGGGCAGGGACTGTAGCACCTGTCTGTGGGTGGCAGTTGGGTGGCAGTTGGTGGGGTTGGCTGGGCCCTTCTCCACAGGGATCACTTCCCAGGATGATGACTTGAAGGACTAGACTCGAATTGGAGACAGTGGTATGGGGGAGGAGGATCAGCTTCTGCTGCTCTTTGGGGGTGGAGGGAAGACCTACTGGTGGTGAGTATGGTAAACCCTTCATCACAGAGGATGCTTCTCTCGATTATGGCTATAAGGATAGGGGTAGATGAAGGGCAGAGGCGTATGTTGGGGTATGGGAGTGGGAAGTTTGGCTATCTTGGGCTCAAGGTTTTAGGCTACCTCCATTGGGGTCTGAGGGGTTCCACCACACCAACTGACTATTGGACAGCTCCAACTGGAGGCCCCATAAGCACCTCGACCTCACCATGACAAAATAAAACTCATTATATTTGCCCCCAAACCCTCCCCACTTCCAAATTTGCCTGTAAACATCCAGGGCATTAATACCACTCCAGTTCTCCAGGTTCATAATATTGATGCCATCCTAGACACCTCACTGTCCCTCAGCCCACATATCCAATCAGTTGCTAAACCTTGTCATTACTACCTTCAGTTTATCACCCACACCCATTTCCTTCTCTGCCCACACAGACACCACCGCCCTACTTCTGGCCCTGGGTCACCTCTGGATGATGACAGTAGTCTCTGAATTGGTTCCCGGACTTAAGTCTTGTCCCACTCTCATCTGTCTTCCATGTCTCAGCTTCCTTCCCCTCGATTCATTTCTATTTTGTGTTCACACACACATACATAGTGGTGCATACACAGACATCTGGGTGGGTGCAGTATATACCCGAATTATGCATGCATGTTTGTAGACATGTGTGTGTCTATACGTTATGTGTATATATTGTCTATACTTTTAGATGTATATGTTGCCTCCCTCAATAGAATGTTAGTTCCTTGAGGGTAGAAGCTATTCCATTATTAGCTTTGTATTAGTGGCACCTAGTACAGTGCCTGGCGCATAGTGGGCACCTCATAAATGTTTGTTGATTAATGAATGAGTGCCCCAAGTAAATGTGATTGGCCCTCCACTACCTTTCTTATCAATGACTTAGGATAAAGGCCTGGATGACGGGTTCATCAGCCTGTCAGAGCTCACCAAGTTGGAAGAGAGGGCTCTCAACTGGGTGGGCCAGGAGCTGGGAACTCTTCCCCTGGATGACCAACTCAAGATCCAAAATGATCTCTATAGGCTCAAGCATCAGGTTGGAGCTTAGAAGATGAAATCCAGTAGGGATGAATGGTGGAAGGCCTTCCACTTGGATTCCCGAAAAGCAGCTTCACATTTCTAGGGTAAGGGAGGCCTGCTTTGACAGCAATTTGTCTGAAAAACTTCTGAAAGTTGTGGTGGCCTGGAAGCTCAAAACGAGCTAGGAACACAGCCCTCAGCAGCATTTACAGGGTTATTGTAGGTATGAGGAGATGTCCTCTGCCCTGCTGGCCTGTACATAATCTGATGATTCCCTGGTGCCACAGTTTCAGATGGCTTTTGATAAGCTGGAAACCAGCCAGAGACAGGCAAGCAGGCCAAAGAAGGGCCCGGAGTCCATGTCCTAGGAGAATTGGTCAAAGGACCTGGCCATGTTTAGCCTGGAAAAAAAGAAGACCGAGGAAGCACAAGATAGCCTTCTTCAGATGTTTGAAGGGATGTCACGTAGAAGAGGGAAAGGGTTCTATTTATTCTGTTTGGGCCTTAGAGGTTAGATCCAGAAGGTGGAAAACCAAAAGGAAGCAATTTCAGGGGGAAAAAACTTCCCAACACTGAGTACCAGCCCTAAATGGAATGGGCATTTGCAAAAGGTCATAGGGTCCTAGATGTTGAGCAGGAAGAAACCTCAGAGGCTATTTCGTCTAACCTTCTCATTTTCCAGGTGAGGAAACTGAGGCCCAGAGAGTTGAAGGGACTTGACCAAACCCAGATCCTTTCATTCTTGAGTCAGGGCTCTTTCCATGCTTTACTCACTGCTGGCTCCTTTAGGCAAAGACTGGATGACAATTATCAAAGACTGCTAGAGTGAACATTCCTTTCAGGTGTGGGTTGGATCACCTGGTCTCTGTGATCCCCTCCAATTCCAAATTCTGTCATTCTGTGATTCTGGGTGGTCATCCCCTTGATCTCACCATCACCTGTAATTGCCTGCCATTCACCAGAACTCTGAAGTACCTCTCTGACCACAAACTTAGGTTCTTCTACCTCCCCTTCAGCCTCACTGTTCTTGAACCTATTGTGTCTCTTCACCATGACCTCCAGTCATTCCAGCCTTCTTACTATCCCAAGACCTTGCTCTGGCCTCACTTTCCTCTCTTCCCAATCTATGGGAAACCAGTTCTCCTTTGGAATCTCTTGCCCTCTTACCCTGTTATTCTTGCATGCTCGACTCAACCTTGAGTAATCCCCACATTCTACTTTCTCCACTCATACTCTAGTGCTGTTCCAAATCTCCTCTTTCCGCCAATCTTCTAGAGTCCTCCTCCTCCCTCGTTCTCAAGAGAAGTCTTGGCTTCCCACTTTCTTGAGTAAAGAGAGGCTTTTCTTCCCTACTCCAGACCTCAAAAACATTCTGAAGCTTCCCCATTCTCTCCTGATGAAGAATTGAAATTTCTGATCAAGGTTAACCCATCTACATGTGCCCATCGTGACCTCATCTTCTCCCATCACCCCTATCGTTTTAAGTCTCTTCTTATCTTCCATGGTTTCTTACCTAGTATCTGCTGCACCTCCTTCATCCATTGAAAATAAAACCAAAGCAAAAACACCCTTTGCTTGATAGCTTCTAGGGGCAGAAGGGTGACTTCTTCTTTCTCCTCCTTCTAGTCACACTTCTGGGAGAAAATCCTCTCCACTTCACATTTCTACTTTTCACTTTCCCCTCCCCTTTCAGTCCTCTTCCAATCTGCTTTCTCCACTCTATGACTATGATTGTTCTCTCCAAGGTCACCCATGATACTCGACTGAAAAAAAAAATCTTCTCTCAATCCTTATCATTCCGGAACACTTTGCAGCTCTTGCCATGGCTGCCCATCTCTTTCCCATCCTGGGTACTTCCTTCTTACTTGACTTCTGTATACTGCTCCTTTCTGTTTCTCCTCCTTTGGACTAAGCACTTTGTTCTGTGTGCTTCCGTGTATGAATCTGGATGATGTCCGGCCATTTGATCTCAGCATCATCTTTAGGTGTTCTTCCACCACAACCCAAACTCTGCCATTTTTAGTCTCTTTCACTGACCTTTCACCTACCTCGAAGCATGGCCTCTATCCTGGGCCCTCTTCTCTCACTATATATCCCTCGCTGTTAATCACATTAGCTCCTGGGAGTTCAGTGATCATCTCTGTGTAACCTCAGTGCCCAGTACCTAGTAAGTATTTGTAAACATTAGAGATTTTCTTTTACAAGAACTGAGGTGGAAGTATGGGAAGTCTTTCTGTTAGTTTCTATATTTGTCCTCCATGGCAGAGCTGGGGAGGGGGCTGACAATGACAGTGGGAAGGATGTGGAACTGGGGATATCTGACCTGGAGAAAGGATGAGTTATGGCTCCTGGCCTCTATCTTAAAATATGTGAAGGACTGACATACAAAAGAGACACTTAAGCTCATGGGATTTTGAGCTGGAAGGAGATTTATACATCATCACAGAGCCTGATCCCTTCATCTTCTAGGTGGGAAAACTCAATGTTGTGTTATCTGTCGAGAGTAGACCCAAGACATGAGCCCTAGTTACGAGAAAACGGGTTGCAGCTTAGTAGAAAGAAGGCCTGAGCCATCTAAAAATGGCATGGGCTGGCTCAAGAAGTGATCTCTTTGTTACTGGAAAGGCTCTGGGCAATCATAAACAGAGGCCAACAGATGTTGTAGAAGGCAATCTTGAATGGGGTGGGAAGTTGAACTAGCTGATCATTAGGGTCCCCTCTCAACTCTGCTGTTACAGAAAGAGAATCCTTTTTTCCAACATATTTCCCCCATCCTGCCCTATACCCACCTTTGCACTGACCTTTCTGAATACGATTCCATAGTCCTATTCTGGAGGGCCCCATCAAGGTCTTGCTAGCATGTCTCTAACTCTTTGTTCTCTGCAACATATGCTGGCGTATGAGATAAGCAATGAGCGCGTGTTCCGCACTCCCGGGGTGCTAGGCACTGTCCTAAGCAATGAGGATAGGATTCTCTTTGTGGTGGTCTCTTTGCAAATACTTCTGAGTACTGCAATACGAGTCTTTGGAATACCGTTTCTTGTTGTTCTTGGGTAAACGGTCAGATAAACTCGTCCAACTCCTTCAGTCGCCTCTCCAATGAGAGATAGGCGAGGCGATGACAGAATTACCTAAATTAATGCATGAATTTCATGTCACACCAATTAAATCTCCAAGTTTATAGAAGTAGACAAAATTCATCTGGAGGGAGGAACAAAAGGTCAAAATCTCAAGGGAAACAATGACAAAGGAGGAAGGAAGCGGACCTGGCAGTACCCAACCTCGGATTATGCTATAAATCCTTGTAACAATTAGGTACCGGCTACAAATTAGAAACATCGACCAATGGAACCGGCAAGAACGAGAAGCAATATGATTTAGTATCCAGATGTTCACTACACCCAAGAATGCCAATGACCAGGACCAGGACTCCCAAGAAATAGGAACTGCTAAGAAAACTGGAAAATAGTTTGGCAGAAATATGGGTTTAGATCAACATTTTACATTATTTATAAAAAGTTCCAAATGGAAGTTCAACCTATGTCATAGTAAGGTAAAACAGAGGGTAAGAGAAGGAGGTACCTTTAACTACTGTGGCTGGGAGCAGGAAGGGGAGGACAATCATAACCAGACAAGTAGTGAAAGTGATAAAAACAAAAAAGATCAGACCTACAATTTTGTCGCATTCGGTTGTATTTCTCTTGCAAGAATAATATCGAGAAAGCTAGAATCAGAAGAAAAGCTGTCAATGGCAGGGGGGGGGATTTCACATCAATTATCTTGGATAAAGTCCTAATAAAACAGAATAATACGAGTTGTAGAGTTGGAAGGCACCTTAGTGGTCATCTAGTAAAATCTAATACCAAAACGTATCTCTGCTGTAACAGACTGGTCAGCCAGGCTCTCCTGGAAAATGTTCAATAAGAGTACATCTATTACCTTAAAAACCATTGCATTCTAAGTTTAAAAAGCTCTAATTGTTAATAAGCTTTTTTACTGGGGAGAGGACACCCGTTATCTTATACAACATCACATTCTGATGGAATACTCTTGTGCTGTAAAAAACGAACTGGATTATTTCAAGGGGTGGGGGTGGGGGGAACAACTAGAAAAGGTTTGGAGATGGGAAGTTCTGGGTTCGAATTTGACCTCAGATACTTCCTAGCCATGTGACCCTGGGCAAGTTGCCTAGCCCTTCCAACTTCTGCCTTGAAACTAATATTTAGTGTTGATTCTAAGACAGAAGGCAAAGGTTAAAAGAAAAAAGAAAAAAATCTCCAAAGAAGCCTTGCATAAACTGACGCAAAGTGAAGTGAGCAAAATTGAGAGAACAATTTATATATTAACAACAATTTTGTAACAACAAACATCTCTGAAAGACCTAGGAACTTGGATCAACACAGTGACCAACCGCAATTCCAGGGAACTCATGAGGAAAGATGTTGCCCACTTCCACAGATGAATGATGGGCTCAGAGGGCAAATTAAGACGCAAAGACATGCAAATACGTATTTTAATATTTCTGGAATTTTTTCCCCTGAAACATGCATGTGACAGGTTTCATTTTCCTTGCTTTCTCAATATGAGGAGAGGGGATGGGGGCAGCTGGGTAGCTCAGTAGATTGAGAGCCAGGCCTGGAGACGGGAGGTCCTGGGTTCAAATCTGACCTCAGACATTTCCCAGCTGTGTGACCCTGGGCAAGTCACTTGACCCCCATTGCCCACCCTCACCACTCTTCTGCCTTGGAGCCCATACACAGTATTCACTTCAAGATGGAAGGTGAGGGTTTAAAAAAAAATTAAAAAATATGAGGAGAGGGGAAAGTGAGGAGAGAATATGGACTTGAAAAAAAATGTAATCAAATTTTTAAAATTGCCAAAGAATTGCATCCTAATCATCAATAGCTTTAGTTGTTAGGAAGCTTCCTCCCTGACTTCAAGCTTAAACATGACTCTTTGTAGCTTCCAACCATTGCTCTGTGATTGAATGCTCTTTGCACTGCACCCCACTGATACTCCCAGGGGAGAGAAGTAAAACGGAATCCCCTGTTCCCACAAGGACCTCCAGAAATACTACAAGCAGGTAATGACTGCGCTGGATGTTATACCAAAGCAAACCGAAATTGGCAGACCACATTTGGTTTTGGTCTTATCATATCAATTTTCTTATTCTTATATTTAGCCTTTGTTATGTGCCCTTATTTCCATCCTCTGTACAAAACATTTTTTTAAACCCTTAACTTCTGTGTATTGGCTCCTAGGTGGAAGAGTGGTAAGGGTGGGCAATGGGGGTCAAGTGACTTGCTCAGGGTCACACGGCTGGGAAGTGTCTGAGGCCTGATTTGAACCCAGGACTTCCTGCCTCTAGGCCTGACTCTCAATCCACTGAGTTACCCAGCTGCCCCTGTACAAAACATTTTAAAGATACTCTATAAGGTGATTTGTGATTTCATTGAGCATTCATATCAGTCTCTTTAGAGAACTCCTCCTCATGATACAAACCATTTCTCTTTATGTCTTCCCAATTTAAATCTTGAGAATTTCTAATCCCTCCTAGCCTGAATTCCTCCATTAAATTTTACTCCTTGGGATCCTACCTCTCCCTCTGAGGTCGATTTTCACAAAATCTCAGGTTCCCAAAATCAGACTATGCTTTGCTTTCCTCTTCATCTTCATAGCACACTCTAGAAGGGAGGTTTTTTTTTATCTTTTCCATTCCATCAACCAGTATCTCCCTATTAGTGTTATTTAGATCCAAAATAGATTTCCCCTGCTGCTTCTTCCATCTTTTGAATCTCCTCGGTGTGTTGTCTTCCCCAAATAGAGTGTAAAGCTCCTTGAGAGCGAGGATTATCTTCTTGCCAATTTGAATCCACAGAGCTTAGCATGGGGCTTACCAAATAGCAAGCTCTTAACAAATGTTTTTTTTTCTTTATTGATCTTCCAAAGGATTCAGTTATGATTAAGGAAAGTCAAGAAGGTGTTGACTGCTCTGCTACTGCAATACAGAGAAAGCTCTAGCAGATGTCTGGCTAACTGAAGTCTTGTCATTACCATATCCTGCCTCTATTCCAGGCTTCTAATCCATTACATGAACTCTTCATCTATGTCTTCTTTCTGTCCAGGAGGTCTGTAGTACACTCCGATGTCAAAATCCCTTTTGTTTCTCCTTTACTAGATGATCAATGAATGGATCATAATGCACCTACCCTTGAACTTACTTTCCTCGTTATGGTTCTTATACTCTCCCATGACTGTAGCTTCTTAGTGGCCAGTGTCCCTTCTTACCTTTTTTCCCCCATCCTGTTTCTTTTGAATAAAGTATACCCATTCAAATGACCTCACCAAGTCACATGATCTCTCTGAAGTACACTCAGATTTCTTGTGCTAGGATCTCTGTTTTTGAACCAGCAGGAAAAAGAGGTGATAAAAATGTGTAGGCTCCCTTTTATAGGCCAATACAAAAGGATGGTTCCCCCAGAAGAGTCTATCTCAAGACGGTAACAGCTTCGGTGGTATAGTTAGCAGCTCAGCAATTCAACCGATAGATCTATGGACTTGGAGGCAGGAAGACCAGAGCTCAAATCCTGCTTCTGACACGAGGTGCAAAGCTCTGGGTACGGCAATGTTTTTTAGGATTAGAGATATTTAAATATCTCTGTTTCCTCTTCTGTAAAATGACTGAATTCAATCTATCCCTTCCAGTCCTAAATCTATAATCCTTTGATCTTTGTTGCCTCCATCAAAGGAACCCACCTTCCAAGGAGGTGCTGAGTGTGGTTCTAAATTAACCAGACCACCCTAAGAGCTGTCCTAATGACTGACTAATTCTCGGAAAATGTGTCTAGGCTTCTCAATAAGCACCAATGGGCCTGTCCACCCCCTCCCCTGGAAGATGCTTTCAAAACTTTCAAACAAAGGCTCATCACTCTGTAAACTGATTAAATGGATAGAGGGACTCCTACCTCCTACACTATATATACTCATGCAAAGGGAAGGAAGCAGGACCAAGGGAATCTCAATGAAACCATGAGAATATGGAGGCCCACAAAAATGAAAGCAGCAGAATTCTGCTCAAGGCAATGCTTGGACATGATTTTAAAGGATTTAGTGAAACCTACCTCCCTTTAACTTCTTGACTGATTTATAGCTACAGTGGCAAGAATGGAACTATTTGATTGTTCCCATACTAGGTCTACTAATGGGTCAATGAATCAGTACCATATATTTCCAACTCAGTTGATTTTTCTTGGCCCTTAACACTTTTTGCCTCTTTTCTTCTACTCCTCCGTGGATCCTATAGGAGCTGAAGGGGGGCTGCACAGGTTTGAGGGCCATTTGGTTTTGTGTGTGTGTTTTTTCCCTTGGTTTAGGATTTACTTTGGCCAATATTTCTTCACATAGTGCCATGAACCTTCCCATTCTCAGCTTGGAAAGCAGACGTAGAGTGCATGGTAGATGGTGCCAGGGATCTTGGTTGGTTTTTTTTTTAACATAATCTTTGGGAACTCAAAGTCACCTTCATGCTATGGAGAGGCACCAGAAGAATACTTCGTGGAGGTGGAGAACACGCAGTGCCTGGCACTTTGCAAATGCTCAATAAATGCCTGTTCACTGACTGATTGATTGATCAGAGAATTTATAGCTGAAAGAGGCTTTAGTGATAATCGAGTCCAAGTATCATGCTTGCCTCAAGTCTTCTCTTTTCCAGGATAAACATCTGCGTACAGTGGCTGGCACAGGGGAAGTGCCAGGCCTTCTGTCCTGTGCCTTGGGAAGGCCACAGCTTTAGTATGATGCCCCGTTCTGGGTTGCCCATTTTAGTAAAGCTATCGATTGACCGTGCCTTATCCAGAGGAAGGCGACCAGGATGGCAGGGGACGGGCACTAGAGACCATACCCCATTAGGCTGTGTTGAAAGAACCAACGATGTTTCGCCAACAGATTAGCACTAAGGGAACATGATAGATGGTTACAAATACTTGAAAGACTGTCATGTAGAAGAGAGATTAGAACTTGTTCTTCTTGGACAGTGTTGGGAGGGGAGCTAGGAGGTATGGGTGCAGTTTGCTGAAATCGATTTGGGCCTTATGTCAGGAAAAATTTCCTACCAGTTGGAGCTGCCACAGTGGATTGGGCACCTCCCAAAATGGTCAGGAAATGGGGCACCTTCCCTATGAAGCTTTCAAGCAAAGCTTAGATGATCATGGTTCAGGGAAGATGTCAGGGCATTCTTGCTCAAGTATGGCTTGTATTGGATCTCATCTGAAGTCAGTCAGCAAAGCATTTATTAAGCACCTACTCCATTCCAGGCACTGTGCTAAGGGTGAGGGGCACAAAGAAATTCCAAAACAGCCCCTATCCTCGAGGAGCTCACAATATAATGAGGGAAGAACAAAAGAAGAACTATGTACAAACGGATCAGCAGAGGCAGGACACTGGAATTATGGAAGGCATGGAAAACATTTTTACAGAAGGTAGAATTTTAGATAGGGCTGGAAGAGAGTCACAAGGTGCAGGCAAGGAGGGAGAGAAGCTTCCCAGGTATGAGGGACAGCCCAAAGACAGTTAGAGTATATGGAATCAAGGAGAGGGGGCGTCTTTCATAAGGAACAGCAGGGAAGCAAATGTATCTAATTCAAGGACTAGGTAGTAGGGAGTAAAATGTAAGAAGGCTGGAAAGGTATGAAGGAACCAGGTTAGGAAGAGCTTTAAAAGCCAAATGGGGTATTTTAGATTTGATCCTGGAGACAATAGGGAGCCATCGAGGTTTATTGAGTGGCCCAGTCAGACCCGTCGTTAAGAAAAAACACTTTGGCTGCTGAGCAAAGGAGTGGGGAGAGACCAAATACAGCACAGTGCCCAATGACTAGGCTATTGCCATGGTCCAGGAATGAGGGGTTCAGAGCCCATGCCAGGGCACCAGCAGTGTGTCAAATGGGGAATGTAAGAGAGATGCGATAAACTGATAGGTCTTGACAATGAATTGGTTAGAGGAGGTGAGAGAGAGAATGGAGAGTTCCTTCGAGCTCTAGGATTTTCTAATCCCTGGCCCAGACCAAGAAAATCAATCAACGAATCAACAATCATTTATAAAACACCTACTGGGTACAGTTAGGGTTGGTTAAGGTTCGATATCCCTCTCTCTAACTCTAACTCAAACCCTAATTGCTACCCGTGCTCGGGACTGAGAATGCACAGTGCCAAGAAGCATCCATGCCTTCCCTCAAGAAGCTTCCTTCTTCCATTTGCGGTGAGCAAGAATCTGAGGATTGGGGAGCCAAGCTTTGGAGCGAAGGCTAACTGAAGGAATGAGCTCTCTAGGGGAAAGAGCCTCCTGGTTTGGGTTTTGACTCTCTGAGGCCCCAAACTGGATCCCAGAGTCCTAGAAGAAGGTCAGAATTCCAGACTGCCTGGCTTAATTACGAGTAGCTGCCATCACTAGAGTGCATTGAGATTCTTGGCCAGAGGGGCAGCTGGGTAGCTCAGTGGAGTGAGAGTCAGGCCTAGAGACAGGAGGTCCTGGGTTCAAACCCGGCCTCAGCCACTTCCCAGCTGTGTGACCCTGGGCAAGTCACTTGACTCCCATTGCCCACCCTTACCAATCTTCCACCTATGAGACAATACACCGAAGTACAAGGGTTTAAAAAAAAAAGATTCTTGGCCATTCTTGGGCTGGAACTGAGAAAAGAGAAAGCCGGTGAGGCTGGGCAGGCGCCTATCTCCTCCCATCTTCTCTATTGTGGCCCAGGCCTAAAGGTCCAACTGCTGAGGCCCCACCCTTAATTTGATGCAGCTGGTTCCCGTTAAAGTAGAAAAAAACCACTCGGCAGGGGCCTTGGTGATCCGCAAGAGGGGCTTTCGGAGTTGTTCTCAGGCATTGGTCATTGACACCCCCATGTGAGGGAAGGATTTGGGAGCAAGTTTGGGTGGAGAAGACAATAGAGGTGGATGGAGAGGGAACCTGGGGCTAAATCTCAGAATGCTGGCACCTAGAACGTCTCTTGGAGGGCCTCTACTTGAATCCATCTCTGATCGGAAAAGCCATCTCCGTAAGATCTGCACAAAAGGTCCCCTACTGGGGGTAGCTGGGTGGCTCATTGGATTGAGAGCCAGACCTGGAGAGGGCAGGTGGTGAGTTCAAATTTGACTCCAGACACTTCCTAGCTGGGTGACCCTGGGCAAGTCACTTAACCCCTATTACCTAACCCTTACTACTCTTCTGCCTTGGAACCGGTACACAGTATTGATTCTGAGATGGGTTTAAAAAAAGAGGTCTCCTACTGAAGGCCTCCAGTGAGGGGGAAACCCATCACCTCCTAAGGCAAGGAACTGCATTATGTGGCAGCTCTCACCGGTAGAAAGGCTTTGCTGACATCAGGCCTTCCTTTGCCTCCCCCCACCCAGCCCCGCGTTGTTATTGGTTCTGTTTGAAGCCTGTTTGTCTCAGTTACCTCTCTGGAAAAGGAACTGCAGGAGCGGTAAATGACAAAGCACTCCAGTATCTCTACCAGGAAAGCTCCAGATGAGGTCACCCCGAGTTGGACCCAAGTGAACAACAACAGCCTTTAGGGCCAAGGAGAAGAAGGCTAATCCCTTTTCCATCTGTCGGTCCCTGCAATATTTGAAGTCTCATGTGCTCCTGAGCCTTCTCTTCTTGCCCAGGGCAAACATCCCCAATTTCTGGGGTCATTCCTTATGGGGCGTGATCTCAAGGCTCACCTCTCCAGGTTCCTGGCATCCTTTCCTGTTTGGTCCTAAATTCTTCCCTTCTCCATAGGCCTCACAGGGAAACTATTCTGTGCTCCCCGAATTTGTTTCTGGCATCCCCACCCCGTCTAGTTCCTGGTTGGGTAGCCATTTTGACTGCCATGAGCTGTTTCTTGGTCATCTTCCGAAAGTCCCATGCCTTTCGCCGAAGAGAAATGTGGTCCATCCATTTGGACTTGCTAAGCTGGAACAGCCAGCACAGTAGCGATTATACAACATCATTCTGGGACCGTGTCCTGACCGACGGGTCAGCCTGGTGAGGCCTGTGGCCGGCTCCTTCTCTGGATCATGCTTGAAAATGCACAAAATAAAATATGGAGGATCACGAAGGAAACGGACTCTCCTGGAATAGAGTTGTCTTGGCAAAGTTCTCCAAGCTCGGTTTAAGAAAGCCAGCCTTACCAGGAACTGACATGCCGGATGGAGGTTGTTGTTGGGTTAGAAACTACTGTTTTGTTTTTCTCTCTCCTCCAGGGGGCAGTGTGGTGCAATGGAAAGCACCTAGGAGCTGCTGGGGAGGGGGAGCTGAGTTCAAATCCCTGCCCTCTGACACTTAGGTACTGGGCTTCCCTGTTCCCCACCAAAAGGAAAGGTTTGGGCTAGAAGTTTCACCTCCTGCAGTCCTTTCTAGATGGTCTTCTAGACCCAAGTTACAGGATCCATCACCAGGACCTTGAAGGGGCCGTCCAAAAGAACCCGACCATCAGGTTAGTGCTAAAAGCGAGGGAGGTTCTGGCGAAAAGGAAAGCCCTTTCTTTAGGACAGCTCCTTCTAGGTCACTCCAGAACTGGGAGGACAGAAGGGGGAGCAGGGAAGAAGAGCAAGACAGCAAAGCCAATGGGGAAGTGATCCAGGCAAGAGACCCAGCGATGCTACCTCTCCCAGGAAGGGCAAAAGAAGGGCATGAGCAGGGACAGCACCAGCTTGACCCTTGCTCCCTAGCCTGGGAGCAGCATTACCCTGAGCTCGCACTAGGCCTGCTGCTGGGGCTCCTGGGACCCAGGATGCACCAGGGCAGCTCGGGACAGAGAAAGAGGTTCAGCTATAGTAGAGAGAGGGGCAGACCCACTCAGGGACATTTTCCAGTAGGGATACATGTAGGGAGGATCCAGTAGGGAGCACAGGATCATGGGTAGTATGGAAGCACCATGAAAGCCCGGGCTGTTTCATTTTTGTCTTTGTATTGGCAGGGTCTGGCACAGAGACTCAAGGCAGCTAGGTGGAACAATGCAGAGGAGCGAGCCTTGAAGGCAAGAAGACCTGAGTTCAAATCCTGACTAAGCAAGTTGCTTTAACCTCTCAGCCTCAGTTGTCTCTTTTGTAAAATCAGCATAATAACAACATCTACAGGATTGCTTTGAGAATCAAAGAGGAAAATATATATACACATTATATATATACATAT
>NC_058136.1:67598649-67617970 GCF_016433145.1 Gracilinanus agilis | reverse complement strand
CAATAGTATCACATGGCACAGAGATGTCAAGAAGACTAAGAAAAGCCCATGGGATCGGACAGTGAAGAGATCCTTGGCAACCCTGGAAACAGCAGTCGTGGCTGAATGATGAGGTCAAAAGCTGGACAGCAGAAGGTTCAGAAGGCACGGAAAAGAGAGGAAGTGGAGGCCATGGGTGGAGACGATTATTTTGGGGAGTCTGGTGAGGATCAGGAGGAGAGAGCTAAGATGATAGCTAATGGGGATAGATGAGACAAGCAAGGGTTTTTTTAAGGCTGGGGGAGTCATGGGCATATTTATGGGCGGCAGGGAAGAAGCCAGTTGAGAGGGAAAAAATGAAGATTGGTGAGAGCGGGACTGCAAGATGGAGCAATCTGCTGGAAAGGCCAAGAGGGAATAATAATAAAAACCATAACAACAGTAATCATGGGATGGTGGTGGGGAGCGTGATGGCAGTGGATGAGAGCTAAATGAACATTTCTATGGTTTGTAAAGCATTGCTTTTGATCCTCTGAGAAACACAGAGGCAAGTGCTATTATGATCCCTCTTTATAAGACGAGGAAATTGAGACCGAGGAAGGTTAGGTGATTTGCCCAGGCTCGCGTAGCTAAAAAGTGATTGAGGCAGAATTTGAACTTAGATCTGCCTTCCACCAAGGCCAGCACCTGCAAAGCCAGGTTACCTCCTTCATCAGAGAATAGAGAAAAGAAAGAGAGAATGGGGAGGGGGAGATGTCAAGAGACTTTGAGTTACAGGGATGAGAGAGGAGAGGATGCTCCCAGTGGGTAGCTTAGCAAAGGAGGAAGTGAGGTCCTCTGCTGCAGAGAGGGTCACAGAGAAGGGAGGGGGCAGCAGAGAGGCCAAAGGAGAGAAGATGGTTCTGGAGGATCATTGAGAATCAATGAGGGAGGGGGAAAAGCACTGCCTTGGTACAAAGAGGGCCTGGTTTTGATTAGATAACAACCGACCCAGATGCTGAGAGAACTCCTGTCGCAGTAAATGAGGAAGAAGTGAGAAGAACGGTGGTGGGAAAGGCCCCAGCTCTGGAGTTAGACAAGATGTGAGACCCCAAAGGGCCAGGGAAGAAAGGATTCAAGAGGAGAGGACAATGTCGTGGTGACCTGAGTCTGGAGAGGGCGTTCTTGACCTGGGCTTCCCTACTCCTTTTTTTTTAAACCCTTAACTTCTGTGTATTGGCTCCAAGGCAGAAGAGTGGGAAGGGTGGGCGATGGGGGTCAAGTGACTTGCCCAGGGTCACCCAGCTGGGAAGTGTCTGAGGCTGGATTTGATTCCCTACTCTTTGAGAAGAATCTACATTGAAAACCCTATCTTAATGGAATTAGTTTTTGTTAGCTTGTGTATTTTGCATATTTCAAAAGGTGATTCTGAGATGGGGTTCTAGGACCCCAAAAGAGCCAAGAACCCCTGTTTCAGTGGGTCAGGGTTTAAAAGAGAGGAAAGTAAAACCTCAGCAGGGGTAAGGGCCCTTCTAGCTCAGATGGTCTGTGGTCTTAGGTTCTAAAGCCAACGGGCTCAGACATGTTCCTAGGTTCTTAGGTTCTAGGGTTCTTAGGTTCTAGGGTTCCTTCCAGCTCAAATAGTCTACATTCTGTGTTCGATGGCTCCCTTCAGCTCAGTCTCGCTTCAGTGTTCTAAGACCCTGTCTAGCCCCGATGGTCTGTGTTCTACGTTCCAAGGCTGTTGTCCTTCGCTCATATGACATTCCCCTGAAGGTGTTTTGCTTTCGGCCGCTGGCCCTTAGCTAGAAACAGATTCATTTGGGCCAGTTAGGGCCATTCAAAAGCATTTGGCTTGTGTGCTGGAACTCCCGACTTGCAAGACAAACAAACCTCCACCCAAGTCAGAACAGGTTCTGCCATCTCCCTCTCCCTTAGTATCTTGCTTGGTCATGGCCAAATTCCCCGGGCTGACTCCCCCTCTCACATAGCCCTTCTAACCGACTCAGGCTCCAATCGATAATCTTCGGCTTAGCCTTCTACATTTGCCTGGCTGATAGCTATTCGGAGGAGTGGATGCTTGGGTATGGGTGCGACGGCTCCAAAAGGCCCAGTTCGGTGGGCCTGGCAGCCCGGTCTAAGCAGAGTTCTGAGCTGGAAGTCAGACTGTGACACTTACTAGCTGCCTGCTTTTGGACATGGGCATTTATCTTCCCTGTGCCTCAGTTTCCTTACCTGTAAAAAGGGGAAGGGGGAGAGGATGGATTAGATGCTCTCAAAAATCACTTTCTAAAGAAATTACGTTATTATCTTCATGATAATAATAATAGTGGTTAGAGGGGCAGCTTCTCCACCAGGAAAACCTGGGTCCATTTGTGGCTCTGAAATATGTTGCCCGGGAGACCCTGGGCAAGTCACTTAGCTTCTTAATTCTCCCTGGCCATTCTTGGAGGCTGCAAACGTTACAGGTACATTCATGATTAGTATAAAGCGAGTTTCTTATATCGGTGAAATCACAGGTCCATCCTTGTCATGTATAAAAGAAGCAACGAAACATCATAGATAAAGAGCCATTCCTGGAGTGAATAAGACTTGAGTTCAAATATGGCCTCAGATGTTTACTAGCTATGTGACCCTGAGCAAGTCATTTGACCCCCTTTGCCTCGGTTTCCTCTTTCGTAAAATGAGCCAGAGAAGTAAATGACAAACTACTCCGGTGTCTTTGCCAAGAAAACCCCAAATGGGGTCATGAAATCTGGTGTCAGCCACATACTAGCTGTGTGACCCTGGGAAAGTCACTTGACCCAGTTTGCCTCAGTTTCCTCATCTGGAAAATGAGCCGGAGAAGGAAACAGCACAGTGCTCCAGGATCTTTGCCAAAAAATACCCAAATGGGGTCACGAAGAGTCAGACATGACTGAAACGACTCGACAACAACCACGGACTCTAGAGAACAAATTCTCCTGAGGCTGTTAAAGAGCAGGACAAGGGTAGTCACGGGCATCTTAGCAGGAATTAGTCTACCTAACTCTTCCCAGCAACTGTCAGGATGGCACAGAGAGACACGGGACAAGAGGAGGCAGGAGGGAGGTGATGCCACCCTACGCCCAGGGGTCCTTCACCTCTCTTGTGTCATGGCTGCTGTCGGCAGTCTGGGGAGGCCTGTGGACCCACCTTCCTTCTCAGAATCATGGCTTTAAATGCATCCAATAAAACACACGTGATTGCAAAGAAAACCAATTCTCCTGAAATAGTTGTTATCCAAATCAATTTGAAAACCTCAAGCTCTGAGCCCCCAGTTAAGAAGCCCTGCTCTAGGTGTTGGAGATTTTATGTAGGGCGCATCTAGCACAGAGGTGAAAGAGGTAGCTTCTTAGTGGCAAGGAGCAGCTAGGTAGCACAGTGGATAGAATGCCGGGCCAGGAGTCAGCAAGATCTGAGTTCAAATCTGGCCTCAGACACTTACTAGCTGTATGACCCTGGGTAAGTCACTTAGCCTCGATTGCCTAGCCCTTGTTGCTCTTCTATCTTAGAATTGATACTAAGACAGAAGGTAAAGGTTAAAAAAAAAAAACCACTGACCTAGGACTCAGGACACCCTAGCTCCAGGGTCTCAATTCTGCCCTCTAGGACTTGGTTTCCTCCTCTGTAAAAATTAAGGGATTGGGGGCAGCTGGGTAGCTCAATGGATTGAGAGCCAGGCCTAGAGACGGGAGGTCCTGGGTTCCAATCTGGACTCAGACACTTCCCAGCTGTGTGACCCTGGGTGAGTCACTTCACCCCCATGGCCTACCCTTACCACTCTTCTGCCTTAGAGCCAATACACAGTATTGATTCTAAGGTGGAAGGTGAGGGTTTAAAAAAAAATAAAAATAAAAAAAATTAAGGGATTAGAATAGATGGTTTCTGAGGTTCCTTCCAGTTTAGATTTAGGGTACTCTGAGTGACCTTGGCCAAGCCGCCTCCCTTCTCTGGGCCTTGGTTTCCCCTCTCTGTCAAAAGAGGGGATTGGGCTCAGTGATCTCTGAGGTCCCTCCCAGCTCTAAAGCTAGGATCCTTGGTGTGACTCTAGGCAAGTCACTTATCCCCTCCAAGCCTCAGGTTCCTTCTCTAAAAAATGAGGGGGTTGGACTAGATGACGACAACAAGGCGTTTTCCTTGAACCGACCCTCTGAGTGCCAGCATTATTGCCCCATTTTCCAGATGGAGCCAGGAGATGAAAAGACTTTTCTAAGGTCACATGGGTAGGAAACAGCAGAGCCATAACTCATACCCACATCCCTTCACCCCAAGGTTGCTGCTTTAGTTGGTGAAGGGATCTGTCTGGTTAATTTTAGGAACAAACAAGATTCTGGCATTCGAACTCCTTTTTCTACCCCTGGACGGTCCGTGAGCCCAAATCTCAGAGGAGGCTTCGGGGGGTTCTAGATGTCTTTTGCAGTCTGGAGTTCCCGTGGACTCCTTCTGAGATTCATGTTTTAAAGGACAGAAAGAAATGATGAATTTCATTTAGAGGAGGAGGAAAATAAACCCCCTTTTTATTTCCTATCCAAGTTCAAAGGCTCCAGCTCAAGAACCCTGGCTCTAGACCATGGGTTCTAAGCGTTTTTGGTCTCCCACTTCTAGTTCTACATTTTTTCCCGGTGGATATGGGTTGGAGAGGTGGGGCAGAACATTTCCCCAATGGCATCTATGCAGCTGTTACTATGGGTTTCCGCATCAGGATGATATTATAATTGTCCTGAGGGGTGACCCTAGTTGCAGAAGGGGGAAACGGGGAGCTAGATGGAGCAGAAGCCCTCGAGTGCCTACTGTGGGGAGAATGGTAAACTGCCCATCTCCCCCGCCCTGCCTCCCTCCCATTGGTGGATCGCACACCCCTGGGGTCAGGGCACTGCTCCCTGGGGAGCTCTGACCGCCCCACCTCCACTTTGGAGACCCCTGTTTCGGCCTCGAGTCCCTGGTAGTCTGGCCGGGAAAGCCGTCTCACCAAACTGGTTACTCCCTAACCTTTAAAGGAAACAAAGTCTGATGGTTTTCACATGTGGGAGCCCACGGTCTAAGTGGGCGTCCTTCCTCTGGCAGAGGAAATGGAGACCCAGAGAGAGGAAGGACCTTAGATCTAGAAGCTGAAGGGACCTCCGAGTTCATGTTAACCTCTCATTTTGTAGGTGGGGAAACTGAGGCTCAGAGAGAAATGACTTCTCTAAGGCCACGTATAAGCTCAAACACTTGTAAATGTAAAGTTGGAAGGGACTTTTCAGGCCATCTAGTGCAACTCCCTCATTTATAGGTAGGGAAACTGAGGCCCAGACATATGCTGTGAGAAAGGGAAGAAGGGAAAATGGAATGGGGGTCCCCTGTAGTTTGGGTCATGGGAGAGATTCACGGGAGGGGAAGAAGGCGAGAGAGGAGGGCATATGATGAAGGGTGGGGTAGAGGGGATAATGTGATACTATGGGAGGAGGACAGACTGGAAGAGAGCTGAACAGAAGATGAGAGGGAACAAAAATAGGACGCGGGGGCCTGGGAGGGGCTGTGACCAATCTGAGCTGACCTCAGACCGTGTCTGAGAGAAAGAAGTCATCGGGCCTCAGGCTCCCTCCCTCCCCCCAAGAATACTGGCAGATTTTCAGGCCAGAGAAGGACCAAGAGGAAAGAGAGGTCTGGCTTCTTGGGAAGCTGAGTCACTGCATTCAGGTTAAGATTATGTGGCCACACAGGGGTCTTTTCCTGACAACGCCCGTGACCTTCAAAGCAACTCCTGAACCCCTTTTTGGCCACCCACGCAGAGGCCAAGTGGAAGTCGGAAGATCTGGTTCTGCAGCAGACTACTCTGGGTGACCTTAGACAAGTCCCTTCCTCTCTCTGGGCCTCAGTTTCTTCCTCTGTAAGATGAGAGGGGTTGGTCCAGGTGGCCTTGGAGGTCCCTTCTAAGCTCTGGATCTAGGAGTCTAGGGATCAGTGACAGCAAGACAGGCAATGAGAAACGGACGCTAGGCTACCTTGGTCTTAAGCCTCGCCAATATGGCCTCGTGAAGCTGAGAAGGGCTCCCCTTTCTGCCCCTGTCCGGCCTGGGTGAGGCTCACTCAAGACAGTGAAACTGAACGCCAAGCCCGTCGTCTCCAACTCTCCTTTACCAGCATGGTAAAGCTTCCTCTGCAGCCAGGGCCTCGCTGGCAGCAAGTGCCCATGCTGTGCCCATAGCTGGCAAAGGAACAATGAAGTTCAATCGGTAACGTGGGCAGCTAGGCACCTCTCCTGCCCCCACAACCTGGCAGATTGGGGAGAAGGGAAAGGAGCAAAGGCCAAGGGAACCCTCCGATAAAGCCATTCTATCTCCCAGAGGGTGACCCCTGGGGACAGAGACAGAGCGGCGTGACCTCTGACACACACTCATTGCGAGATGATAAAAACATGGCGGGCCAATGCCCAGGAGAGCACAGCAGGTGTGGGACAGCAATGCCAAGAGCCAGAATGGGGCGCCAACATGCTGAGAGAGAAGAGGAAGAGACACAAATGGCCAGAGACAATCCGAGATAAAGGAAGACCTACATGGAGACAGACATCTGGCACAGAGATGGAGATACGGGAGAGGGGGAGAGACGGATGGAAACGGAGGCGAGGGAGAAAGAAAGAAACCAACAGAGAGCAACAGCGAGAGAGAGACCAAAAGAGACAGAGAGACAGTTGAAACAGAGACAGAGAAATGAAAGAAACAGTGAGATATAGAGACGAGGCCGAGAGGAAAGAGACGGAGAGATGAAGATGAGATAGATGACAAGAGACGAGAGAAACAGAGAAGCAGAGATGAGAGGTCCAGAGAAGCAAAAAATGGACGCCTCGTGAAGATGAAAGTGAGGCAGTGAGGGGGCGGGGAAGAAGAGGCTCTGAATCAAGGACCCACAGGAAGAAAGGGAGAGAATACCCAGTGCCCAGACAGCAGGACCACATGCTCAACCCCACAGGGAGACAAGACCCCCTCCAAGCCCTGAGCCAGGAATGTGGATGGAGGGCTGGCAGCCCACGAAGACACCGGGGAAACGTGGGCAAAGAAAGAAGAAATTGCCATAAAGGCTGGCAAAAAGAAGAGCCATCGAGAGTGGAGCCAGGAGCGTTTGACTAGGCCGCTGGTACGGGTCAGACACGGTGCTGGTTGCTTGGGCACCTTGAAGACAAAAGTGGGAGAGTCCCAGCTAGGATAGAGAGAGAGGCAGAACAAGCTAATTCAGAGGAAGGATGTGAAGAACTGGGAGAGGCCCTAGAAGGTGGCCATGGAGCATCTTGTAGACCAGCTGGCTTAGACTGTGGAGGACAGGAGGAAGAATGGGCCCAGAGGCAGGCGGCAAGCACCCTTTGGTGCTTCTTCTAGCTGGATCTCCAGGCCACGGTACCTTTCTTCGGCTAGATTCCCGAGCAGGGGAGTGACATGAGCAGATCTGGGTTTGGGGGCTATCGGTGGGGCAGGCAGATGGAGGACAGCCTGGAGAGGAGAGAGCCTGGAAGCAGGGATGCCAAGGAGGTGCTGAAGGCACGCACCAGAGTGTTTGTGGGCAAGTAGAGGGCTTGGGAGGAGTCCCTGGGAAATTGGGAGCGCGGGTTCCCGGAAGAAGGGCAGTGTCCTCCACAGAAAGAAGGAACTCACAAGGAGGGTTCTGGAGGCGCAGATTCACGGAACCAATGGCAGCCGCTCAAATACAGAGCTCTGGGAATTTGGAGAGAAGGGGAACCAGAACAAGAGACAGACTCTAACAAGGCCACACATGAACCCACGACTGATCTGTGGAACAGAGGCCAAATATGAAAGAACACCGGGCGTGGGTCTCTGCCAGCTGTCTTCAGGGTAGTGGAGCCAGGTCAGTGTACTCCCGAAAGCTCTGTGGTAAGACTCTTGCCCCACCTTTGGGAACTCACCTAGGCACAAATACTATTGCCAGAAGGAATCTGAAAGCCTTGCTAAAGATGATTAAGTCCTAGACCAAAAGCAAGTGATAGTTCTCTTACAGCCAAAAGGGAGGGATCCAGAGGAGAAAAGCAGATTTGAGGCCGGCCAATCTGGGCCTTCAATGACAAGGTTTCAGAATCAAAATGGGGATTTCTAGACCCTGGCTTCAAATATTGGAACTGCCTCCGGTCTCCTCCGCCAGGGTGACTGGATCCCAACAAAAGGGGTTGATAAGGATGTATTTGCCTAGAGCAAATCACAAAAGATAAAGTCCACAACTTCAAGTATGTGAAATTGAAAAGCTTTTGTACCAACAAAATCAATGCAGCTAAGATAAGAATAAGTAGGGGAAATGTCAATTGGGAAGAAATATTTCCAACAGATATCTCTGATAAACATCTGATAGCCAAGATAAATAGTGCTGGGGCAGCTAGGTGGATGGAGAGCCAGGCCTAGAGATGAGAGGTCCAGAGGTCCTTGGTTCAGATCTGGTCTTGGGCCTTTCTTAGCTCTGTGATCTTTGGTAACTCACTTAAGTCCATTTGCCCAGCCCCTGCCCTTCGGTCTTGGGGTTGTTATTAGGACAGAGGGTTAAAAGGTTAAAAAGCAGGCAGCTGGGTGGTTCAGTGGATAGGCCTGGTATTTATATCCTTTATCCATTGGGGTATCTTGACCTCAGAGATTTGTGCTAATATTATATAGTTTTTGTTTTTTAATCCTAACCTTCCATCTTAGAATCAATACCAGGTCATGGTTCCAAGGCAGAAGAGTGGTAAGGGCTAGGCAGCCCAGGATCACACAGCTAGGAAGTGTCAAAATCCAGATTTGAACCCAGGACCTCCCATCTCCAGGCCTGGCTCTTTACCCACTGAGCTATAGCTGCCCCCTTTTTAACCTTTTAACCCTCTGTCCTAATAACAACCCAAAGACAGAAGAGCAGGGGGCAGGCAAATGGGCTTCAGTGGCTTGCCCAAGATCACAGAGCTAAGAAGTATCTGAGACCAGATTTGAACCCAAGTCTTCCTGACTTCAGACCTGGCTCTCAATCCACTGAGCCACCTACCTGCCTCTAAACCAGTGATTCCCAAAGTGGGCGCCACCGCCCCCTGGTGGGTGCTGCAGGGGTCCAGGGAGCTGTGATGGCCACAGGGGCATTGATCTTTCCTATTCGTTACTATTAAGATTTTTAAAAATTACTTTCCAGGGGGCTGAGGAATATTTTTTCTGGAAAGGGGGCGGCACTGGGAACCCCTGCTCTGGACAAACAATTCTGAGTAGGAATACTACTAACGATTGTTCCAGAGTCCCAAGAAGAGAAAATCACATGAAAAGAACTCTAGGGCTTCACCAGACACCCAGAACAAACAGTAGAAGATGGCGAAAGAGAGAACTCATGCATGTGGATGACGGTAAGAGGCTAGGGGGCAGAGATCCCTCTAGGAAGACGGGCACACACGTTAATACGCCGCCCCCCATTGGTCCATCCATTCTGGAAAGCTAGTTGGAATTATGCAAAGAAAATGACTAAAATGGCCAGACCATTTGACCCAGAGATCCTACCGCTAGGCCCATACCCCAAGGAAGTCAGTGATTAAAAGAAAGGCCCCATACGCACCGAGATATTTATAGCAGTCCTTTTTGTGGTTATAAAGAACTGGAAACAAAGTGGATGGCCATTGATTGGAGAAGGGCTAAACAAATGGTGGTACTCGGATGTAATGGAATATTACTGAGCCAGAAGAAAATCTGGATATGAAGATTTGAGAGAAGCAGGATCAGACTTCAAGAAACTGGCCCACAGCAAAGGCGGGCACAACCAACAAAGAACATACACGATGACTAAACAATGGAAATGGAAGCAACAGCAGCAACAATTGGATACTTATCTAACCGAGGTTGGCCTGGGGAAAGAGAGGCAAGAAAAACGTGGTTTGGGCCAGTGGGGCAGCTCAGTGGATAGAGCGCCAGAGCTGGAGACCGGAGGTCCCGGCTTCCAATCTGGCCTCAGATACTTCCAAGCTCGGTGACCCTGGGCAAGTCACGTAAGGCCATTGGCTAGCCCTTACCTCTCTTCTGCCTTGGCCCTGATGCTTAATATTGATTCTAAGGCAGAAGGTAAAGGTTTAAAAAATAGAAAAGAAAAATGTAGCTTCCTTCTTTCTTTGTTGTGGTGGGGACTATGGCTAGGTAACACTAAAGACCGAGTCGGAGAAGGGTGGTATGTTCAGCTGAGCTGCTCCCCTCTCTCCCCACTCCCCCGGCCCTTTTCTTTTTAACTGTCCCTGAGGAGGGATGGTGCACCGAGAGTCAGGAGTGCGAGAGGATGAGGGGCATCTATTCAGAAATGAAGGTGACCGAAATACAAAAGATACTAATAAAAAGAAAAGAAAAACAATGTATTTGCCTCAAGTCTTCCAGATCTAATCAAAAGGGTTTTCATCTGAAAAGGAAGGGAGGAGGGAGAAAACTGCCTACATATATGAACCAAGCTAGAAAGAAACCACAATGGATGAAGAAAAACAGCTTCAGAGATACCCAGAAATTAACTGGAGACAAAATAAAAAAAACATTTTTGAAACCCTCACCTTCGGTCTTGGAGTCAATACTGTGTATGGGCTCCTTGGTGGAAGAGTGGGAAGGGTGGGCCATGGGGGTCAAGTGACTTCCCCAGGGCCACACAGCTGGGAAGTGTCTGAGGCCAGATTTGAACCCAGGTCTCTAGGCCTGGCTCTCCATCCACTGAGCTAACCAGCTGCCCATCCCCCCTACTTAGTATCATGTCTAAGACAGAAGAGTGGTAAGGGCTAGGCAATGAGGATTTGTTTATTTTTAAATAAACCCTCACCTTCCGTCTTGGAGTCAATACTGTGTATTGGCTCCTTGGTGGAAGAGTGGTAAGGGTAGGCAATGGGGGTCAAGTGACTTGTCCAGGGTCACACAGCTGGGAAGTATCTGAGGCCACATTTGAACCCAAGACCTTCTGACTTCAGGCCTGACTCTCAATCCACTAAGCTGCCCAGCTGCCCCAAAATAAAATTCAAGAATGCCGTCAGTAACAAAACCCAAAGCTGTTCCTATACCGCAAAGTGGGGGGGGGGATAACAATCAAAATAAACTGGAGGCAAATTGGACTCCCATGGGATCATGGGGAATTAGTGAGACCGACCCCAGCCCCCGACTGGAATACAGTTCTGGATTCCAAGGCAAATAGCAGAGGTGAAAAGGGAGAGAGGAGTAATATTGCCCGCGTAATAATCCAGAACTGTAGAAAGTGCCCTATGCTGTCTAGAGCTGGATATGTACGGGGTGGCCTACATGTTGTCTCCTTCATTAGAATGGAAACTTCCGGAGGAAAGGTACTGTGATCGTCCATTTTGGTATATCCTGAGCACTTAGCACAGAGCCTGGCACGGAATATTTGTTGACACCTCTGTTTGCCATTCAGTCATTTCAGACCTGTCTGACTCTTGGTGACCCCATTTGGGGTTTTCTTGGCAAAGATACTGAAGAGGTTTGCCAGTTCCATCTGCGGCTCATTTTATAGATGAGAAACTGAAGCAAACAGGGTAAGGTGTCTTGCCTGGCATCACACAGCTATTAAGTATCTGAGGCTAAATTTGAACTCAGAACTCCAGGCTAAAGACCACCGGAACGGAAGGAGTGAAGAATCTGGTAAACATCCCAAGACACGGTAGCGTCTTGTAGAGAGAGGGAGTTACAACAACGATCGGAAATGTTAGACTCGCAGACACCTGCTGAGGCTCTTTCTCTGATAAAAACAGAAAAATACTAACATCTCAGCTTGCCTTAATCGTTTTCCTCTTCAGGAAAGGAGAGGGGAGGAAGAAGAAGAAGAAGGCAGAACGTGGAAGAGATTGGAGCAGACGGGTATTTAGTTCCAGCTCTCCCCACGAAGGCAGAGCCGGTCGCTGAAATAGAAATGAGGAGACTCTTTGGACAACAGGTGGGGCGGAGGTAGAAGACCACACTCCATCCCACCATGGAATTTAGGGGAAGAGAGGAGTGCGGAAAGAAGAGTAAAGTCTAGCACGCAATCTTGAGTGGGGAGGGGGGGGGGAACTGATTTCAAAAGGTTTGGAGAAAGTCCTCCTTGACTCAAGGCTTCACACTCTATCCATTGAGACACCTAGATGCTCCCTGGCATAGACTTTTTCTTTTCTTTTTTTTTAACCCCTCACCTTCCGTTTTGAAGTCAATACTGTGTATTGGCTCCAAGGCGGAAGAGTGGTAAGGGTGGGCAATAGGGGTCAAGTGACTTGCCCAGGGTCACCCAGCTGGAAAGTGTCTGAGGTCAGATTGGAACCCAGGACCTCCCGTCTCTAGGCCTGGCTCTCCATCCACTGAGCTACCAGTTGCCCCCTGGCATAGACTTTTAATGGATTATTGAGGACTAATGCTCTAAATCAGTGGTTCCCAAACTTTTTTGGTCTCCTGCCCCCTTTCCAGAAAAAAATATTACTTAGCGCCTCCTGGAAATTATTGAACTCAGAATAGAATGTAATACAAAAAAAAAAAAAAGTGTGGCCATCACCGCTCCCCTGCATCACTGCAGCACCCACCAGGGGGCGGTAGCGCCCACTTTGGGAATCACTGGTCTAAATGATCTGAGGCTGTTGAGGCAGTGAGTGCCCAAAAAAGAGAATGAGGCAAAGGGCAGGGCCACTACTCAGGACAGACAGGGAATGGTGATAAACAGAACATGAGGAGGAGACAGGGTTGCTCAGTTCTTACATTGTTTCTATTCCATCTCCCAAAGAGAATGATGTTTGGGCTGGAAAGGCCAGGCCCCAGATGGCCACTAGGGAGTTACTACTACCCGCAGCAAGTAGGGTAACTGCAAAAGAGTCCCTCGTTGTCCTTGAAAAGTTCAAGTCACCATGTTCAGATGAACGATATCCCAGTTAACTTGTAGGAACTAGGAAAGGGCTGTGACTTGTGAAAGATAGTGGAGAACGGGAGAGACCAGCAGAAAGTGGACAGGGACAAGTGGCCTTCCCGAAAACAGAGAAGAAAATGGGCAGAGGGCATTGATTTAGTTTCCTGGGAAGAGTCTGTAATGAAATTTTAGAGGTGGGAATACATCCTATTAAATGAAGAATTTTTTAAAAGAAATATTAGAGGGATGATGGGTGAAAATTCAGAGAAGGCAGCAATGAGTAAGAAAGAAGCAGGGGGCAGCTGGGTAGCTCAGTGGATGGAGAGTCAGGCCTAGAGACAGGAGGTCCTGGCTTCAAATCCAGCCTCAGACACTTCCCAGCTGTGTGACCCTGGGCAAGTCACTTGACCCCCCTGCCTACCCTTACCACACTTCCACCTAGGAGCCGATACACAGAAGTTAAGGGTTTAAAAAAAAAGAAAGAAGCAACCTGGGTTTGCAAAGCACAGGTCATAACGTTAGACTAGCCTCATTTCTTCTTATAAAAGGGGATTACTGGATGGCTTTTCTGGTAAACGTGGTAAATAAGGAGAGTTTATGTAAGTGTTAGCAAATTATTTGAGAATGAACGGCCCTCGTGCGATTTTTGTGGGAAAGATGGAGAATCAGGGGCTAGGAGATCGCCCTATTGGCTAGACTCTGAACTGGCTGGATGATGGGACCCAAATGGGGTTTGGAGGTCTCTCTTGGAGCGATATATACTCTGGTTGGCTCTATGCAGTTGAAAAGCTTGGACGATGACTTGGATAAAGAAATAGACTCAGCAGAATGCAATTTAGTACCTACTAGGGATCCAAAGAGATAACAAAAATAGTCCCTGCCCTCAAGGAGCTTATATTGATATTGTTGTTGCTATTCAGTCATGTCCAAATCTTTGTGGCTCCTTTTGGGGTTTTTTTGGTAAAGACACTGGAGTGATGTGTCATTTCCTTCTCCAGTGGAGTAAGACAAACAGACTTGCTCAGGGTCACACAGGTAGTAAGTATTTGAGGGCAGATTTGAACTCTGACCTTCCTGACTGCAGGCCCAGTGCTCTAGCTACTCACTGAGCCACCTAGCTGTCTCCTAAGCAAACAGAAGTTAAGTGACTTGCCCAGGGTCACACAGATAGTATCTGAAGCCAAATTTGAACTCCCACCTTCCTGACTGCAGGCCCAGTGCTCTACTGAGCCACCTAGCTGTCTCCTAGGCAAACAGAAGTTAAGTGACTTGCCCAGGGTCACACAGGTAGTAAGTATCTGAAGCCAAATTTGACCTCCCACCTTCCTGACTGCAGGCCCAGTGCTCTACTGAGCCACCCTAGCTGTCTCCTAGGCAAACAGAAGTTAAGTGACTTGCCCAGGGTCACACAGGTAGTAAGTATCTGAAGCCAAATTTGAACTCCCACCTTCCTGACTGCAGGCCAAGCACCCTATCCAGTGAGTCACATTTTATAAGTAAAGGCAACACAAACACACACATACACACACAAATAAGTAAATGCCATTTATGAACAAAAAAATGCGGAGTCATTTCAAGAGGGAGACGGTGCTCAAAAAGACCTGGGAGGAAGGGGATGAGCCAAAGTCTCGGGAAAGAGCTGGCACTCAAGCTGAGCTGAAGGCAACAAGGGACTCTCCGAGGTGGAGGTGGAGGAGAAGGAACTGCACATATAGGGAACGGCCAGGAGGCCAGTTTGACAGCAATGGAGAATTCCCGAAGGGAGCGACCTGCAATAAAACCTGCAAAGGTAGGTGGGTGCCAGACTGAAAAGGTCTTCAGCATCAACTAATATTTGATGCTGGAGTCAATGAGGCATCATTGAAAACATCTGAGTAGGGGCTTAGACCGTCAGGGGTATACTTGAGGAACATCATCGTGGCAATTGTGTGGAGGCTGGATTAGAGAGAAAACCGATTAGAGTCCAGGAGGCCAATCAGGAAATGACTGCAATCCATCAGGCAAGAGGTGATGAAGACGCCAACTGGGGTAGAAGCTGTGTGAGAGGAGACGTTAGGGTGGAAGTCGGAGCAACCGGCCTTGGCAACTGACTCACTCTGGGGGTTGAGGGAGACTGAGAAATGGAGGATGACTCAAAGCTAAGTAAAGAGGTGGCCAGAGGAGGCCTCGATGGCAATCAGGGAGATTCAGGTGTTGAGAGAAACATAATGAGTTCCATTTTGGATAGGTTGAGTTGGAGACGCCAAAAAGCCACGGGAAGCCAAGGAGTACATTTTCTAAGATTCCTCCTGCCTCTGACATTCCATGTTCTAATGACCCTCCAAGCTCTGACATTCTCTGTTCTAATGGCCCTTCCAGATCTAATATTCTCTATTCTAAATCCCTGTTCTAAGGTCTCTCCAAGTTCTGACATTCTCTGTTCTAGCAGCTCTTCTAGATCCAATATTCTCTATTCTAAATTCCCTCCTGGCTCTGACATTCCATGTTCTGAGGTCTCTCCAAGTTCTGACATTCTCTGTTCTAATGGCCCTTCCAAATCTAATATTCTCTATTCTAAATCCCTGTTCTAAGGTCTCTTCAAGCTCTGACATGCTCTGTTCTAGTGCCCCTTCCAGATCTAATATTCTCTGTTCTAAATTCTCTCCTGGTTCTGACATTCCATGTTCTAAGGACCCTCCAAGCTCTGACATTCTTTGATCTAATGGCCTGCCCAGATCTAATATTGTCTATTCTAAATTCCTTGACATTCCCTGTTCTAAGGTCTCTCTCCCCGTTGTGACATTCTATATTTTAAGGTCCCTTTTGGCTTTATGTTCTAAGGCCCCTCCCACCTGCCATTCTGTGTTTTAAAGCCCCTCCCAGCTCTGACATTCACTGTTCTAAGGGCCCTCCCAGCTCTGATATTCTGTGTTCTAAGGCCCCTCCCAATCATTTCTGTTCCACTATCCCTTTTAGTTTTGCTCTTCTCTGTTCTAAGTCCCTCCCCGCCACTCGCTGCTCTGAGGCTTTCTATTCTCCCGTTCTCCCGAGTTCTCCTCCGGTGCACCCTCACACCGTCCATTGTGGGGTTTCTCGAGGCTCTAACCCTCTGGGAGTTTAGGATGTAAACTTGCCCCATCTCAGACCACGGCACTGGGCCAAAAGCCAAAGGATGTGGTCTAACTTCATGAAGACAGAAGAGACGCAGGGAGAACACTGGTGGCTGAGCATGGGAAGCGGAGTGAGTGGCGCTTTGCGACAAGATCACATGTGCAGGCCCAACCTGAGAAAACCGAATCCGCAGGAGGCCTTGCTTGCTCGGAGGTGAACCTCCAAGGTTAAGCTTGGTTTGGGGGCTCATGCTCCAATCTCCTGCCACCAGACTCTAGCTCCCTAGGCAGCTCGGTGCCCACAAACCCTGCTGCCAGCTGGTCAGAGCTGGTGTAGACCTAGAGGCCTAGCCTATAAACTGGGAGAAAAGGGCAGGGACCTCCTCTTCCTGGAAGACGCACGGCCCTCCGGAGCCTGAGATCATCTGGCCATTATTAAATGTTCCTGATAAACCCATTCCAACTCTTTCAGCTAGAGGAGAGGCAGAGACAGGCGGAGATGGGGCCTGGGGAGTGTGAGCCGAGAGTTCTCACTTCCCCCATTAGTTGGCCCACAACTTCTGCGATTTAGATCCTCAGTTCCAGAGTTCCTTGAATGACCACCGCCAGACCGTAGCTCGAGTCTAAGGCTAAGGCAAGGAGACCTCAAGGAAACGGTCAACATCTACTGCAGAGGCCGAGATAATAATGCCCCAGAATTCCAGAGTCTTCTGGCCCAGGCAGCACGTTAGCGATTTCTGCCCCAAGTCCCTCGAGGAACCGGTGGGGGGGCGACTCGCTGACCGTCACGTCACTCGTTGATGGCAGAGACAGAATGTGGAAACCAAGGTATCCCGACTCCTATGCCCTGCTGCAGCCTCTTAAAAGAAAAGGCGCCATTAGGGAGTTGGCTTTGCTGCCACAAGTTGGGCAAGTCGCTTTTTCTTCTGGGGCCTCGGTTTCCTCAGCTAGAATGATAGTTTATATGCAGGTGCTGCTTTAAGATTCTGCTATGGAAAGAGTCAGGCCTAGAGATGAGAAGTCCTGGATTCAAATCTAACCGCAGATATTTCCTAGCTGTGTGACCCTGGGCAAGTCACTTAACCCCCATTCCCTAGCCCTGACTGCTCTTCTGCCTTGGAACAGATAGTTAATATTGATTCTAAGGTGGAAGGTGTGGATTTAAAAACAAAAGATTCTGCTAAGTGCTTCACAAATATTATTTTTCTGATCTTCTGAACAACCACGTGAAGTAGACACAATTGTCTCGACTTCTCGCCTCCTTTTTTCCCGTCCGCTCTGGGAGGAGGTGGGTAGCCTCTTTGGTCCACTAATATCATGCGCCCTCATTTTTAGGCTCGGAAAACGTAGATGATTTGTATGAGGCTGAATTTGAACCCAGCTCTTCTGGATTTGAGGTCCGAGACCCCTTCCTACTAGACCAAGGTAGCTCCCTTAAAATGAGGAGGTCATCAAAGTCTCTTCCTGCTTTGCTCTCCTATGTTCTCTATGGTCCCAATCAGCTGGAACATTCCATGTTCTCTTCCAAACTCAAAGTCTGAAGAAACCCCCAAATGGATGAGATGACTAATCCCATCTGGGTCAGTGATGGGCAAACTACGGCCTGTGGACCAGATGCGCCCCCTGAAATGTTCTATCCAGCCGGGCAACATTCTTCCTAATCTGACGCATACAGTGAGTAGGATACGATACAATGAAACTTGGAAAGAGTCGCCTTAGAAACAGACTGACAGAGGATCATTGCCTTTCCAAGAGTTGGCCCATCACTGGTCTAGGAAGATCTGTGAGCTTTTCAAAATGGGGAGGACCCTTCAAGATCATCTAGTCCAACTCCCTCTTTTTACACAAGAGGAGTAAATAGGAATAGGAAGGCATTTGTCCAAGCTAACAAGACTGGGATTCGAATACAGATCCCCTGACCCAGGCCAAACCCAAGTTTCTCTCCACTCCACCACAGTTGCCCCACCCAGCTGCTAGTTTTCGATGAGAAAGGAGACTTAGGGCCCTGCCTGCTCTCAGCCAGGGCCACACACTTGCCTGCCAGACACTCCCCTAAGTAAATGGAATGGAGACGCTTCAGATTATCTGGGTACCATCTTGGAACTCCCCAGGAAAGGCCTCAGAAGCAGACAGAGCTCTACCCAGAATTCTCTTTCACTTTCATTCACACACACGCTCACAAACACACCAGCTAATACTTTTCACTTCTGTTATGAATAAAGAAGGCTCAGCCTGAATCACGATGAATTAGTCACTCACCCCTCTTCCCGCCAGGCCCCTGATGCAAGATGGTGATTCTTAGAGGGCTCCCTTTGCTGGGTCTGAGAACAATGACCAAGGTTTGGGCTCAGCACCTTGCTTTTATACCTACCCGTCCAGGTACACTGATTCTTCTCTATTGATAGTGTTAATAGAAAAAAAAATCTAAATGCTGAGAGGGAAGGAGAAAGGCCAGGGAAAGAAACCTAAGCCCAACCAGTACAGTAAAAAGAGCAGAAGCTAGGGATTCAGGGGATCTAGGGTTCTAATCCTGCCTCTCTATGAGCAAGTCCTTTCTGCCTCAGTTTCCTCACTTGGAAAATGGTGGATAAGATTTAAAGGAAGGTTCCTTTCTAATTCTAAGTCCTAGGAACCACATAACCTCGAAGGTCCCTTGTAGCCTAAGCATGGAAAAAGTAGTTCCAGAACATATTCAGAAACATTTACCCAGGCTCCTCTCTTTCTCACCTCAGCCCTACCCTCATTTGCACTGGGATGAGTCTCAACCTGAAATGGTAGAGAGAATCAGGAGCTACTTGGGTATGGGTCCTGGCTCCTCAGGAGACCTTGGGAAAGTCATTTCCTTTCTCCCTACTGTAATCCACATCTGTGAAATCAACATCATGCTGGCACTTGCTACCTGTCTGTTGGAAACTTGGAAACACTAAACATCCAAGAGTGCTTATTACTGCCCTTGTTATTAATGCAATCCCCACCCAGATTACCATGCTCAATCATAGCCCTGAAATGTGGAGGAGGAGGAGGGGATTGGGCCTCTTGACTGCTCATAATTATGTCTGCTACCTGCCTCAGTAGGCTTATCCTCAGCATGCTCCATTTCCAGGAGATCTGGGAGAAAGTAGCTATTTGAGGTGACAAAATGAGGGCCCCAAAGCCCTGTGAGGCTGAGGGAGGGGCCTCCCAAATGAGGAGACCTGGATTCTTGTGCCAAGGGGACATGCTAGTTATATAGTAGGACCTGGTCACCTCAGCCTTCTGAAGCCTAGAAAAGAAGGAGGTTGGACTAGACTGGAAAGCCAGGAAACAAGCATTCCCCAAGTGCTTACTATGGGCTGGCGCCATCCACTTCTGCCATTCTATGTTCTGTTACTTAAAGTCTCTTCCAGCCCCAACACTCCCTGTTCTAAGGCCCCTCCCACCTCTGACACTCC
>NC_058136.1:67581115-67598149 GCF_016433145.1 Gracilinanus agilis | reverse complement strand
TGTTTCGGTCAGGAGAGGTTAAGAGCTGCTTCTTACTCTGCCGCCATCTTAACCCGGAACTCTAATCTTTTCTTTAAAAAAGGAAACTGAGTCTCTGACAGGTTAAATGGCTTTCCCAAAGACAGCAGTGGCCCAATTTCAATCCAACGTCTCTCATTCCAGAGCTTGTGTTCTTTCTTATTGTTGTTGTTGTTGTTGAGTCATTCAGTAGTGTTCAACTCTTGGTGACCCCATGGACTGTAGCTATCCATGGGCTTCTCTTGGCAAGGATACTGCAATGGTTTGCCATTTTCTTCTCCAGTAGATACTTTTATCGGGCAGTAAGAGGTGAACGGATTTGCCCAAGGTCGCCTAGCTAGGAAGTGCCTGGGGCTGGATTTGAACTCAAATCTTCCTGACGGCAGGCCCAGTGCTCTAACGACAGATTCTTCTTGGATCTTTCTACTGTACCAAACAGGAACCTTCTGATATCTATATTCCCCAAATATAGGTGTATGTTAACCTGGATTTCCTGACCCTTTTCTATCACAAATTTTCATATGGAAAGTCAAAAGTGAAAGAAACTCTTTCCCTACTCAAGAATCTTATTGTTTCCATCCCAACAGCTAGTTCCTCCTTGTTGGAAAAAATCCGATCCAGAATAGCAGTTCCCCTTGTAGCTTCCTGTACGGTTTAAAGGATAAAGTTATTATCAAGGGACAACAATAATGAATCAGCTGCTCTAGTCTTGGCCAAGAGCTCTAGCAGATGTTTGCACAAATAAAATGCCCCTTATCGCCACTGATATCATGGTAGAATTCCTCCCTGCCAGGCTGGCGGGATTTCCCCCAATCCTTATAGGGTTTGTAGTATATACCCACAATGATATGGCTTCCATTTCCCCCTTCTGTCCTCTAAGTAGTGGCTGCCCACTTGACTTCAAGTCAAGCCAAGTCAACACACATTAATTGCTGTCATTAAGTCATTTCAGTTATGTTTAAGTCTGTGACCCCATTTAGGGTTTTCTTGGCAAAGATACTAGAGTGCTTTGCCATTTCCTTCTCCAGCTCATTTTGCAGATTAGGAAACTGAGGCCAACAGGGTTAAGTGCCTTGTCCGGGGTCACATAGCTAAGAAGTATCTGCAGCTAGATTCAAACTCAGGAAGATGAGCTTTCCTTACTTTAAGTATAGTATTCTAACCATTATGCCTCTTAACCACCTACATGTTTATTAGACCCCCTACTATTCACAGAACCTCCTGGACCCCAAATCCCCTCTTTCTAGCTCCTTCTTGAGGTCTCTGGCTAGCTAGCTCAGAACAGCAATAGCAGGAGCATTGAAGGGGTCTAAAGTTGCTATAGATGGTCCAGAAATGCAGAGATGTTACCAGACTCACTACCATTCCCAAAGGCACAGACACCACCTACGCTTGTGTTGGCAGAGCTGGCTCACAGGCATCTGAGATCTCATCCTTCTGCCCTGCTGATGATTAGTTACTTTGTGCCTATTATTGACACCCTCTGTTGTCAGCAACCCATTTTGCTGTTGACTTGTCTCATCAGCAGATCTAGTAGCCAGTTACAGTCCTGTCCCTGCCAGGCTCTGAGAATGAGGTTTAAATGAAAATGATAAGCTCTTGACCAGGGATGGAGTGTACCTAATGAGGGTGCCGATGGCCTTGCAAATTGAATCAAAGGGGCTCTGTAACTATAAAAGGGAAGGGAGGAAATGCTAGACTATGGCTCTGGAAGGCTATAACCAATATATTCACATTAAGAAATCGGAGAGTGATGCCGAAGAATGCTACCTACCTCCTGACTGGGAGAGAATGTACTAAATATGAAATCCACAGAATCAAATACACCCTTAGATGTGATCAATGTGGGAATTTTATTACTTTGTTATGTATATTCATATCAAAGGTTTTCTTTTTCTTCTTTAGCTTTTTTTTTTAAACCCTTAACTTCTGTGTATTGGCTCCTTGGTGGAAGAGTGGTAAGGGTGGGCCATGGGGGTCAAGTGACTTGCCCAGGGTCACCCAGCTGGGAAGTGTCTGAGGCCAGATTTGAACCCAGGACCTCCCGTCTCTACGCCTGGCTCTCCATCCACTGAGCTACCCAGCTGCCCCT
The DNA here is from genome assembly GCF_016433145.1 of Gracilinanus agilis. NCBI lineage: Eukaryota > Metazoa > Chordata > Mammalia > Didelphimorphia > Didelphidae > Gracilinanus > Gracilinanus agilis. The sequence continues at coordinate 67,596,039 of NC_058136.1, read as the reverse complement.
CTTCGTTAGCTTTTCAATGTATGTGAGAGGAGGAAGGGAGAAGATGAGAAAATAAATGCTTGATAACTGGAAAAATTAACACAAAATTCAAGAACCAGGGGGAGGAGGCATGCCAGGGAAAAGGGATGGAGATCAATGAATAGAGAATCATAAGTAATATCCTCATCAGACCCCCACAAGGGCAGAGGTGAATTGTTTGGGAAACCAATCACAAGCCTAGTGATGTTGGATGTCAATTACCCAGAGAGATGAGCTTTTTAAGGTCAGATAAGAAGTTCTTATCTTGTTTTAATGCTAATTTCAATCTTGAAAAGGTGGAGGAAACCAGAAGAGGAAATTCTGCATCTGATTCTTAACAAGAAGAAGCTGATTATTAAAGGAGATATGATGAAAGCATTGCTAAACATCAGAGGAGGATTTAAAAATGTGTAGAAATTTAAGGGGAAAGATAGCTAGGCATACACTAGTATATAGATTACAATTTGTGAGAAAAGACTCCAATGAATTTTGATAGAGGAGAAGAAGGGTCCTAGGATGATATATTAATAGCTAGAAGGGACCTCAAAAGGCAGCCACTCCAACCCCTCATTTTACAGAGGAGGAAACCAAGGCCCATAGAGTAAAATGATTGGCCCCAGGTCCCACTTGGGACCTTCAATCTAAAGCTGTAAGAAACCTCAGAGACTATCTTCAGTGGTTCCCAAACTTTTTTGGCCTGTCGCCCCCTTTCCAGAAAAACTATTCCTTAGCTCCCTGGAAACTTTATTTTTTAAAAAATTTAATAGCAATGAATACGAAAGCTAAATGCAGCTGTGGCCATCACTGCCTCTTTGGATCACTGCAGCACCCACCAGGGGGCGGTGGCGCCCACTTTGGGAATCACTGCTCTAACTCAATCCCCCGATTTTCCAGAGAACAGAACTGAGGCCAATACAGGTGGAATGACTGGTTCCAGGTCACCCTAAGATTCAATGGATGAAAGCCCAGTAAGGTTTGGAGGCTCTATAGAATGATAGTCTGAAGACATGAAGAGCCAGTTGCCTAAAGGAATTGACAAGAATGCACAGAGAACTGTGTACTGACCAACTCACATATTGAAAACGTGTGTTCAGTTGGTCATAGCGGTGCACGCCTGCACTCCATACTACCAGAGAAACTGAATTACTTGAATTCTGAGATGTTGTTCAGTAGTTCCTGTCACGTCCGAATCTTCAGGACTCCATTTGGGGTTTTCTTTTTTTTTTAAATTTAGAATATTTTTCCATGGTTACATGATTCCTGATTCCCCCCCCCCCCCCAACTCCCGCTCTTTCCTCCCTTCTCCTGAATCTGACAAGCAGTTCCACTGGGTTCTACATGTATCATTGTTCAGAACCTATTTCCTTGTTATTCCTATTTGCAGTAGAGCCATCCTTTAACAATGAAACCATTTGGGGTTTTCTTGGCAGAGATCCTGGAGTGGTTTGCCATTTCCTTCTCCAACTCATTTTACAGATGAGGAAACTGAGGCCAAAATGGTTAAGTGACTTGTCCAGGGTCACACAGCTAATAGTGTCTGAAGCCAGATTTGAACTCAGGAAAATGAGTCTTCCTGATTCCAGGCACGGTGATCTATCTATTGTAGTACCACCTCGCTGCCCAGAGGCCCAAGCTACAACAGGGCTAATGCCATTTGGGTGTTCATATTGTGCATCAGCAGTGCAGTGACTTAGGATCAGGAGACCACCATGTTGCCTAAGGAAAGCAAACTCAACCAAGTCAGAAATGAAACAGGCCAAAGCTTTCGAGATCAATCAGCAATAGTATCAGCCCATCAGTGGCTGTTATGTTTCTAGCTCGGATAAAATAGGGAGCTCTGTCTCCAAAAAACCCCGCAAATAACAACAACGGCAGCAGCCATATATAGAAGATGGGAGTAAGAACAGGTTCATTGGCTTTGATCTTTTTTCCTCCCACCCCTATCATTTCATTTCATCTCTACAAAAGTTTCTGTAGTAGGAAGTGACCCCACTGATGCAAATCCCCAACTGGTTTTTAAGTTTAAAGCTTTAGAGAGCAGCAGGGGATAAAGAGAAAGCACCCGTGCCATAAGTTCGCCATCACTGTTTCAGCCTAAAGAAAAGATGACGTGAGTGTGCATGTGTGTGTGAGAGAGAGAAAGAGAGAAATGACAGATGCCTTTAAGTATTTGCCTTTTTTCTATTTTACCCTTAGTGAGCAGAACTGGGAGCAATGAATGGAAGTCTCAAAGCATCAAATTTAGGTTTGACATTATGAAAAACTTGCCAGTGGGCACAATAGTCCCAAAGTGCCTCAGGAGGTAGTGGGTCCCTAAATTAGTCCCACTTTGGGGATCAAAGGAAATGAGAGCTATTTCTTAAGGCTTGTAAGGTTTTTTCCCTTAAAATGGAAAGAAGAAATGGCCAGATTCTCCCCCCCACCCCGTTTTCATTCCTGCTGTTGGCAGAAAGTCTTACCATACTAGAAAGGGAAAAAGAGATAGGGCCCACGCACAAAACTTACATCTCCAAATGAGATTTATTGAAGGATATTCTCTACAGCCAACAAAGGCCTCCAGAGGAATGGAGATGGGGCTGTTGCAAATCTCAAAGTCGGTGTTCAGCTCAATTCATTGTGTGTGGGCTCTGAGGGGTTGGCAACCTATCAAGATGGTTTCCTAGCTCTCCCCTTTTGTACCAGAAAGGTCACCTCTCTAATACGTGTTAGTTTCCCTTACTTCCTAGGAGTCCTCAGGCAGTTACTAGGAGGGAAGTAAAGGCAGCAGCATCTGTTATCTCTGCTCTCAAATCTATGCTTTGAGTTCTTTTAGGGTAATGGGTTGAAGAGGCAAAGGAGGGAGAAAAGGAAGGAGAGAGTCTGATTCCCTCTCCCCCAACTCTCCTCCCTGTCCCATTTCTGGACGATTTGGGGCTGTTCTCATAGAGATAAGAGTCTGCTCCTCGTGGCCTTGGCTAGATTTGGAAAACATCCCTACAGCCCAGGAGCTCATCACTCAAGGTCATTAGCTCATCCAGAGAATGAAGGTGCCAAAATTTGTCCATGGTCTCAATTTTTGGTTTAACTCTTCACTCTCCTGGGCCAGTCTCCAGAATTTCCAGCACTCTATGACAGGCTGACAGTACCTTGGGGGCTTGTGTTCAGTGCCTTATCAATTGGAGTAGCAAGCGTCTATAAGATGAGCCAGTAGGAAATGTACAGAATAGGCTGTAATACAGTTCTCTGTCCTTGGAAGGCACAATGGATCAGAGGAACATAGAAGGGACCCCACAGACCCTCTAGCCCAACTCCCTCATTTGACACAGGAGGCTCAGGAAGAAAATGTAGTTTGCCCAAAGTCACATATACACTCCTAGACCTAGAGCTGGGAGAGACCTCAGAGGCCACTGAGTCCAATTCTCTCTAATTTTCCAAGGGGGAAACTGAGGCCCAAGGAAAGGAAGTCACTTACCCAAAGGCTCCTAGATCTAGAGCTGGCAGGGCCCTCAGAGGCCATTGAGTCCAATTCTCTCATTTTGCAGAGGGGGAAACTGAGGTCCAGGGAGGGGAAATGATTTGTCCAAGATCACATAGGTACTAAGTCTCAGAGGTAGTGTTTGAACCCAGTAAACTGCTGGATCTAGAGTTGAGAAGAACCTGCTCCCAAGGGTAGGCTCTGGAGAATGGTCTTGGAAGAAGAGATTCCAGTACTGGTGTTCTTTTTACCTTTTGCTATTTTTCAAAAACCTCTTCATAGTCCTACCCTACAGCCACCAACCAGGGGATTAACTCCTGCGGAGAAGGGACTAGCCATCCCCAGCAATTGTCACCCACAGGGCAGGCAAGCTGGTCTATCCCCTCAGACATGGATCCTGAGCCCAAGGGGCTAAGGAATAGCGATGCTTCCTGGACCACTAGTCCTGCTTCTAGCCCTGCCCCCATAGCCATCACTGAAGGTAGTGATCACTGCGGAATTGTTACCTAGCAACCATTTCTGCTGGTGAGGTAGCCCCTCCCTTCCCAGCAACCACAACTACAGAAGCCCTGGAAATGAAAGTTCTCACCCCCAAAGTCCCTGGCACCATCAAATGATTCAATGTCAGAAACAAACAGAGAGGGATTTTTATCAGTGGAAATAGCACTCAAGGCAATGCATTAGCCTCCTCCTTCTTGTGGCACCCTTCGGACCATAGGGCCTTGCAGCTCTGTGCAGTGGCCTTCTGTGAAAGTGTGAACTCCTGGAGAATAGGGACTGGTTCATCTTCTGCTGGGGTTCCCTGCACTTAGCACATAGTAAGAATTTTTTGTATTCTTTGCCCACTCATTCATTCTTTCCTACTGTACCAGGATGTCTCTTGTTAGATATATCATAGAAGGGGGCATCCACGAGCCAATTCTCTAAGCCAGAAGAATTCTTCAGAGACCAGGCGGACCTGGTATTTTTTTTAAATCCTCACCTTCCACCTTAGAATCAATACCATGTCTTGGCCCCAAGGCAAAAGAGCAGTAAGGGTTAGGCAATGGGGGTGAAGTGACTTGCCCAGGGTCACCCAGCTAGGAAGTGTCTGAGGTCAGTTTGGAACCCAGGACCTCCTATCTCCAAGCTTGGCTCTGTATCCACTGAGTCACCTAGTTGCTCTTGAATTTTTTAAAAGTAGACTGAAAGTAACTGGTCCCATATGGCAGAATTCCCATCATACAGTAGCTGTTACTCCCACTGTATGCCTATGCCTTGTCATGAGCTCAGAAATGGATCCCATTTAACCCAAACTTCCCAAATGCCAAATTGTGGAAATATCTGCCCCACCTCTAGAGTAATTCTGAGGAAATCCAAAAGGCATGTGGTTGACAGTATATCCCAACGTCTTTTTTGTAGTGACACTAGCTTCTTTGACCCCATTCGCAGTTGTGTAACATGGAATGCACTATGATGGTTTATTTTAGGGGGTGTTAATTGGCCCGTTTACTGAGTTTATTTAGTTAAATCAACCACCTCATTTGAATATACTTTTTTAAAAATTTTTTTGAATTCCATTTAATTTTAGCTCCAAATTCTCTCCTTCCCACGTCTTCCTTTCCATTGAGAAAGCAAGAAAAACAAAATCTGTCACAAACCATATAGTTAAGAAAAAGAAATTCCCACATTAGTCATGTCATATGTATATATACACGCAGACGTGTGTGTATATGTAGCCTGACAAACGCACACCACTCAGTCTGCACTTTTGAGTCCTTCACCTCTCTGACAGGACATAGGCCACATGTTTCGTCATGAATCCTCATGGAATCAGAGTTGGCCATCGCATTGATGGGTTCCTAAATCTTTCAGAATTGTTTGTCTTTACAAAATTGCTGTTACTGTGTAAATTGTTCTACTTGTTCTGGTCATTTCACTTTGCATCAGTTCATAGAAGTATTCCCAGGGTTCTCTAAAGCCATCCCCACTATCATTTCTTACAGCACACTAATATTCCATTTCAGTAGAGAAGCATGTTTCTGGGGAGGTTGGCTAGCTGGTTAACCCTGTGTCTGATTGCTGCATCTCCCTGTTGTCCATGTGTCTCATCAATTGGGCTTTGCTACAACTTGCCTGAAGTATTAGGGACAGAGAACCAAAGGGCTAGGCAATGATGAACAGCTGTCCCAAGTTCAGCGAGTCTTTTATGATCTCTTCTGAGCCTCTCCCTCTCCTCTTGGGTGAGAGATGCAGAGAAGATGGAAGAGTCTGTTTCTGCCTTCAGAAAACTCCTGGTCTGATAGGAGAAGTTTGAGGACTGGTTCAGTGTCTGAGGGCAGAATGAGCAGAGACAATGTGATTCATTACTGCTACATTTTCACAAATAAGCCTGGCTGCCTGCTTCAAATCCATCTTTCCAGCTGGGGGTCATGTCTTGCCTCCTATCCACTGGCTCAGCCCCATTAAAGGCTCTAAGTCATTATGTCCTTTTTGGCATTTATTTCTCCTTTCACAAAGTGAGAGGATTAGATCACATAATTTCCAAGATTCTTCCCAGCTCAGACATTCTTGCCTACGGACTATTTTCTAAAGGCTCTACAAATTCGGACACTCTAGGGTCCATTATCTAAGGGCTCTATAAGTTCTGACACTATAGGGTCCATTTTCTTTTTTCTTTTTCTTTTTCTTTTTTTTTTTAACCCTTAACTTCTGTGTATTGGCTCCTTGGTGGAAGAGTGGTAAGGGTGGGCAATGGGGGTCAAGTGACTTGCCCAGGGTCACACAGCTGGGAATCTAGGGTCCATTTCTAAGGTCTCTATAAGTTCTGATGCTCTAAGGGTCCATTTTGTAAGGGCTCTATAAGTTCTGATGCTCTAAGGTCCATTTCTAAGGGTTCTTTCTAGCCTTCTGTGATAGAGTAAGCCATTTATGGTTCTACTTTGGCTGGAATAAGGAAAGAGAGAAGGATCTGGTGGAAGTCATGTACAGGCTAGTGCTGTGGGAGTGGAACAAGCTAAACTAAGGTCAAAATTTCATAGGCTAATTGAGAGTCAAATTTAATCCTATGTTAATCTTCACTATCCTATACAATTTTGCTGTGCTTGGAAAGCTTTCAAACACATTATTTCATGGATATATCAGCCCCTCTGAGTCTGCAGGCTCAATGGACCCCAAATAGCCAGATTTAGAGAAAATGATCCTTCTCTGAATGGAGGCATGATCTGAACAGTGATATATAAAAAAGAGAGATGCGAAACAGCTCAGGTACCTTTGGTAGCTCAGGGGGAGAATACTGAACTAAGCAAGGCACAGAGGTAATCACAAGTGAACAAAGGAATCATTTTAATGACAAAAAATGTAAATGCTTTGGCATGGAAAAAAGCCCTGGAATGAAAAGTAGAAGGGAAGTTGTTGATTAGTGTCAGGAAGGGGGTTCTTCTCCTCCACCCCAGCCAATGTAGTCACGCATGTTTGTTGTTCAGTCAAAAGTTTTCAGTTGTATCTGACTCTTTGGGTTTCCTTGTCAGAGATACTGGAGTGGTTTGCCATTTCATTCTCATTTTACAGATGAGGAAACTGAGTCAAAAAGGGTAAAGTGATTTGCCCAGGGTCACTCAGATAGTCAGTGTCTGAAGCCAGATTTGAACTCGGGAAGATGAGTCTTCCCGACTACATGCTTAGTATTCTATCCACTGCAGCACCACCTAAGAGTCCTGTAGTCACAGGCCACGGAGGTTTTAAAGTATAAACAAAAGACATCTACTCTCTGATCCCTTTATGAGGTGCAAATGCTTCTCTGATTGGATTGAGAAGAAAACACAGAGACTGGCTGAGCAAGTGGGGTAGCTGAGCCTCTGGAAGCTTTAAATGGTTGGACCCTGAATGAGTTTTAGAGCTCAAAGGTTGGCATTAGACAAGGAGGCAACTATTGCTCCTGTACTAGAGGGCAGCAAGGGAGTTGGGGGTGGATTTTCTCTCCTCTCCCCATACCTGCTGAGAAAGTGACTAAAATATCTACAATCTTGTGACCCAGAGGTTTCACTGCTAAGCATGTATCCCAAGAAGGTAAAAGATGTACACCAGTATATTAAGATAAGTACTTTTGGGATAACAAAGAGCTGAAAGCAATGATTATGATTCTAGAGAAGCATGGAAACACTCATATGAACTGATGCAAAGTAAGGTAAGCAGAAATAGGAGAATACTATATCCCCTGTCTACAATAATGGAAATTGGAAGAACACCACAAAAAAAAGAAACATAACTGACTGAATAGCAAGATTGTAATGATCAAACGACTCCCAGAAAAAGAGGAAAAAGTGCACCTCCCTTCCTTCTTTGCAAAGGCAGAAGCCTATGGGTTCAGAATATTGTATATTACAATAAGACTTGGTTATGTTGGATAGTTTTCCTGAATTGCTTTTTCTCCTCTCTTTCTTTTTATTCTTTGTTATCAGGGATAGTTTTCTGGGAGGGGTACAGGGCAAAATCAGTTTGTATCAGGGTTAGGGCTAGTGAATCAGAAATTTATTGAAAAATTAAGGTGATATAAAATTAAAAAGATGCCTATAAAATGTTTTAAAAGAACCTATCTTGTGGGCAAGTCAAAATGTGAATAAGAATAAAACCAAGGTCAAAAAGCTCTAGCTTGTTTCCACAGGCTCCAGTGCCAAAAAGGGGGCACTTAGGAGGGTCCCAGGGGCCAAGAGGAAAGGTATTGAACTTATCTGGAAGGCTGGCACCATTGGCTAGTCATTTTCTTGACCTCTGTGGCAACTCATCACAGGCATGAGTTTTGGTTGACCATTCATGAGCAATTATTGAATTATTCATATATATGAGGAGTCAGGCTTGGCCTATTTCATGGACTCTTGTCCTCAGGGAATCTAGGACACAGAAAAGACCCTTCAGTTGCCACGTCAACACCTTAAACAATGGGGACCTCACTAAGGATCCCATTCCATTGTTGGGCTCTCTTAATTTCTATTTCCACTTGATGATCCTACAAATACTGAAGACAGAGATTACACCCCCAGACAAATTTTCCCTTTTTAAGGTTAAATGGTCTCACTTTCTTCAAATGATCCTCTTATGGCATAGTTTCCAGATTCATCCTCAACCAGAGTTTCCTGCCTCTCTTCCTTTCTCTCTTCCAAAGCCTGGTTTCCAGAACTAGTTCCAGTATTTGAGATGTTGTTGGATGAGAGATGGCCTAGTGGAAAAGAGAACTAATAAGCCCTGGGTTTGAAACATACCCACCTGTGTGATCCTGAGCAAGTCTGTGTACTTCTTTAGGCCTTGTTTTCCTTTTCTGTAAAATTAAGAGTTTGGGCTAGGTAGTCTCTGAAGTTTCTGAGCCTAGAATGAGAGCAGTAGGTCCTCTTTCATTCTATTGAAGCCGCCCAAGACTGAAAACTCTTATGGTACATTCATGACTCATATTTTCTAATCATCTAGGTTCCCCAGATATTGTTTATTGTTCTGTTTCTGACTTGATACTTCCAAGTTCAGGTGCAGAGTTTACACTTACCTCCATTCACAGATTCACAGAATTACAGAGCTGGAAGGGAGAGGTCTCAGAGTCCATCAACTCCAGCCAATACTTCTATAAGAATCCTTCCAAAAACATAGGAAGAAGATGTCATTTGGCCTTTATTTGAAGACCTCCAATGAGGAGGAACCCACTTCATCCCAATTGTGATAATGAGTTTAAATCTACTTTGCCCATTCTCAAATCTAATCACCAAAAGTGTAAACAACTCCACTTAACTCACAAGTTGGGAGGTCTGTGCAAAAATGGGTGATGAATCAGAATTGACTGACTGCCCCCTAGGCAGTCCTAAGAAAAGCATCTGTTGTGATTGGACTCATAAACTAAGAGGAAGGCACAGGAAGTGACAAAAGAAATGGCCTGGATAAATTAAGAAAGCTTCCGGGGCTCAGCCCTTTTACCTCTTCTTGTTTGTGGTCTGGATTTGGAGGAGCTCTGGCTGGGACCTTGGATTTGGTGAGACTGTTCTTAAATCTCTTTCTTAGACATAGTCTAGTTCTTTAAACTAGATCTCTTACTCTACCCTCTTCTCACCTCTCTACTTCCACTGTCTCCTATATTTTATAAATAAATTACTAAAATCATTTTAGAAATTGGTATTTATTCAGTTCCTTGGTAATCACACCTTTAAATAATATTATATCCAATAAAAAATTCTTTTTCTTTACATTTTATGGCTGACCACTTAGGTTGTGATGAGCACCCTCTATCTTCTTAAATTTTCTTGACTTTCATTTACTTTTGTTCAACACAGCGGATGGATAAAAGGTAAGTTCAATTTTTTTCTTTTTCCTTAAAATAAATAGCACACAGCTGTTTTAATTTTAGCGGCAGGGCCCTAAGGCCCCACCTGGGGAAGGGGAGAAGATCCTATCTTCCAGGTACTTTGCCGACAGTACTCAGTACTGGCTGTTTTCCTGATCAGCAGCAGCTGCTTTATTTTTTAACTGTGAGGGCCACACAGAGAAAATCTTTCAATCCCTTTTAGAGGGAAAGCATCTCTGCTCCTTGCCCCAAACAATTTCATCTTGTAAAAAAATCTCTGGGAAAAAAACTGGAGAAAAATCATTGAGCTTAGCTTAGCTTTTATTAGAGGGAGTGATTGTTAAATTGAAAAGTTTTTGCCTTGTTTGACTCCTAAAAAACTACTTTCCTTTTTCCCAGCCCTATGTGTCTCTAGAATTAACTTAAATAAGAAGTGAAACCTGAGAAAATCAATCAGGAACCATAAAAAACTGATCCTTTTTATCTTGAGAGGCTTTTAGAGCCCCCAAAAGGGAAAAAGTAATTTATAAAAACTGTTATTGCCCAAGGCCAACTCAGAAAAGTCAATGATGCCCAAAAGATGAAGCACATGCTCAGGAAGCACCCTGATTCTAGCTATTTTACCCTTAGCAGCTACTTAATCCTATAATTAGCCTCAGACAAAAGCTTTCCTAGCCTGCCCTCCACCCAAAAGTTAATTAAATCTTGAAGTGTGACATACATAAAAATGTGAAGTACTTAAAGGGACCACACCCTTACTTGTAAATTCTCACACCTTGACCTTAACCCCTATCCAAGGGAAAAACCTAGCAAGTAGCATCATCTACTGACAAAAAAACTAGAATTACAAGCAATCTAATAATTAAATTTAAACATAAGAAAACCATTCAAAATGATTTTTGATAGCATTTCCCAAGCTGGAACAACATTGTTTCTTTGGTATTTAAATTGGCTCATAATCCCAGAGACTATATCACAGTGGACATACTTAATACTGTTCCTAGGTATGTTTATGATAGCAGGATATGTGGCTATCCATCTATCTCTCTTTAAGAGAAGACTGACAAACAGTCTGAATAATCTGCAACATATCCAGTATGGGGTTTGTCCACACAATGCTCAGTGCGGGTATGGGGAACCCTAGAGGTGTAACCAAAGCAAATCTAGATGGATGATGATACTGGGGAGAGGAAGGAAATTTAATGATTCTGGAGGTGACTTTTTAAGCCTTTTCAGACTCCACTGTTTTATTAATGATTAATTCTTTTCAGTTTTGTTTCCCCTCCATAACAGTGAACAACTCTTTGTAACATAGCTATTGGAATTGAAGAAAAGGACTCTGGAATACAGTGCCAATCCTGTCACATATATTGCATTTACTGATTATTTGTTTTAGATTGAATTTTGTTTGTTAATTGTCACGTATATGATAGATGGACTCCATCAAACTGGTTACAATCTGTATTAACAATATTTAGAGAATTTAATGAACTAAATATCTCAACTTATTTTAAGAAGCCTTCAGAAATAATTTTTAGATATTTAGAATCTACCTCTGATCATTTGCCTGCCTCTGAGTTCCTTGAAACAAGAGGTAAGGGTTCATTTAGTAGCTGAATTGATTATTATATATTCCTCACCTCCGCATTTGTAAAAATATAATGGATGAGATATAGAATAGTCTCATACCAGAGGAGCTGGGAAGATGTTCCTAGGGCATGGTACCCATGGATGGCTCCCAAGGGGAGCATATTGCAGGAAGCCTAAATACCTTTCTGCATTTTTTTAACTTTTCAGCTTATTTTACTCTCCTTCTCCACCAGCATGATCTAAATTCTTGATGACATTTTAGACCCAAAAAAGGGTTTTCATTACAGTACAGAGGTTTTGTGTTTTTGTGTTTTTTTTTCTGGGCTCCTCTGCCACATTTTGGAAAGATGGCAATAATAGACTTTGTTAAAAATATCTCAGCCAAGGTTGAAAGATTTGCTATGTCTGTAGAACTTGTGGCAAGTATTCATGAGTTCATAGGTTTTTAAATGCTATATGCATTGGAGATAATAGTCCATAGACAAGTGGATACAGTTTTGGGAAACACGTATTTTTTCCTGAACTTTTATTATTGCTTTTCCTTTTCTTTTTCTTTTTCTTTTTTAAATTTTTTTAAACCCTTAACTTCTGTGTATTGGCTCATAGGTGGAAGAGTGGGAAGGGGGGGGCAATAGGGGTCAGGTGACTTGCCCAGGGTCACACAGCTGGGAAGTGTCTGAGGCCGGATTTGAACCTAGGACCTCCCGTCTCTAGGCTTGACTCTCAATCCACTGAGCTACCTAGCTGCTCCCCTTCCTTTTATTTTTCTAATAGAATATTTAATTTTTCCCTTTTTTATTTCTTGTGCTTAGAGTAAATATAATCAATATTGAACTTTTTTTGATTCTGAAGTAATATAAGTTTAAAATATATTTGCTATAATATTAGTGCATACCCAAGACTATGGAAACTTGTAATTTTTTGATAAATGCTATGGGACTATGATTAATATTTGTCTGATTCTAGGAAATGGGATGAAAAAAGGAGCACAGACTTCATCCGCACAGTGCCATAGAAGCACAGACTTAAACTGAATAGTGCCATGGAGCACAAGGTCAAAAAAAAGACCACACCAATCCAAGTAGGATTGTTGAACTTCTATGCCAATACTAAAGGACTTGAACTTAATGTAAGACTCGAAGTTGTGATGCTTGACATATGTTAAGATGTAGGATGCTTCATACCACGCTGCCAGTCAAGTACCAAAGGTTGGCCAGTTGGCCATCATCCTAGCTCACCCTGTCCCTGAGAGTGAAGGTAAATCAGACCAAGGAATGACACTTCCCTTGCACACAAAAATTTGGTCCTCTTTTCTTTCTTATGGTATGGCAACTTCCTGTAGTCTTGGCTGCTAATGGGTAAGTACAATATTACTGCATTTTGTCCAGATTTAAGGGACAAAATTTACTTTAATTGGACCCTAATAGAAGGGCCCATTATGAATTTATTCTTATTTACTTAGAAATTTTTATATACATTGATTTTTGATATTTTGATTCTAATTTTGAATATTTTACTTTCTCCCAAAGTTTAATTTTTCTTCTATTTGTTTTTCTTTTTATGTTTTTGGTTTTTCTTTTGATAATCGACTCATATACCACATAACTCAACAATGTATTCTGAGTTGATCTGGGTGTTGGTCAACACTCTCTTCGGGGGAGATTGTATTTTTTGAATTTTTATTTTGAATATTTTCCCATAGTTACATATTTCATGTTCTTTCCCTCTCCCCCACACCACCCAGCCCCCTTTAGCTGAATGCATAATTCCACTGAGTTTTACATGTATCATTGATCAAGACCTAATTCCGTATTATTGATAGTTGGTCTAGAGTTATCGTTTAGTGTCTACATCCCAATATTATCCCCATCAGCCCATGTGTTCAAGCAGTTGTTTTTCTTCTGTGTTTCTTCTCCCACAATTCTTCCTCTGAATGTGGCTAGTTTTCTTTCTCACAAGTCCCTCAGTCTTGCTCTGGATTCTTGCATTGCTGCAAGTAGAGAAGTCTGTTATGTTAGACTGTACCACAGTCTATCCGTCTCTGTGTACAGTGTTCTCCTGGATCTGCTCCTTTCACTCTGCATCAATTCCTGGAGGTCATTCCAGTCCACATGGAATTCCTCCAGTTCTTTATTCCTTTGAGCACAATAGTATTCCATCACCAACAGATACCAAAATCTGTTCAGCCATTCCCCCATTGAAGGTACATTCTGTTATTTTCCAATTTTTTGCCACCACAAAGAGTGGGGATATAAATATTTTTGTACAAGTCTTTTTTATCTATGATCTCTTTGTGGTACAAACCCAGCAATGCTATGGCTGGTTTGAAGGGCAGGCAGTCTTTTAGAGCTCTTTGGGCATAGTTCCAAATTGCCATCCAGAATGGTTGGATCAGTTCACAACTCCACAAGCAATGCATTAATGTCCCAATTTTGCCACATCCTCTCCAACATTCATTTCTCTCCCTTGTTGTCATTTTAGCCAATCTTCTAGGTGTGAGGTGATACCTCAGAATTGTTTTGATTTGCATTTCTCTAATTATTAGAGATTTAGAACACTTTTTCATATGCTTATTGATAGTTTTGATTTCTTTATCTGAAAATTGCCTATTCACGTCCCTTGCCCATTTTTCAATTGGGGAATGGCTTGATTTTTTTATACAATTGATTTAGCTCCTTGTATATTTGAGTAATTAGACCTTTGTCAAAGTTTTTTGTTATAAAGATTTTTTCCCAGTTTGTTGCTTCCCTTCTAATTTTGGTAGCATTGGTTTTGTCTGTACAAAAACTTTTTAGTTTAATGTAGTCAAAATTATTTATTTTACATTTTGGGATATTTTCTTTTTCTTTTTTTTCTGATTTAAATATTTTATTTTATTTTTTTAGAAAAATTTTCCATGGTTACATGATTCATGTTTTTTATACATTTATTAATATTCATTTTTAACCTGATTACATGCTTCATACCCCTACTTTCCCCTTCACCCCCCCGCTCTCCCCTTACCCATGGCTGACGCACATTTCCACTGGTTGTAACATGTGTCCTTGTTCAGGGCCCATTTCCATATTGTTGTTAGTTGCATTGGTGTGGTAGTTTCTAGTCCACATCCCCAATCATGTCCACCCCGACCCATGCATTCAAGCAGTTGTTTTTCTTATATGTTTCCTCTCCTGCAGTCCTTCCTCTGAATGTGAGTAGCGTTCTTTACCATAAATCCCTCAGAATTGTCCTGAGTCATTGCATTGCTGCTGGTACAGAGGTCCATTACATTCGATTTTACCACAGTATGTCAGTCTCTGTGTACAATGTTCTCCTGGATCTGCTCCTTTCGCTCTGCATCTGTTCCTGGAGGTCTCTCCAGTTCACCTGGAACTCCTCCAGTTTATTATTCCTTTTAGCACAATAGTATTCCATCACCAGCATATACCACAATTTATTCAGCCATTCCCCAATTGAAGGGCATCCCCTCATTTTCCAGTTTTTTGCCACTACAAAAAGTGCAGCTATAAATATTTTCGTACAAGTCTGTTTATCTATGATCTCTTTGGGGTACAAACCCAACAA
>NC_058136.1:67560439-67580615 GCF_016433145.1 Gracilinanus agilis | reverse complement strand
GAACCAGGCCTGGAGACGAGAGACCCTGAGTTGAAATGTAGCCTCAGACAGTGCCTAGCTGGGTGACCCTGGGCAAGTCCCTTACTCCCCATTGCCTAGCCTGCCTTCCCTTCTCCCTGGGAACCAACACACAGGATTGACTCTAAGATAGAAAGTAAGGAATTTTAAAAGAGAGAGAGAGAGCCAAAAAATTAAATAATTTGTCCAACGTCACATAGGCAGTGGCAAGCAGAGCCTAAATTCAAACCTAGCCAGTCAACCAATAGACATTTAAGTGGCTGCTATGAGCTAGGCCTTGTACTAAGGCTGGGCTACAAAGAGAGGCAAAAGACGATTCCTTCCCTCAAGGAACTCCCCACCCAGAGGCCTTCTGGCTCCCAGTCGGGCTTCTTCAGACTGTGTGGGCTCCACAGGCCCCATTTCAGATTCTCCTGATCTCCCTCTGGCACAAGATGACCCCATGTGACGCCTGACTTGGAATATTTGCACATACTCCAGGCTTGGGCTGCAAGACTCTGCCTGCGGAAAGCATTGCTTCTCCCCAGAAAGGGAAGCATCTGTGGCCTCAGTTGGGAAGAATGGTTCACATGTTTGGAAAAATCCAAGCTGCTCCAGACTGGTTTGGATTGCACAGAGTAGCCCGGAGCTGGCTGGGCAAACCAGGAGCAAAGGCCGAGAGTCATAAACCCTTTTCCATACAGCCGAGTTAGAAGAAAAGGCCTCCCGGTGAGCGAAAATTGCTGTTTCAGGAATTGTATTCTTGGTCCCTGATATGAGATTTCATGTAGGGGATGGACCTCCTGGTGTGGAAATGCCCTTCCCTCAATGGGGACCCAGAACTCATTTGCAATTTACAACCTACCCTGGGTTACACAGCCACGATGGGTCAGAAACAGGAACTGAGCCGAGGTCCCACCGACTCCAAGACTGACCCCCTACTTTAACATGTGACAATTGTCACAGAAGATTGAAAAGCTGATTGAATGAAACAGAGATAGAGAATAATAGTCTAATTCAGTGCTGGGTCAACTTTTTACAGAGGGGGCCAAAAGAAAGACAACGCTCCTTTGTCAGTCTGTTTCTAAGGCGACTCTTTCCAAGTTTCATTGTATTGTATACTACTTGTTGTATTCATCAGATTAGGAAGAATGTCCCAGATAGAACATTTCAGGGGGCCCCATCTGGCCCGCTGCTGTAGTTTGCCCATCACTGGTCTAATTCATTGTATCCAAATTCCAGAATAGTCAGTCTCTCAAGGATTACTGACCATTCTGAGCTTAATTCTGGTTTGGTCAGTCGATCAATAAACACCGAGTGCCTACATGGCATACAAACAGTGGATATGAGGATACATCATGTTTCTGTATAAACTGCTCCTTTTTTCCCTGGCTTAAAGTCAAGAGGACCTGAGTTCAAATCCTGCCTCAGATACTTATTAGTTGTGTGACCTTGGGCAAGTCACTTTAACTTTCCATACTATGATTTCTTCATCTGCAAAATGGGGGCATCACTAAGGTCCCTTCCAACCTTAAATTTATGATTCCATATTTACTAAACATTTATTATATTCCAGGCACAGAGCATGCATAGTGGCTTGGCATAATGGATAGAGTCAGCCTCCAAATCTGAAAGACCTGAATTCAAGTCTCACCTCTGCCACAAACTAGGTGTGTGACTTTAGGGAAATGACTGAGCTCTCAATGCTCCAGGCAGCTCTGTAAGGCTAGAAGTTTCAGGACAGGTACATCTCTGAGTGGGTACGTAGGGTTTCTCCACTTGGGGTTCCATACGCAGGTGCCAGGGCTTGCCTTCAAGGAGTTCCCATTGTGTTAGAGGGAGAAGCAAATACAAGCTATGTAAGAAATAAAGATCGAGTGATCCCAGGGATGGGAGGTCGAATCTAGCAACTGGGGTGGGCAGGAAAGGCCTCTAGAGTGAGGCAGCCCTTGAGCTGAGGCTTGAAGGAAGCCAGAGGCTCTGAGAGGCCGAGGTGAGAAAGGAGAGGTGTCCAGGCAAGGGGAAGAGCCCTGCAAAGGTGTGAAGGCAGGAAATGGAAGTGTTGTGTGTACTAGAAAGAGGACGGAGGCTCATCTGGCCGAAGCACTGAGTGCACGAGGGGGGAATAAAGTGTAATGAGTCTGTCTGCAAATGCAGGTGGGGCCCAGGATGTGCCAGACTTTACATGGCAAGCAGAGGAGCTCGCATTTTATCCTAGAGGCCATGGGGAGCCACTGAAATGTATTACAAAGATACGTCACATATTTCGACTTGGGCGGTAAGAATGCCAGTTTGGAGGGCAGCTACATGGCTCAGGCTGGGAGACACAAGGTCCTGAGTTCAAATCTGACCTCAGACACTTCCTAGCTGGGTGACCCTGGGCCAAGTCACTTCACGCCCATTGCCTAGCCCTTACCACTCTTCTACCTTGGAACCATATTTAGTATCAATTCTAGGACAGAAGGTAAAGAATACCAATTTGGCAGTGTGTGGAGGGTGTATTGGAAAGGGGAAAGTCTGGAAGAAGAGAAAGAAGAGAAACTAAGTAGAAAGCTATAGTCTAGGCAAGAGGTGATAAGAGCCTGGACTAGGGTAAACCATTTTAAAAAAACAGATGGTCACAAATAGAGGTTCAGAGAATGCCAAAAGTAGAAGGAATTATAGAAAATAGAATAGAGGATACTAGAGCGTAACAGCATCCAATATGTAAAATGGAAAAGGTTCCAGTGTCATTTTTTTAACTCTAGAAAAAAGGAAGCTGCATAAGCCCTAGTTTTGCATATCT
The DNA here is from genome assembly GCF_016433145.1 of Gracilinanus agilis. NCBI lineage: Eukaryota > Metazoa > Chordata > Mammalia > Didelphimorphia > Didelphidae > Gracilinanus > Gracilinanus agilis. The sequence continues at coordinate 67,577,833 of NC_058136.1, read as the reverse complement.
GTTCTGCTGATTACTACCTCTGTGATCTTGGGCAAGTCACTGCCCCTCTGTGGACATCTTCTTCCTTCTCTTTAAAATGAGTGAACTGAACTACTGATCCCTAAGATCCCTTCCTGCTCTAAGATTAGAAGCTAGAGAATGCAATAGATAGATAGATAGATAGATAGATAGATAGATAGATAGATAGATAGATAGATAGATAGATAGATAGAGATAGATAGACAGACAGACATAGATAGACAGATGGATGGATGGATCAATGTATGGATGGTTGGACAGATAGATAGACAGACTGAGATAGATAGATAGATAGATAGATAGATAGATAGATAGATAGATAGAGATAGATAGACAGACAGACATAGATAGACAGATGGATGGATGGATCAATGTATGGATGGTTGGACAGATAGATAGACAGACTGAGATAGATAGATAGATAGATAGATAGATAGATAGATAGATAGATAGATAGATAGACAGACGGATGGATCAATGGATGGATGGATGGATGGATGGTTGGACAGATAGATAGATAGACAGACTGAGACAGATAAATAGAGAGAGAGAGAGAGAGAGAGAGAGAGAGAATAGACACACTGACACAGATAGACAGACTGACATAGATAGATAGACAGACAGACAGACATAGACAGATGGATGGATGGATGGATGGATGGATGGATGGATGGTTGGATGGATAGATAGATAGATAGATAGATAGATAGATAGATAGTTAGATAGATAGATAGATGGATGGATGGATGGNGACAGACAGACAGACATAGACAGATGGATGGATGGATGGATGGATGGATGGATGGATGGTTGGATGGATAGATAGATAGATAGATAGATAGATAGACACAGACAGACAGACAGACATAGACAGACAGACATAGACAGATAGATGGATGGATGGATCAATGGATGGATGGTTGGATAGATAGATAAATAGATAGATAGATACTCAATAGACTAAATGGAAGATAGATAGTATATTAGATAGACAGTAAATAGATTAGATAGATGGTAGAGGTGATAGATGCAGATAAGATGTATAGATAGTAGATAAAAAGACAGAAAATTAGAAAGACAGTAAATAGAGTAGATAAATGGCAGATATGAGAGATAGATAATAATAAGCTAAATAGATGATAGAAAGTAAATAGGTTAGGTAGATGGTAGATAGAAAGATAGATAATAGATAAGATAAATGACTAGATAGATGGATAGATAAGCTAGAACATTAAATGTCTATCTAGAAAATATCACAACTAGAAGGTACCTAACAAAGTAACTGAGATCCAGAGAGGGGAAGTGATTTTCCCTATGTCACAGGTGGCAGAGGAAAAACCAAGGCTCAGGTTGCCAGGATAGCACTTTTACTAGTCCACTACAAGTTCAGGAAACCATTAAAGAAAAGGCTAGGGAACAAACTCCTTCCTGGCTTTGGATTCCGCAAAGAACTTCAATTCAGCAAACACTAAATACATGTGCAATGTTCAAAGTATATCATGAGTTTCAAGATCAACTTAGAGGAAGGAACCCCTAGGTCAGAGCCCCTTTACTCTGCCTAATTCTGGAGATCAGAGAAAAGATGGAACCATATCAAATCAGCACTCCATAGCTCTCCTTAGATTGTATGGTCAGAAGAAAGCTCAGTGGTAATTATGTCTCTATTTCAAATATCTGATCTCATTACTCTTGGTAGTCCAGAACACAAGCTGTCTAGGACTTACCTTGAGTGTCTTGAAGAGTTGCTATGACCAAGAGTCATGTCCCTGCAGATAACCTGAAGATGATGCCTTTGAACTGAGATTGATCCTCAGATAAGAGGTAAAATATCTGTCACCCAGCATATAGTTGAAGCCCTTCCAGCTTAGTTGGACCTGACAGTACTTGTGCGGCCTGTTGGATCATTCTTGATTTCTTTCTTTTTTTTATTTAGAATATTTTTCCGTGGTTACATAATTCACGATTTCCCCACCAGCTCTTTCCTCCCACCTGCCCCCAGAGCCGACAAGCAGTTCCACTGGGTTATCCGTGTATCATTGTTCAAAACCTATTTCTGTGTCATCCATATCTGCAGTAGTGCGATCCTTTAACATCAAAACCCTAATCACATCCCTATAGCACTTTGTGATTGATCACATATTTTTCTAATGCATTTCTACTCCCCCAGTTCTTCCTCTGAATGTGGCTGGTTTTCTTTCTCACAAGTCCCTCAGCCTTGCTCTGGATCCTTGCATTGCTGCTAGTAGAAAAGTCCATTACATTCAGTTGTGCCATAGTGTATCGGTCTCTATATACAATGTTCTCCTGGTTCTGTTCCTTTCACCCTGCACCTTAATTTCTTTCTAAACTCCACTCTCTCCTTATCCATTGGCTTCTTCCCCATTGTCTCAATCATGCTCAAATTGTTCCCTTAAAAACAACCTGCCCTTGATCTGCCATCCCCTCAAACTATCTTTCTATTTTTCTCCTCCCTACCAAAGCCAAACTCCAGGGAAAAAAAGATGGTCTCCCCTCATTGCCTCCACTTCCCCACATTCCACTGATTCCTCAACCCTTTGCAATCTGGCTTCTCTCCCCACCGCTGGACTACTGAGGTTCTTAACAATCTCTTTACTGCACCATCAAATTGCCTTTTCTCTGCTCATCATTCTTCCCGTTTCCGTGACCTTTGGCACCTGTTGGCCTCTCTTTCCTTCTGGTTAATCCCTTCCCCTTGGGATTTCACGCTCCTCTTCTTTCTTGGTTCTCCTCCTACTTAACCTCTTCTTCTAACCACTTCTTCTCAAGCTTTTCTGGGGTGTCATCCAAATCCCTCCTCCTAATAGTCAATGGACCACAAGGACCTGTCCTGAGCTTCTCTTCTCTTTCCACCCTCTCTCTTTGGAACCTCATCAGCTCCCATAGAGTAAATTCTCATCTCTATGCAGAGAATTCCAAGATCTTGATTCATCCATAGTCTCTCTCCAGTCCCATGTCTCCCACTTCCTGCTATACATACATCCCTTTCTGCATGTTCCATAGGCATCTCGCATACAACATGTCCAAAATGGACCTCGTTATTTCTCCCTGAATTCCATCCCTCTTCAGAATCGCCCTCTTTCTCTTGAAAGCATCAACACCTCCAGGGCCCCAGGCTTGCAATTTTGGAGTCATCTTCGATTCTTCACTGTCTCCCACTCTCCATCTCCAATAAGCTGTGATGTTTTCTATTATACAGCTCCACTGATGTTGCTAACAACCATTCCCTCCTCTCCCCTTACGCATCCACCACCTTCATTCATGCCCTCAGGCAGTCAGCCAACCAGCATTTATGAAGTGCCTACTATGTGCCAGGCTTTGTGCCAAGTGCTGGACATTTAAAGAAAAAAACTGCCCCCAAGGAGCTCCCAGCCTCCCATTTGGCCTTTTCAGCTTTCACTTTCTCCCCTCTCCAATTCATCCTCCACACAGCTGCCAAATTAAAATCCCTACAGGACAAGTTTGACCATGTCTCTCCTCTGCTCAAGAATCTTCAGGGAATGCCTCTTGCTTCTAATTTAAAACAGAAATTCCTCTGTTTAGCATTTAAAGACCTTCACAGCCTGACCTCAACTTACCCTCCCAGACTTATTTCTAGTTTCTTTCCTCACAATCTGTGGTCCAGCCAAACTAGGTTCTTGTTATTGTCTACACATGCCATCCGATCTCCTACTTTGTTGTCTTTGCCTAGAATCGCTTGATCAGCCCGCATCTATTAAGTGCCTACTGTGCTAAGGGTTGAGGATATACAGACACAATTTAAGACTAAATGTTCAAGAAACCATCAAGGAAAAGGCTAGGGAACAGCTCCTACCTGGCTTTGGAGGTGTTTCCTTTTGGAGGTGCCATTGGATAGCTTATGATCCTGTAAGAGGAGCCTGTGTGTACATCTGTAGTTATTTAAGAAAAGGAAATAGAAGATAATGCATCAATGAGGGGGACAGTCACTAGAAACTGGGGCAACAGGAAAGACTTCATACAGAAGGAAACACTCGAGCTGAGCCTTGAAGGAAGCTAGGAGGAGTTGTCGAAGGTGGAGGTGAGGAGGAGGGCACTCTAGGCATGGGGGCCAGCCAGCATATAGGCACAGAGGTGGGAGATGAGACACAAAGCACACTGTGTAGGCAGCATTAAGAAGGCCGTGTGGTTAGGCTATAATGTGTGCAAAAAAGAAACGTGTCTATTGTCCGGAAAGGAAGTGTGGCGCCAGGTTTAAAGGGGCTTCAAGTGCTAAATAGACGAGTGTATATTTGTTCCTGGAGGCAATAAGGAAGTCACTGAATGGTTCCTGAGCAGGAGAGGGACATTGCCAGATATGTACTCAAAGGATCTGGCTTTGGCAGCTGGGTGGAGAATGTCTTCCGATAGAGACAGTCAGGCTGTTTGAATTGTCCAGACGACAAAGCATCCGTCTTGAAGGAAGACAGGGAACGAAGGAGAGGATGGGGGGATGACATTCAGCAAGGAGATGTTTGATGGATCAGAGAATGTTTGGAGGTAAACAAAAGCTAGGACTTGAGTTCAAATCCAGCTTCAGACACTAGCTGCATGATCTGGGCAAATCAGGTTTTCCCAAATTTTTCTTTCTTTCTTTCTTTTTTAATAACATAGTAATATTCTATCATAATACTGCCATAACTTGTTCAGCCATTCCTCGATTGATGGGCATCCCACCGGTTTGCAATTCTTTGCCACCACAAAAAGAGCTGCTAGAAATGGTTTTTTTGGTACATATAGATCTTTTCCCCTTTTCTTTGATCTCTGTGATACAAACCTAGCAGTGGTGCTGCTGAGTCAAAGGGTATGTGCAGTTTCATAGCCTTTCGGTCATAGTTCCAGGTTGCTCTCCACACTGGTTGCATTGGTTCGCAACTCCACCAATAATGCATCAATGTCTCAATTTTTCCACATCCCCTCCAACATTTGTCATTTTCCTTTGCGGTCATAATAGCCAATCTGGTAGATGGGAGGTGGCACCTCAGAGTTGTTTTGATTTGCATTTCTCTAATCTAGTGATTTAGAGCATTTTTCCATCTGAATATAGATAGCTTTGACTTCCCTGAATGAAAACTGCCCGTCTGTATCCTTTGACCATTTTTCGAATGGGGAATGACTTGTATTCTTATACATTTGACTCAGTCCTCTATATATTTGAGAGATGAGGCCTTATCAGAGAAACTTGCTATAAAAATTTCCCCCCCCCCAGTTTCCTGGTAAGGGGAATTCTTTTTCCAGTATGGTTTGGACTCAACGGCCACTGAGGTCCTTTCCAATTTTAAGGTTCTGTGTCTGTGATTAACCAGCCTTTGTTTGAACATCTCTGGTGATGGGAAAATTGCTACTTTCAGAGGCAGCATGTTCCAGTGTTGGATTGCCCTAATTTGTAGGAAGTTTTTCTTTATGTTGTACAGAAATTGCACTCTCTGTAACTTGCACTCATTTTCCCCAGTTCTACCCTCTGGAGACAAGCAGAACAAGTCTTATTTGTCCCTTTCAAAAGTATTTTTCTGAAAATACTTGAAGATGGCTGTCACAGCCTGCCCTCCTCCAAGTTTCCTCTTCTCTAGGTTAACTATCCATAGTTCCTTTAATCAATAAATCTGCAAATTTTGTTAAGTGCCCACTATGTATGGTGCAGGGTGCTAGGTTCTAGGAACATAGGAACAAAAACTAAAATAATCCCTCACCTGTAAAAAGCTTAGGGGAAGCAACTCAGTGGATTGAGAGCCAGACCTAGAGACGGGAGGTCCTGGGTTCAAATCTGACCTCAGACACTTCCCAGCTGTGTGACCCTGGGCAAGTCCCTTGGCCCCCCACTGCCTAGCCCTGCCTGCTCTTCTGCCTTGGAGCCAATACAGAGAAAAAAAGTGGGGGAGAGATAAGTGCATATAGGAATATATACAACATCAAACTATACAACTGCAAAGTGGTTAAAGACAAAGTAGTTTGTAGAAATAGGTGCTTGAGCTGCTTTTTTTTTTAACCCTTAATTTTTGGTGTATTGTCTTATAGGTGGAAGAGTGGTAAGGGTGGGCAATGGGGGTCAAGTGACTTGCCCAGGGTCACACAGCTGGGAAGTGGCTGAGGCCGGGTTTGAACCTAGGACCTCTTGTCTCTAGGCCTGACTCTCACTCCACTGAGCTACCCAGCTGCCCCCTGAGCTGCTTCTTGAATGAAGATGATGATCAGATCGGAGCTTAAAAGAAATTCCTTTGGCATCAGTGTGGAGGATAGGTAAGAGTGGGGAGAGACTTGAGATAAGGAGACTAACTAGGAGGCTATTGGAATAATCTAGGTGAATGCTGAGGAGGGCCTAACCTAAGAGACTGACTGTGTGAATAGAGAGAAGAAGTCAGATGCAAGAGATATGGGAGGTGAGGAACAGTAAGATTTGGAAACCAGTTTGAAATTTAGGATGAGTGAGAGAAAAGCATGGACGATGCGCTAATGACATGGTCTCCGGTCCCCTCCCTCCTCTGCTCTTGCTTCTGCTTGCCAATGTCCCCCATAAAACACTGAGCCCCCCAAACGGATATAATGTTCCACATGTGTCCATCAAAGTCTGAAAGTGGCACCTGCCTTGTCCTGATCACAGTGTCTCACTTAAGGTAGCCAATGACTGAGCAGAAAGCTATTTCTATGGGGACTCTTGGAGGAGAGAAAAGTAATTGCAGTGAGCAGAAACTATAAGTTAACCCTTTGGTAAAATAAGCTCTCTGAATCTGAGCCCATTTACTTGAGGAGACTTGAATGTGCAAGGGGAGAATGCATCCGCAATTTGGGGGTATTGCTTCTGTAACATGCTAGAGGCAACCAAAGGGTACAGTGGATAGAGTGGTGGCTGTGGAATCAGGAAGACCTGAGTTCTACTCCAGTCCGCACTACTTACTGGTTGTATCACCCTGGGCAAGTCATTTCACTCCTATCTGCCTGGATTGCCCTATACATAAAATGGAGATAAAAATAGCATCTACCTCCCAAGTGTTATAAGGAAAAGTTAAGTAAAGGAGGAAAGTGTGTAAGTTTGCAGAGGGCAGAGGCATGGGGCAGCAGAGTAAAAGATTCTGGAATTCTCCAGGGGAGAGCTAAGCTGTTACTAAGAGACAGTTGGGGCTTGAGCTTATCCTTTCTCTGGTTTTGACCTGGAGGGACTGGCTATTTTCCCTTGGTTGTTTTCTACCTTGTCTTCCCATCCTACCTGCTGCTCTGTTATCCTGCTTCCCTTCTGGCTGGTTGATAACTGCTGAGTTCCTGGTGGTCCTGAACCATCTGGCATCTGATTGTGAGACCAGGCCTAGATCCTTTTGGATCTTGGACCTTATTGGGGCCCTATCAGGTTTACACAGACCCTTTCCTTAAAATCAGCAAAGGGAGATTTAGTGTTCTTTTAGCCAAGAACAGGAATTGGGATTTTAGATAGTGAGGAGAGGAGTAGAGTAGGAAAATCACTGAAGAAATCTCCGTGAAGAGATATTTAGATCTGGGGTTTTAGGTGGTTGGCATTAGATTAGGATTATCCAAACTTCCCTTTTCACCTTCCCTTGTTAATAAATCCAGCATCCATCTGTGATATCCACTGGCCTGTATTTGTTAACTCAGGACAGTCTTTACCTGGACGGAATCTGTTATCCCACAGTTAACCTAATCACATTGGCCCGGTTTAATCCATTCCCCAAACCCTCTACCTTTCTACACAAGGTTGTTGTGAGGATCAAATGAGATGATATTCTAAAGTACTAAAATCGCATTAACTACTATTATTGTTGTTGCCAAACCTGCTAATTTAGGTTTCAGGCTGAACATCCATGGAAAGAAAACACATTGGTTGGAGCTTCTGTATGAGAGCACTAAAACCCTCAATCGCTTAGGGTTTCTCCTAGATCCCTAAAGGGAGAAATAGTGAACTACCTTCTGGGGATCCAGCCTGCTGGTGGAAGTAGGAATTAGATAAATAGATCCCAAGAGGGAGCTACAGTAACATTGTCTGACACGTGGTATTGCTAGACCCCCTTCTTGCCCTAGGACAGTGATGGTGCACCTTTTAGAGACGGAGTGTCAGCCCACCCCTCAGAGAACAAGTGCCGTTTCCCTCCTCATACCACACGCTGGGTGTTCCCCGCCCCCCCTTACCCCACACAGGGGAGGGAGGAAGCATTCCCATTGGACCATTGGGCAGAGAGGCAGGTGATATGAAAAAATGTCATCAGGCATGATGGAAAGAGGGAAGGAAGCAGCCTTTCCAGAGTCCCCCTGCCTTTCTAGTAAGAACGCTGGGAGTTGGGGGGCAGGGTTGGGAGGAGGAAGGGTGGCTGAGTGCCCACAAAGAGCACTCTCTGTGCCATCGGCTCATCATCACTGCCCCAGGGATCCGTGACCTTTCCTTCCTACAGATGAATTTCATTTTTTTTATTTTAGCTGCATAAAATAATCCTTTAATAATCTGATTGGTAGAGCACTGAATGAGAAAAAACGCAACTTAGCTGCTGGTGGCGTTTTTAACTCTGATTATTCAGCAACTTTGATTTCTCTAAAGAATGTTTTCTAGTTCTATTCCTCAAGTTCCCATGTGTGCCTTGGTAGGCCAACCCTACAAATATTGAATTCAGTCTGTAGTTATTTTGAAGGGAATTTCTCTAACTCTTCTCTCTGCACATGACGGTAACTCATAAGAAAGCGGATGGTTTGTAGCAGTTAATTTTATAACTTGCTGCATTGTTGTGATTTTAAGAAGTGAGACCTCCCCCCACTCCTCAAATTCAATTAATGTAAGTGACTAGATGAGGGGATCTTATCTTTTAGTGTGTAATGGACACCTTTAGAAGTCCAGTAAAACCTATGGACTCCCGGAGGCAGCTGGGTAGCTCAGTGGATGGAGAGCCAGGCCTAGAGACAGGAGGTCCTGGGTTCAAATCCAGCCTCAGACACTTCCCAGCTGGGTGACCCTGGGCAAGTCACTTGACCCCCATGGCCCACCCTTACCACTCTTCCACCAAGAAGCCAATACACAGAAGTTAAGGGTTAAAAAAATACTAAAAAAAAAACTATGGACCCCTCTTCAGAACACTTTTAATGATAATACATAAAATAAAAGACAATTATACTGAAATGAAGAAATACTTTTCCCATCCAAGTTCACAGGTCTCCTGAAATCTATTCACACGACCCTTGAATTAGATGCTCTGCCCCTTGATACATTATCAAATAAGCCCTCTTTGCCTCTTCAATTTGTAACTGAACCAATTACTCTACCAAAGCACAAACTATATGTGACACTTCCCAGCTGTGTGACCCTGGGCAAGTCACTTGACCCCCATTGCCCAGCCCCTACCGCTCTTCTGCCTTGGAACCCATACACAGGATTGATTCTAAGACAGAAGATAAAGGGCTGTTGTTGTTGTTGTTGTTGTTGTTGTTATTGTTTTAAGAATCAACTAGATATGAATTATGCCTCGTCATCTTTATCAATTCAGTCAGAGGTATAAAATAGACACCAACTAAATGAAAGCAGAGAAGGCCTCCCAGGAAAGAATAAATCTCCGCTTGGCTTCTGAACTGGCTCCCTCTTTTATATTCTCCAAAGAAGAGGGTGGTGAGAATGGGTGGTGAGAAAGATCTGCTCTCCTCAGCTCTCCTGATGTTATCTGCTTCTCCTCCCTGGCTCTTCCTTTCCGCCCCTTTCTTCCTTTCCTTTTAATCCCTCTTTAATGATCCACCCTCCTAGTTGAAGTTTATTTTGCTTCTGACTAACCTCGGGGGAACTCTCTCTTCTCCTCAACCTCCTGCCAAACATCCCAGGCCACTTTGGGAAAGATAGAATTAGTCTTGCCTTACATGGGAGTATAAATCTGCCTCTCTTGAATTTCCCCCAAATCGTTCCTAAGGATCACCCTCTAGAGTCAGTTGGAATAAAGCTAATCCTTCCTCATGAAAGCCATCTGCCATGGCCTGTTCCTCAACCCCCTCTCTTCCCTAGGCTTAATAGCTCTAGCTCCCTGACTAGCCTGCTTGTCCTCCTTTCAGTGAGCTCCAGCTTGTCATTTCTCTTTCCCCAAATGTGGTGCCCAGAACCAACCATGTTTCTGATACAGTCTAACCAGGGTAGTGCACAGTAGGAGAATTGCCTCCTTCTTTTCTGTGCTTCTGTTGATGCTGCTGAATACCCTATGAGCTTTTTTTAGCTGCCATGTCAAACTGTGGATTCATATAAGTGGTCTCCGGTCCGGGCGCAAGCAAATATTTATTCAGTATTTACTATGGTTCAAACACTGTCCTGAGTGTTGGGGATATCAAGACAGAACGAACCCAGTCCTCATATTTTACTAAAACCCAAAGCCAAGGCAAGATCTGTGTGGGACTCCACTGGTCATCACTCTTTTGGTTGTCATCAATCCATTGATGGCTGGTAGCATGGACTAGTGTAAGAATGGGTGCTTCAGAATCAGGTGACCTGGATTCAAATCCCTTGCCCCAGTATTGACAAGTGATGTGATAATTATGGACAAGTGTCCTAATCTATGAAATATAGAGGTGGGGGTTAGCGATATTTACACCAATTGCCGCACAACGTTGTTTCGGTACGTTGGAAATCTACAAATGCTACAGAAATGTGAATTAGGACGATTGCCACTCTTTGGATATGGTTTTCTGACCATTCTGATCCGACCCGCCTGTGCCAAGAGTAGCATCAAGAAGCTTTGCTGAAATGATCCAGGACAATCCAGAGAAACTTCGGAGAAGGAATGCTCTCCACATCCAGAGAAAGAACCGTGGGAGCGGAAACGCAGAAGAAAAACATAGGATCCATCACACGGTTCAGTGGGTTTTGATGTTAAAAGATCACTCTATTGCAAATATGAATAATATGGAAATAATAGGTTTTGAACAATGATACGTACCCAGGGGAACTGCTTGTCAGCTCTGGAAGGGGGGGAGGGAAAAATCATGAATCGTGGAACCATAAAAAAATATTCTATGCAAATTTTTTTAAAAGCAGCCTTACTAAAATCCAGGTCTACCCAAACCTCTAGACCAGTGCTGGGCCAACTTTTTCAAGAGGGGGCCAAAGGAAAGGCGATGCTCCTCTGTCGGTCTGTTTCTAAGGCGACTCTTTCGAAGTTTCATTGTATCGTATCCTACTCGTTGTTTTCGTCACATTAGGAAGAATGTCGAGGGGCCTGATAGAACATTTCAGGGGGCCGCATCTGGCCCACAGGCCGTAGTTTGCCCATCACTGCTCTACATCATTAAGCCTAGAAAACCCTGTCAACAAAACTCTGGGACAACTTATTTGCTTATATCTGTATTGACATACTTTTTTTTCTTACATCATCTCCATTTCTGCATATATCCCTTGCCATCTCCCAACCCAGCCTTATAACAAAGATTAAAAGAGGAGAAAAGCAGGTCAATGAAACCACATCATAAGAATCTTTCAATGTATGCAACATTTCGTACCCAAACCCCCTTTCACTGCAAGAAGGGAGAGAGGGACCTTTTCTCAGCTCTTCTCTTTGCTCAGGCTTCCTGCTCATTAGGACACAGCTTTCAGGATGGTTTTTCTTTTTATTTATGTTGTAGTCATTGTGTGTATATGTGCATTGTTTCCTTGGTTCTGCTTGCTTCACTCTGCAGCAGTTTATAAATATCTTTCCATACTTCTCTAAAGTCTTCCTATCTGTTGTGATACTCGATCACTTTCCTATACCACAATTTGTTACCTCGTCCCCCCAAAATTTCAAATATCTACTTTTCCTCAATTCTTTGCTCTTCCAAAAAGTGAATCTATAAATATTTTGATAGCTATAAGACTTTTTTTTGGTCTTTGACCTCTTGGAGTTATATACCGCATGGCGGACTGCCAGGAATCAAAGGATAAGGACATTTGAACCACTTATTTTCATCATAATTCTAAATTGCATTCCAGAATGGTCAGAGGAATTCATAGCTTCAACAACAACACATCGGTGTGTGCCTGTCTTCTCTTAGCACCTCTAACTTCCGTTGTTTGTCATTTTTTGTCAATCTCTCATCCTTATGTAAGATGAAATCTTAAAGGTGTTTTGATTTGTATTTCTCTTCTTTTTTTTAACCCTTAACTTCTGTGTATTGGCTCCAAAGCAGAAGAGTGGTGAGGGTAGGCAATGGGGGTCAAGTGACTCGCCCAGGGTCACCCAGCTGGGAAGTGTCTGAGGCCAGATTTGAACCTAGGACGTTCAGTCTCTAGGCCTGACTCTCCATCCACTGAGCTACCCAGCTGCCCCCTTGTATTTCTCTTCTAATAAATAAGAAGGGAGTATTTGGGAATAATCTCATTTGATTGTTAGTAGTTTGCAATTCTTTTTTTTTAAACTCTTGCTGTCTAAGAGTCTGTACTGTGTATTGGTTCCAAGGCAGAAGAGCAGTGAGGGCTGGGCAATGGGGGTGAAGTGACTTGTCCAAGGTCACACCACCAGAAAGTGTCTGAGGCCAGATTTGAAATCAGGACTTCCCTTCTCAGCCCACTGAGCCCTCCAGTTGCCTCCACTTTGACGTGTTTTTAATAAACTCCTTTAATTTTCTTTGTTCTGAATTTTGCCTCATTAACCAGGGTAAAAACCAAAATTGAAAAGAATTTTCCTTTCAACCGTGTCCCCAGCACTTAATACAGCGCCTGGCACATGGTAGCTGTTTAACAAATGAGTTTCCATTTCACTGCATCTTGTTCTATTTGGCATCATTTTCCTGGTAAGTTTCATATGCCCCCTACTTAGCTTAGGAGTCCCACTGGGGCCATGATTCTGCCTCGACTTTCTATTTTCCTTAATGACCAGCAAAGAGGCTCTTCACATGGCAAAAATGTAGTGTTTGTCGAATCCTGGTGAATTGAAAAGAGCGCCAACCTAGGGGGAAACCTCGACTTTTCTTGCTAGCTCGGTCTCTTAGCAGCCTTGTGACCCTAGGTCGGTCACTTCCCTTCTCTGCGATTCAATTTTGTCCTCTGTAAGAAAATAGCGTTGGATGAACTTGTCTCTAAGATGGCCTCTGCCTGCTTGCACATCTATGGATTTGAACAGAGTCCTTCTTTTTTTTTTTAAAAAAAAACCCTTAACTTCTGTGTATTGGCTCCTAGGTGGAAATGTGGTCAGGGTGGGCCATGGGGGTCAAGTGACTCGCCCAGGGTCACCCAGCTGGGAAGTGTCTGAGGCCAGATTTGAACCCAGGATATCTCGTCTCTAGGCCTGACTCTCCATCCACTGAGCTACCCAGCTGCCCCCATGAACAGAGTCCTTCTGAAGGAAACGTTGGCCCCAAAGCAGTGCCTCTCACGAGAAGTTGAGGCCCTGCGGAGTGGACGCTATTCCGATGAAATCTTGGCCTTCCCTAGTCCCTTCCTTCACACCCCATACATGGAGTGGGAAAGAAAAGGCACCTGGATCACAGCCCAAAGAACAAAGCGGGGACCAACAATGGGCTGGAGCTGCAGCTGAGAGTAAAGAAAAGATCCCGGAAGAATCAAAAGCAGGGAAGAAAGGAAGAGCCAGCCAAGTGGGGGTTTTTTTCTCTTTGGCCGGAAGCCTGCTGGACCCAAGTAAATGAAGGCAGCCTACATAGTCACTATTTTACAGTCTGGACCCATGGAGAGAAATGGAGCAGGGACACAATAAGCCAAAATGTGGGTCCTTGCTTGGCCCTGATTTTGAGAACGAGCCGCCTTGGGGCTTTCCAGGAAAGGCACCTTTTTTTAAAGACATAGCCAGCTGGGGAAGTGGGCATCTCGGAGGCACAAGCGGATAGGATCCTGGGCCCGGAATCGGCAAATGATTGGTCAGTCACGCCTAACTCTTTATGACCCTATTCGAGATCTTGTTGGCAGAGCTACTAGAGTGATTTGCCATTTCCTTCTCTAGTTTTTCATTTTACAGGTGAGGAAACTGAGATAAAGAGGGGGAAGTGACTTGCCCAGGGTCACACAGCAAGTAAGTGTCTGAGGCCACATTTGAACTCAGGAAGATGAGTCTTTCTGACTGCAAGCCCTGCCCTCTCTCCGATGCCCTACCTAGCTGTCCTGGACTCCTGAAGACCAGATTTCAAGCCCAGCCTGAGCGCTTTTCCAATAGTATCTCATTTGATTCCCACAACGACACTGCGAGATGGATGCTATTTATTATCCTGATTTCAAGTCAAGGAAATTGAAGCAAACAAATAAGTTGCCATGACTTGCCCAAGGTCACCCAGCTACCAAGGGTCCAAGGCTGCAGTTGAACTCAGGTCATCCTGACTCCGGGCCCAGTACTCTATCCACTGAGCCACTGAACTATCTAAAAGGTAAAGAGTTCAGGGATGGAGGGTCACGAGTGCGAAACAGCAAGGTCCTTGTCTCTGGTGGGGAAGAGAGAAGGGAATAACCATTTATATAGTAGCTGCTTTGGGCCAGGCTCGGTGCTGAGTGCTTTACCAATATGGGCGTTTGTCCTGTATTTGTTGTGAGGACCATCCATCTGATCCTCATTTTACAGTTGAAGAAATTGAAGCAAATAGAGGTTAAGGCCAGGATTCTAGAGCTAACAAGAATCTGTGGCAGAATTTGAACTCGGGCTCCATGTTGCCTCTGCCGTGCCGTCTAGATGCCTCTACTCACCGGATTGTAGCATACATGGAAGGAAATAAAATAGAAAAGGCCTGGAAAGGTAGGAAGGAGACCAACGATAAAGGACTTGGAAATGCCAAGCAGAGTAACGTTTATTTGATCTGGGAGGCAATCAAGAGCTACTAGAGTTTATCGAATAGAAGAGTGATCTAGTCAGACCTAAGCTTTAGGACAAGTACTTTGGCAGGTGAGTGGAATGTGGATTGGATGGGAAAGAATTGAGGCAGGCAGACCAATTAGACCATTTTGTAAAAGCCCTCACCTTCTGTCTTAAAAATCCATTGGGGGGGGGGGCAGCTCAGTGGATGGAGAGCCAGGCCTAGAGATGGGAGGTCCTGGGTTCTAATCCAGCCTCAGACACTTCCTAGCTGGGTGACCCTGGGCAAGTCACTTGACCCCCATTGCTTAGTCCTTACCACTCTTCTGCCTTGGAGCCAATACCCAGTATTGACTCCAAGACGGAAGGTGAGGGTTTACAAAATAATAGTAAATAAATAAAGACAGGAGGAGGTCCTGGGTTCAAACCTGGCCTCAGACACTTCCCAGCTGTGAGGCCCTGGGCAAGTCACTTGACCCCCATGGCCCACCCTTACCACTCTTCCACCTAGGAGCCAATACACAGAAGTTAAGGGTTTAAAAAAATCCGTCTTGGTATCAGTTCCAAGGCAGAGGAGTGGTAAGGGCTAGGCGATTGGGTTTAAGTGACTTGCCCAAGGTCACACAGCTAGGAAGAGTCTGAGGACACTTTTGAACCCAGGACCTCCCAGCTGTCCAGGCCTGGCTCTCTATACACTGAGCCACAGAGTTGCCCCTCAATCTGACCATTTCAGTGGTATCACAGTGGTGGCTGTGTTGAGAAAGAAAAGGACATGTTGAAGAGATACTGTGGAAGTAGAACCAACAAGACTTTGAAACAGATCACCTATATGGAATGGAATCAAGAGTTGCTGAGGAAGACATGGATGATGCAAGCCTGGGTGGGTGAGAGGGAGCTAGAAAGAAGGCAAGAATTGGGAAGAAAAAACAATGTCTTCTGTTTAGCACAGTTGCTGGCATATTTTTGTCATTGTTCAGTCATTTTTTTTTCAGTCACGCCCGATTCTTGGTGGCCCCATTTGGAGTTTTCTTGGCAGAGATCCCAGAATGGTTTGCCATTTCCTCCTCCTGCTCATTTTCCAGATGAGGAAACTGAGGTAAATAGAGGGAAGTGACTTTGCCAGGGTGGCATGACTTGTAAATGTCCAAGACCAGACTTGAACTCAGGAAGATGAGTCTTCCTGATTCCAAGACCAGTGTCGTCACCACTGTGCCACCCAGCTGCCCCCAGCATATATTCCCTGACCCTCGTGGGCATCCTGAGTTTGATGCCTAGGAGACATTCAGGTAGAGCTGTCCAGGAAGCAGTTAGGGATTCCAGAAAGAAGCTAGGGCTAGACTCCGCCATCGTTGGCAGAGAGAGGATAACGGAGCCCATGGGGTTGATGAAATCACCACGAGAGAAAAGAAGAGGGCCCAGAACAGAGCTCTGGGGGACATCCAGGAGCACTTAGTCATGTAGGAGGAGAATCAGGAGAGAGGCTAATGAGAACCGATGAGGAAGAGAGTGTCCAAGAGCATCCACCCTTCCAAAGGCACAAGGCTCAAAGGTCAAGGCTGATGAATATTGAGAAAAAGCCATTAGATCGGGTGACGGATTAAGAGATCGTACATAGGTGATGTTCAAGAGACTCTTTTCCATTGAATAACGCGGTTCAGAGGCCCATTGCTGGATTTGGAAGAGAGTAAAAGGAAAGAGAAAAGAGCCGTAGAGAGCAGATGACTCGCTCACACCGTTGAGCTGAAAAAGAGAACCGAGATACAGGACGATATCCAGAAAGAGACAGAGTCGAGGGAAGGTTTTCTTTTGAAGGGTGGGGAGAAGGCGAGGGTGTCTGTAGGCAGCACAGAATTAGGTTGAGGTT
Source organism: Gracilinanus agilis (assembly GCF_016433145.1). Classification (NCBI taxonomy): domain Eukaryota; kingdom Metazoa; phylum Chordata; class Mammalia; order Didelphimorphia; family Didelphidae; genus Gracilinanus; species Gracilinanus agilis. The sequence goes on along the minus strand of NC_058136.1, from coordinate 67,561,210 downwards.
CCTATCCAGTAGCGAGGGAGAAAGTGAAATGTAGAGAGGCTGGGGATGAGAGAAGGGGTGATGTCCTGGGGAAAATGCCATGGCAGGAGATCAAGGATGCAAACAGGAGGCTTTTCCTGGGCAAGAAGGACCACTTATGTCCCCAGGCAAAGGAGGAGAGAGTGGGACAAGACATGATGTCTACGTGATATTAGATGGAAGAAGAAGAGGGAGTCCTCAATGAATGGCCTCGATTTGTTCAGTCAAGTATGGATTCTTACCTGAGAGAGTAGGAGAATGGGAGCCATGGGAAGTTTGAAGAGGAATAAAGAGATGTGGAACAGCTGCTTTAGGGAGGAGGACAACAGAGAGATCGCTGGGTGCGGAAGCATCGCTTTGCTTCAGTAAATACCCAGGTGAGGAGAACCTGCTTTTTTCAGATGGCATGACAACTCCTGAATGGTCTCTATGACCAGGATGCTGCATTGAAGGTGACTGGTAACTGACTATCATGGAGAATGGACTCTTGCATAAGAACGTTCCCTTATATAGCTCCTAAGGGAAGCCATAGAAATAATTCTATCTCTTGGACTCTTTTCTCTTGGGACTTTTCCAGTTTTTTCTCTCTATTGGACTTTCGGCAGGAAAGGATGGGATGTTTTTTCTCTTTCTCTTCCCAAGCAGCAATAGTGTGTGCAATCACCATCTCTCTGTCTCTGTCTCTCTTTCCCCTTTCTCTCTCTCTCTCTCTCTCTCTCTCTCTCTCTCTCTCTCTCTCTCTCTCTCTCTCTC
>NC_058136.1:67536893-67560163 GCF_016433145.1 Gracilinanus agilis | reverse complement strand
TACATGTGTGTCTGTCTTTGTCTCTGTCCCCCCCCCCTCTCTCCTCTCTCTCTCTCTGTCTCTCTGTCTTCTGTCTGTCTCTCCTCCCCTGTGCATTTGTCTGCACGTACATGTGTGTCTGTCTTTGTCTCTGTCTCTCTTTCCACACATATATATGCCAAAGGGCATACATCTAAGTATCTTAAGTATCTAAGTACTTAAAAAATAAAAGAAAGGGGCAGCTTGGTAGCTCAGTGGATGGAGAGCCAGGCCTAGAGACGGGAGGTCCTGGGTTCAAATCCAGCCTCAGACACTTCCCAGCTGGGTGACCCTGGGCAAATCATTTGATCCCCATGGCCAACCCTTACCACTCTTCCACCTATGAGCCAATACACAGAAGTTAAGGGTTTAAAAAAAATAAAAAATAAATAAAAGCAAATCATAAGAAGTAATAGAAAGCAAAACTATAATGGGAGCCTCAGCATCCTCTCTAGACAAATCTAACAGAGATAAAACAGGAAAGAAGTTAAGAAAGTCAGTGTTGAGTTGAGTTGAGTTACGTTGAGTTAAGAAGTCACTGAATAGAATTTTAGAAAGATTAAATATGATAGATGTCTGGCAATTACTGAATAAGTGAAAATAATATATACATATTTCGCAACTATTTAGATCTCCTTTACAGAAACAGACCATGTGCTAGAGCAGAAACAAACAGAAAATAATAGGAACTCAAGATTTTTTTAATGATTGTTAAAAAAATTTACATGGAATTGGGAAATATTTAATGAAATAAATAAAAGCCACCTAAAAACTAGAATATTTTTTAAACTCTTACCTTTCATCTATTGGTTCCAAGGTAGAAGAGTGGTAAGGGCTAGGCAATGGGGGTCAAGTGACTTGCCCAGGGTCACACAGCTAGGAAGCGTCTGACGTCAGATTTGAACCCAGGACCTCCCATCTCTAGGCCTGGCCCTCCATCCACTGAGCCACCCAGCTTCCCCCTAAAAACTAGAATATGCAAAGCCAAAGGGAAGTCAAATGATTACTTTTTAAGAATGATAATGGCTTACTTAGAAAGCACTAGAGATTCAGCTAAAGATTAATTGGAAAATTTTATAAAAGTATCAGGATGAAAAATGACTCCCCCAAATCAGTACCCTTTCTGTGTATTATTTTCAAAACCAAGAAGGAAGAGATACAAAAGGAAGTTCCATACAAAATGTATAAATCATTTGTGAGTCCAGCTACCAAGACGTACACAGGAATTACATGAATACAACTAGAACACTCTTATTTTTTAAGGGATTGGTTATTCTAATTGAGAATTTTTTTCTCTTTTTAAAGTATTTTATTTTGTTTTTTAATAGAATTTATTCCCAGGTATCTCAACCCTTCTTTCGCCTCCTCACCCCACAGAAAATATCACTTGACAAAAAGATAGTATCTATCATTTATATCTTTCATGTTTCTATTTACCAGTCCTTTCTCTGGAGGTGAACATTCACAAGTGTTTCTTCTATTAGACATATATAATGTTCTCTTGGTTCTACTTGTTTGATGCTTCATAACTTCATGTAGATCTTTCCAAGTTGTTTTTTTAAATTAACTTGCTCATTCTTCCTTATGGAGTGGTTGTATTCCATCATAATCATATTCCAGAATTTGTGTAGCCATTCCCCAATTTCCAGTGCTTTGCCACCACAAAGAGAGCTGCTATAAATATCTTGGAACATATAGGTTCTTTTCTTTTTCCCCTGATCTCCTTGGGGAACCTAGCCAGCTGGTATTATTGGATCTAAGGCTAGATACAGTTTTATAACTCTCTGGCCATAATTCCAAATTGTTCTCCAAAATATTTAGATTAATTCACAGTTCCACCAACAATGTATTAGTGTCCCCATTTCCCCACATCCCCTGCAATATCTGTCATGTTGCCCCTTTATCATTTTAGCCAAGCTGATTGGTGCGAGATAGTATCTCGGAATTGTTTTGATTTTTGCATTTCTCTACTCAGTAGTAATTTAGGGTATTTTTTCCATATTCCTATATATGACTTTGATTTCTTCATCCCCTCCCAAAAAAGATTCTCATATCTTGTACCCACTCATCAGCTGGGAAATGGCTTATTCTTATAAATTTGACAGAGTTCCCTATATGTTTTTTTTTTAAATCCATACCTTCCGTCTTGGAATCAATACTGTGTATTGGCTCTAAGGCAGAAGAGCAGTAAGGGCTAGGCAATGGGGGTGAAGTGACTTGCCCAGGGTCACACAGCTGGGAAGTATCTAAGGCCAGATTTGAACCCAGGACCTCCCATCTCTAGGCCTGGCTCTCAATCCACTGAGCTGCCCCCTTCCCTATATATTTTAGATAGGACACTTCTATCCAAGAAACTGATTAAAACGTTTTTTCCCTAATTTTCTGCTTTTCTTGGATACACTAGTTTTATTTGAACAAAAACTTTTAAATTTAATTTATTCAAAACTAGCCATTTTACATCTTGCAGTGCTCTCCATCTCTTATTTACTCATAGATTTCTTTTTTATCCAAAATCTGATAGGTAGTATGTTCTACATTCTGTTAATTTGCTTATGATATTTCCTATTGCATCTGGACTAGAACACTGTTCACAAAAATAAAGATGGCTCTAGCCCAGTGATGGGAAAACTACGGCCCGCGGGCCAGATGCGGCCCCCTGAAATGTTTTATCCGGCTGTGCATGACATTCTTCCTAATCAGACGAATACAACGAGTAGGATACAATACAATGAAACTTGGAAAGAGTTGCCTTAGAAACAGACTGACAGAGGAGCATTGCCTTTCCTTTGGCCCCCTCTTTCAAAAGTCGGCCCAGCACTGCTCTAGAAGCAGCTAGGTGACTCAGTGGATAGAGAGCCAGACCTGCAGACAGGAGGTCCTGGGTTCAAATCTGACCTCAGATACTTCCTAGCTGGGTAACCCTGGCCAGTCACAACTCCAATTGCCTAGCCCTTACCTCTGTTCTTCCTTAGAAGCAATACCCAGCATCTTGACTAAGACAGAAGGTAAGGGTTTTACTTTAAAAAAAAATGGTCTACATTCATTTCCCTTCCTCACTTCGTATCCATTCACTTCTTGGCTGCTAGCAAATGGCGCAGTAGATAGGGCCCAGAGTCAGGAAGGCTCACCTTCCTGAGTTCACATGTGAACTCAAATACTTACTGGCTGTGGGACCTTAGGGGGATCGCTTCGCCATGTTTGCCTGAGCTTCTTCATCTCGAAAATGAGCTAGAGAAGGAAATGGCAGCCATGGTAGCATCTGTGTCCCAAAGCCCCCCAGAATGGGGTCATGAAGAGTCAGACATGCCTGAACAGCATCTAGCTATACTGTGACTACTCTCAGATCCAGCTTTATCCTGGAATCCAGTACCTTCTCTTGGTTTTCCTCTGCCCTCCTGCTCCATTAGATTCAGCATAGGTTATCAGCCTCCTCCTCCTCCTGAGAATTCTCTGCTTATCTCACGCCATGCTTTCCCGCCTTGCCTCTTATCATTTCAATGGCAAGGATTATTGGCTTGGGTTTCAAAGATCTGGGCCCTGGGCCACTTTCTATTGGCGGGCTTCTCAGTGAGTCCTGTCCACTTCTGGGCTTTAGGACACAGGCGTAGGAATCCGCAGAGACCTCAGCAGTCCTCTCATCTGCCTCCCTCACTCAGCAGATGGAAGGGAGGGAATTCCTCCCCCAACTGGGCTCATGTAATCACAGAAGGCCCAGAGTATAATCATGGGGAGGGAGGGCACTTCTCCATCCACTTCTGTTAATGTAGTCACGGGGCGCCGCATGTAATCATCAGGCATTAAGGAGGTATTAAGAAGTTTCCCTAAAATCCCACAGCAACGTGTGAATAAGTTCTTAATCAGTTTGAGAGGATTATGGAGCCTTAGCCATTGGATGAAGGAAGCTGACTGCACACAGGAAACCTTTTGTGAATGGCAGAGTGAATTAGTCATGCCCCTTGGGCCCATACATAAAAACGGCCAGTAGTTGAGCAGTCGAAGATGTAGACGCAAGGAACCATCGTGTTGTGGAAGAGAGCCCTGATGGGATGGTGAGAGAAGCCGAGACTTTCTGACCTTCTCACCTTGCCCTCCATGGACCATTTCATAGGAGCTAATGAACCAGTAGGGGACAATGCATCCAACCAAGAAGCCTGCAATCACCTGAGCACATTATATGGCTGCAGAGTCCCTCCATTTAGAGAGGAATGCGCTTCCGAGAGGATGACCCAAGTGGTGAGAGAAAGCTGGCCATGGGTTCAACAAAAGAGCAAACCCCTGGTTGGGCAGGTAGGCCAGCAGAAATGCTACATTGAAAGGACTCTCTGAAGAGAGATGGGATTTCTAGTTGCTACAGTAACAGCAGTTGAGAATAACCTTTGCTGCACATACATCCTATAATTACTACTTGCTACCATCATTCTCTATGTTTGAGCCCCTTCTTTCTATGTATAATGGGTATAGTTGTATGAGTCCTCCTAGTATTCTAGAGAAATGTTTTATACCAAGTATTCTTCAATAACAACAACAACAACAACAACAACAACCCTTACCTTTGTAAGGATGGGGGATGGGACAAAAAGAGCCAGAAGAAGGCTGTTGGTGACAGGTGCTGACAGTTAAGACCAGAGGGGAGTCTGGGTAATTCTCTGGAGGAAGAAGGAGAGGAGAGGACTTCCTGTGGAGGACTGAGAGAGGGAGGAGAAGGACATCTCAGCTTGAATCCAGTCCTGAGGGCTTCCTAAGGATCTTTCTTTGGACACTGAAACCGGGATTCCCTGGTCAAAGGCATTCCATCCCATCTCACCCAGCAAGACTTTGATCATCAAGTCAGCTAAGTTTATACTCCATTTTGGGAGCGATCTCTCGGGCTCCTTCTCCCATTACCCAACCTTGCTGAGAGACCCTTTCCGGTCTATCTTACAATTATAGAAAGGGATAGAAATAGAAACAGAAGGAGAAGGGACGAGGGGGGAGATGCTTAGGAGTGGGAACCCCAAAGGTTCCCACCCGAGTGATGGACTCCATAGAAATTAAGAAGAGGGCACCCCAAAATCCCTCTGCCCTTTTCCCCTTTCCCCAATCCCTGAATTGTGATTAATAAAAGCCATTCATTGGTCAGATAGTGTTCCAGAGTACCTGAGAGAGGAGGGGGAAGGGAATCACAGCTTGGTCTGGCTGCCTCCATCTTGAAACCAGACCACCCGCTGTGAAGTTGGCTGACCTCGGGGGAGGCTTACATGAACCCTGCCCTCATTCAGAATCGGATTGGGGTCCCCCATACCTCCTCTTATAGGGAAGCTTTGTCCCCAACTCCTTTCGGGTGGCATGACCATCCAGGTCACCCAGTTTTGGGATGACACCCCCTCTAAGTCTCTCCTAGTGTATATTTGGCAAGAGGGGAGAGCTAGAAGAGAGTCTCACCCTTATAGACTCTCTCTCTCTCCCTTCTGTCATTAACATTTGGGCACTAGGCTCTCATTTATTCTCATACCTTCTGTCTTAGAATGGATACGAGTATTGGTTACACGGCAGAAAAACAGTAAAGGCTAGGCAGTTGGGATTAAGTGACTTGCCCAGGGTCACACAGCTAGGACGTGTCTGAGACTAGATTTGAACTCAGGACATCCCATCTTTAGGCTTAGCTCTCTGTCCACCATGCCACCTACCTGACCCTATACCAAGTGTTCTTAATAAATTCTTCTTGAATTGACTATGTTAGAAAATATCTTTGTAATACTACTACTCAGTCTGGATCCCAAAGAGATCATATTTTTAAGTTTTTATTTTAAATATTTTCCCCTAGTTACATATTTCATGTTCTTTCCCTCTCCCCCAAACGCCCCCTAATCCCCCTTAGCCAGCACGCAATTCCATTGGGTTTTACATGTATCATTGATCAAGACCTAATTCCATATTATTGATAGTTGGACTAGAGTTATTGTTTAGTGTCTACATCCCCAATAATATCTCCATCAGCCCATGTGTTCAAGCAGTTGTTTTTCTTCTGTGTTTCTCCTCCCACAGTTCTTCCTCTGAATGTGGCTGGTTTTCTTTTTCATAAGTCCCTCAGCCTTGCTCTGGATCCTTGCATTGCTGCTAGTAGAGAAGTCCATTATGTTCGATTGTACCACAGTGTATCAGTCTCTGTGTACAATGTTCTCCTGGTTCTACTCCTTTCACTCTGCATCAATTCCTGGAGGTCATTCTAGTTCACATGGAATTCCTCCAGTTCATCATTCTTTTCAGCACAATAGTATTCTATCACCAACATATACCACAATTTGTTCAGCCATTCCCCAATCGAAGGACATTGCCTCATTTTCCAATTTTTTGCCACTACAAAGAACACGGCTATAAATATTTTTGTACAAGTCTTTTTCCTTATTATCCCAAAGAGAGAATTTTTAAAAGAGGAAAGGATCTACTCATACCAAAATATTTATAGCTGCTATTTTTGTGGTGGCAAAGAGTTAGAGATCAAGAGGATGTCCATTAATTGGAGAATGACTAAACAAGTCGTGGTACAAGTTGGTAATGGAATACTATTATGCTATAAGAAATAATAAGAAAGATGATTACAGAAAGAGCTAGAAAGATCTACATAAACTGATGCAGACTGAAATGAGCAGAACCAGGAAAACACAGTACCCAGTAATTGCAATATTGTGGAATGAGCAACTGTGAAAGACTTAACTACTCTCAGCAACACAATGATCCAGGACAATTCTGAGGCACTTAGGACAAAGCTTGTGATTCCACTTCCAGAGAAAGAACTGTTGGAATGGGATGGATGCAGATCAAAACATACAATCTTTCACATCAGTGTATTTATGGTTTTATTTGGGGGTTTTGATCTTGTATGAGTGTGCTCTTACAACCATGCCAATTGCATGATAATAATTTTAAAAAAGAAAAATCTTTGCTGGAAGATAAATTATCAGTAAGTAGAAAGCACACTGGTGGATGGTGGGAGGAGATCATGAGCTATAGTAGTAGGGTTACCTCAAGAATCTAAGCCACCTAGTTCCCCCTAGAAGCTGAAGTAGCAGCCACCTTCTGTCTGGAGACCCGATACAGCAGTTTGCTGATTATTCCAGGACCAGAGTACAGTATGAACAAAGGCCTAGAAGCAGAAGATGGAGTATCATGTGGCAGGAACAACAAATCAGCAGCTTGGTTACACCACAAGTTGTGGACAGAGGGATAACCAGAAATAAGCCTGGAGGAGTAGGTTAGAACCAGGTTGTGAAGGGCTTGAAACGCCCAACATAGGAGTTGATGTTTTAACCTAGAGGCAAGAGCAAGCCCCCCAAAATTCTGGAGCATAGGAATGGCATATTTGGATGTGTGCTTTGCTTTGTAACTATCAATTTGCCACTTCTGTGGAAGATGGACAGGAAAGGAGAGAGACTTAAGCCAAGGTGACTAATCAGAAGGCTATTGCACCTTACATTTGGAGAAAATGAAGGACCATGCTTGGGTGGTGGCCACATGAATAGAGAAATAGATGTTAGAGATGTTGTGAAGGTATAATTAAGAAAAGATTGCGAGGCAGCTATGTGGCTCAGTGGGTAGAGAGCCAGGCCTGGAGAAGGGAGATCCTGGGTTTAGACACTTCCAAGCTTTGTGACCCTGGGCAAGTCACTTAATCCCTATTTCCTAGCCCTTGCTGCTTGCTATTCTGCCTTGGAATTGATATTCAGTATTGATTGAAAGGCAGAAGGTAAAAGTTTAAAAAAATAGAAGGCATTGCAATCTCCTCAGAGATGGGGAGTGAGAGTGCAGAATGGACAATGCCCCCAAAGTTATAAGCCTAAGTGACTAGAACAATGTGATGTTCTCAATAGAAAGAGGGAAATGAAGGAGAAGGGATGGGTTTCAAGGAGCACTAAATGCATTATTGGCAGATGTTGAGTTTTGGTTGCCCATGGGACAGACAGGTGGAAACACAGGGCAAGAGACGAGTGGAGCTCAGGAGAAACTCGGACTAGATATATAGTTCTTGGTATCATCTTTTACACCAAGACAGAGGATACAGAGAGGAGAGGGGATGGCAGATCTTTGGGACACACTGACAATTAAGGGATGGATATGGATAAGGATAAGAGGACTGAGGAGTGGTCTGACAAGTAGCAGGAGAACCACTTGGGGTCATGAAAATCCGAAGAATTTCCAGAAGAAAAATTCCATCACTAACATCAAAGATCAGAGAGGTGTCAAGAAGAAAGGGGACCAAGCAAAGGCCATTGTGTATGGCAATGAAGAGATTGTTGACACCTTGATAAGGAGTGACTTCAGCAAAGTGGTGAGGATAAAAGCTGGATTGCAAAAGACAGAAAAGTGAGTGGAATTTGGAGAAGTGAAGGTGATGATATATTTTTCTTCCTCTGGAGTTTGGCTATGATAGGAAGAGAAATAGGACCGTCGCCTGAGGGGCTGAAAGGTCAAAGGAAGGGGTTTTTTAGGGAGAAAATCTGAGCATGGTCCAGGTAGTGCATAAGAAGACAATGGATAAGAGGAGAATGAAGATTAGAAAGAAGACAAGGATACGGCTGCACAAGTGCTGGCAGATCCAACCAGATTGGAAAGGCATCTACAATGAGTTATGTGGCAAATATTTTGCCTCTTGGCTAAGGATGCATCTAAGTTAGTTCAGAAGTTTCATTACTAGGTTACTTGCAGGGGCATGGCTTTTTTTTTTTGATCAAAGCAATTCTTGAAGATCCTCTGCTAAGTCATAGAGGGTCTCTATTGATCTGCATTCATAAGAGGACCATGAGCAATGATGAAATGAGTTATTTAAAGTATGGAAATAAGTACCACTGAGCACCTCATCACCTCTTGCCTGAACTATTTCAGTAGCCCCTGTTTCTAGTCTCTCCCTTCTCCAATCTGACTTCCACATAGCAGCTAAATTGATACTCCTAAAACACAGATCTAAATGTGTTACTCCTCTGTTCAAGAAGTTTCAGTGGCTCCCCATGGCCTCTAGGATAAAATGCAAGCTCCTCTGCTTGCCATGTAAAGTCTGGCACATTCTGGGTCCCACCTGCATTTGCAGAAAGGCTCATTACATTTTATTCCCCCTCATGCACTCAGTGCTTCGGCCAGATGAGCCTCCTTACTGTTTCCACTACACACAACACTTCCATTTCCTGCCTTCACACCTTTGCAGGGCTCTTCCCCTTGCCTGGACACCTCTCCTTTCTCACCTCGGCCTCTCAGAGCCTCTGGCTTCCTTCAAGCCTCAGCTCAAGGGCTGCCTCACTCTAGAGGCCTTTCCTGCCCACCCCAGTTGCTAGTTGTCCTTTCCCCATTCCCCTCCTGCTATTTTAAAAATTTTTTTTTATTTTTTAGAAAAATTTGCTACAGTTACATGATTCATGTTCTTACTTTCCCCTTCACCCCCCCCAAGTCCTTCCCCCCACATAGCCGATGCACATTTCCACTGGTTTTAACATGTGTCATCTATCAAGACCTATTTCCATATTATTCATAGTTGTATTAGGGTGGTCGTTTCGAATCTACATCCCCAATCATGTCCTCCTCAACCCATGTGTTCAAGCAATTGTTTTTCTTATATGTTTCCTCTCCTGCAGTTCTTCTTCTGAATGTGGATAGCATCTTTTCCATAAATTCCTCAGAATTGTCCTGGGTCATTGCACTGCTGCTAGTACAGAAGTCCATTACATTCAATTTTACCACAGTGTATCAGTCTCTGTGTACAATGTTCTTCTGGCTCTGCTCCTTTCACTCTGCATCAATTCCTGGAGGTCTTTCCAATTCACATGGAATTCCTCCAGTTTATTATTCCTTTGAGCGCAGTAGTACTCCATCACCAGCATATACCACAATTTGTTCAGCCATTCCCCAATTGAAGGGCATCCCTTCATTTTCCAGTTTTTTGCTACCACAAAAAGCGTGGCTAAAAATATTTTTGTACAAGTCTTTTTATCTATGATCTCTTTAGGGTACAAACCCAGCAATGGTATGGCTGGATCAAAGGGCAGGCAGTCTTTTAGTGCTCTTTTGGCATTATTCCAAATTGCCATCCAGAATGGTTGGATCAGTTCACAACTCTACCAACAATGCATTAATGTCCCAATTTTGCCACATCCCCTCCAGTATTCATTACTCTCCCCTGCTGTCATTTTAGCCAATCTGCTAGGTGTGAGGTGATACCTCAGAGTTATTTTGATTTGCATTTCTCTAATTATTAGAGATTTAGAACACTTTCTCATATGCTTATTGATAGTTTTGATTTCTTTACCTGAAAATTGCCTATTCATGTCTCTTGCCCACTTATCAATTGGGGAATGGCTTGATTTTTTATACAACTGATTTAGCTCCTTGTATATTTGAGTAATTAGACCCCTGTCAGAATTTTTTGTTGTAAAGATTTTTTCCCAATTTGTTGTTTCCCTTCTGATTTTGGTTGTGTTGTTTTTGTTTGTACAAAAACCTTTAAATCTAATATAATCAAAATTATTTATTTTTCATTTTGTAATTTTCTCTAACTCTTGCTTGGTTTTAAAATCTTTCCTTTCCCAGAGATCTGACAAGTAAACTATTCTGTGTTCACCTAACTTATTTATAGTTTCCCTCTTTATATTCAGGTCATTCACCCATTCTGAATTTATCTTGGTGAGGGTGTGAGATGTTGATCTAGGCCCAATCTCTCCCATATTGTTTTCCAATTTTCCCAGCAGTTTTTGTCAAATAGTGGATTTTTGTCCCAAAAGTTGGGCTCTTTGGGTTTATCATACACCGTCTTGCTGATGTCACTTACCCCAAGTCTATTCCACTGATCCTCCCTTCTGTCTCTTAGCCAGTACCATATCGTTTTGATGACTGCTGCTTTATAGTATAGTTTAATATCTGGTACTGCTAGGCCACCTTCCTTAATGTTTTTTTTTTCATTATTTCCCTTGATATTCTTGATCTTTTGTACTTCCAAATGAACTTTGTTATAGTTTTTTTCTAATTCAGTAAAAAAGTTTTTTGGTAGTTTGATAGGTATGGCACTAAATAGGTAAATTAATTTGGGTAGAATGGTCATTTTTATTATGTTAGCTCGTCCTACTCATGAGCAATCAATGTTTTTCCAATTGTTTAGATCTAGTTTTAATTGTTTGGAAAGTGTTTTGTAGTTATGTTCGTATAATTCCTGTGTTTGTTTTGGTAGATAGATTCCTAAATATTTTATATTGTCTAGGGGGATTTTAAATGGTGTTTCTCTTTCTACCTCTTGCTGCTGTGACGTGTTGGAAATATATAGAAATGTTGATGATTTATGTGCATTTATTTTGGATCCTGCAACTTTGCTAAAGTTGTTGATTATTTCTACTAGCTTTTTAGTTGATTCTCTAGGATTTTTTAAGTAGACCATCATATCATCTGCAAAGAGTGATAGCTTAGTCTCCTCATTGCCTATTTTGATACCTTCAATTTCTTTTTCTTCTCCGATTGCTACTGCTAGTGTCTCTAGTACAATGTTAAATAATAGAGGAGATAATGGGCATCCTTGTTTCACTCCTGATCTTATTGGGAAGGCTTCTACTTTATCCCCATTGCATATGATGCTTGTTGATGGTTTTAAATATATATTGTTTATTATTTTTAGGAAAGGCCCTTCTATTCCTATACTTTCCAGTGTTTTCAATTGGAATAAGTGTTGTATTTTATCAAAGGCTTTTTCAGCATCTATTGAGATAATCACGTGATTTTTGTTTGTTAGATCATTGATATGGTCAATTATGTGGATGGTTTTCCTAATGTTGAACCATCCTTGCATTCCTGGTATAAATCCCACTTGATCATGATGAATAACCCTCTTGATCACTTCCCCTCCTGCTATTACTGTGTGCTGATTTCTCATATATCATGTATTTTCTTATGCATGAACATGTTGTACCACCCTACTAGCTTCAGAAATTTCCTATTTTCTTTTATCTTGGGCAAGTAATTTAATAGCTCTGTGCCTCAGTTTTCTCATATATAAATGATTAGATTCAAAGGTTCTTCTAAAGTTTCTTCCAACTCTAAATCTCTCATCTATGAACCTATAATCCTTGAGGGAACTCTTTTTGTACTCTTTCATACTTATATTTCTCATAATTCCTATAACTCTTTTGCATTTGTATCTCTAACCCTTCCACAGTGCCAGGAACTTGTTTTTAAACTGGGCTTGAAGTTTTGTAAGAAATAGTCTTTCCTTTTTTGAACTTATAATGTCATGGTATATTTTAAATCAACCTTTCATTATTAATCTAAGTGTATGTATCTTACATACATACAGCTGGGTGGCTCAGTGGATTAAGAGCCAGGCCTAGAGACTGGAGGTCCTAGGTTCAAGTCTGGCCTTGGACACTTCCAGCTGTGTGACCTTGGGCAAGTCACTTGACCCCTATCGCCCACCCTTACCACTCCTGGGCTAAGGACGGTCCCTAGCCCGGATGAAAAAGGAGGAGGGTTGGGCGTGGGGCTAGCAACCCCACCCTGTAAAAAAACTACATCTGCTAAAAAAACTGCAACCTAAAGTAGGGGCAGCTGGGCTAGCTCAGTGGATTGCCAGCCAGGCCTAGAGACGAAAGATCCTAGGTTCAAATCCGGGCTCAGACACCTCCCAGCTGGGTGACCCTGAGCTACCCATTGCCTACTGGTTGTGGCCCTATGCTCCTAGAATGGAGTCCCAGGATAAAAAAAAGTATCTTTTTATACTAAGTGTATTATTTCCTATAAACAACATAATGATATTGTTTCTTAAGCTAATCATTAACTTTCAAAAAAATCTTTTATTTTCCCAATTACATATAATAACAATTTTTAAACCCTTGCTTTCTGTATAAGAATCTTTGTATTGGTTCTAAAGAAGGAGAGAGGTAAGGGCTAGACAATAGGGGCTAAGTGACTTGCCCAGGGTCACACAGCAATGTAATAACAAGTTTTACCATGTCTTTTCTGAAATGATAAGATCCAAAGTGTCTCCCTTTCACCCTTCCCTGCCCCCTCCCTGAGATGGTAAACAATTTGATCTTGGTTATATACGTATGATCAAGCCAAACATATTTCCATGTTGGTCATGTTGGGAAAGAATACTCAGAGAAAACCAAAACCTCAAAATAAAAATGCACACAAATAAAATGAACTGAAAAAGCGTATGCTTTAATCTATATTCAGATTCTATCAGTTCTTTCTCTGGAGGTTCTTTCTCTGTCATGAGTCCTTCAGAATTGTCTTGGATTATTGTTTTGCTGAGAAGAGCTAAGACCTACACAGCTGATCACTGTACAATATTGCCGTCACCATATACAGTGTTCTCCTGGTTCTGCTTACTTCACTCTGCATTGGTTCATGTAGCTCTTTCCAGCTTTTTCTGAAATTATCCTGCTTCCCATTTCTTATACCGCACATTCGCTTTCTTCCTAGGAAAATTCAGACCATTTACATTTGTTCTAATTATTGAAAGTATTTCTCTAGCATCATTTCCCTCTTTTTATTCTTGAAGTTGTGACATTTATCTTAAGTTTCTATATCTAGGTCACAAATAATGGTGAGAAGGATAAGACCCATGACTTAATTAGCTTAAAGAGTTCCTGGTGAGCAACTTCATCTACTAATCCCTTTTCAGTTTCATGGGCATGATATTTATTTTCTCCATTACTTTCTTAAGTCTAGTCAATCCATAAAATAATAAATTAAGCTCTCATTGTAGCATTGCTGCTCTTTTGAGCAGCTGGTTAGAGCTGGGTCCAGCACTACCCTAAGAAGCATCCTGCTTCCTGGTTACAGAGGTCTATGTATAATGGGCTAAGTGGTCCATCACCACTAGAATGTTGTGCTTTTGTTCTTCTTATCCCCCTCAAGAGTTAAAAAGTCTACACCCACTAGCTACAAAGGCTCCCAGTTCCAACAAAGAGCTCATGCTTTAGATATAGGTAAGTTGAGTTATTAGCATTTCACTTTAACCACCTGGATCAGAGGTCTCACACTTCATATATAAATATATATATATATATATCTTAGGCCATAGAATGAGTTTCCCAAAAGCTCCAGGACCATCTCTTGGACCTAATGTTCAAAATAACCTTACATCTTAGAATTAATATTAAATATCTGTTCCAAGACAGAAGAGTGGTAAGAGCTGAAGGTAAGTGACTTGCCCAGGGTCACCCAGCTAGGAAGTTTCTAAAGCCAGATTTGACTGTTATGTCACATTTTAAAGATAAGCACCTGTTGACTGCCCTCTCCTCCAATCATCCATGAACAGCTGAACACAATCCATGGCACACTACAGAGAAAGGAGAAAGCCCCAGACTTGGAGCCACATTTTCCCTAGTGAGTGAATCAACTCCCTGAATGTCACGGATCTATTGTGCATCATTCTATGGGGGTTACCATGATTTCTGATCCATAGAGAATAGACCAGCAGTGCATGCTGAACTCATAGTTGGCAAATCCTGCTATCTGTCTCTGGCAGTAGCTAATGTTTTCCTTGTTGATATTTCAGTGGCTGGATGTCTATACATAGTCTGTGCCCATAATCTCAGAATTCCTCGGTGTCAGTCCACTTCAAAGCCAAGAACTACAATTTGCCAATGGGATCATGAATGTCACTGATGACAAACCTACTGGCCAACGCAAGAGGCAGAATTCTGGTGGCCATTGTTTTCTTGGTACAAAACTGCTCCCGAAGCCCCCTAGGCTGGCCTCAGTGCGTGAGATAAGGATGATGGTTTTGCTTAACTGTTTTCCTTTGTGAGAATGGAAGGTTTTATGAGATGAACCTGAACACTAGAGAATGTCGGTGATATTAGTTTCAAAAGCATCAATGATACTTTAAAAAAAAGATAAAAGAGAGGGCAGCTGGGTAGCTCAGTGGATTGAGAACCAGGCCTAGAGGCGGGAGGTCCTGGTTCAAATCTGGCCTCAGACACTTCCCAGCTGTGTGACCCTGGGCAAGTCACTTGACCCCCATTGCCCATCCTTACCACTCTTCCACCTAGGAGCCAATACACAGAAGTTAAGGGAAAGAAAAGAGAAGAGAAGAGAAGAGAAGAAAAGAGAAGAGAAGAGAAGAGAAGAGAAGAGAAGAGAAGAGAAGAGATAAAAGACAACACGGGTGCCTGTGTGAAGTAACCTACCCAATCTCTAAAGGCCTGCTCCCAGTTCCTGAGCCATCATTCTCCAAATTGCCAGAAGGATTCGACTAGATGGGTCCTTTTTGCCCTTTTGTTTCTGGTACTTCTACAGCCATGTGCCCTAAATGAACTTGGGACATCGGCTTATCAGTCTGGAAGGAACTTCATAGGCCTTCTAGTCAAATGCCTTCATTTTACAGAGGAGGAAACTGAGGAAGACTAAAGTCACTTTCCTAAAGTTATGCAGAGAGAGCGGATTAAAAACCAGCTCCTCTGACTCCAGAAGCAGGGTTTTGAATATGCTCTGTAATCATTATATTCTTTGGCACTTCAAAAGAAATAGGGCGCCACCTATGTGGGTACTCTCTGGAATGATGCCAATCACAGTTTGTTCTGTACAACTCTTTTCTATGTCCTCCTACAAATCCTCCACAAGGGGTCCATTGACTCCTGGGGGCCTTTCTCTCCCCCTTTTGACATTGTGTATAGAACCAGAGCACATAGGCTGTTTATTGGTTATCTCTAGGTCAGTCTTTGACTAGTCCACCTCCTTTTCTGGTCATAATTTTCTTGGATTTCTTTTATACTCTTTCTCCTGAACGAGTCTTTGTTGGTAAAATGGTGGAATCTATTCCCTTACCTCCATTGTCCTTGGGATGACTTGTGACTTTGAAGCCATATAGACCAGAACAGCCATATAGAAAATATGTTGGCATGAAAAATATGAGTCTTGAAGAAGCTTAGGACCCTGGGAAATATGGCACAATTTTCCATGGGCAACTGATTCTCTCTAGAGAAAGATATGTGAGGAACTATGACGGAGTGCTTTTGAATACACTTAAGATTACACTTAAGAATACACTTAAGATACAGCCACTGAATTCTAGAAAAACATCATGGTGGGAAGCAGAGTTCAGCTCACCATTTTTGGTCCCCTTCACCCAACACAGCTCTTCCGAAACAACCTAGAAAACATGTTAGACTGAATTCTCATTGGGCAAGCCCAGAAAAAGTCACAGCGACTCATTTGACTACCTCAGGGCAGCTTAAGAAGTTAGACAGACAGTTCTGCAGGCACTAGATGAAGGACCAGCCAGGAGTGTAATGAAGTGGCAGCAGAAGTCAAGGAAGAGATAGTAAGAGAGCAGAGTGGGGGAGTAAGGAGCATTCTAGCCCCCAGGGATGGGAAACAAAAGAGTGAACACCAAGGGAAGGAAGCATCTGGGCTGAAAGAGATCCCAGAGGACCTCTGAACCAGTGCAGAACCAGCTCCAAACAGGAACGAAGAGCCATCTGACAACTCTGTCACTCATTACCCAGTTTCAGGTCACAGTTCCAGGTCAGAGAGGAGTGGTTGTGGTCATGCAGGAGCATGGACCTTACCTGTGTTCAGAGCAAGGGATAGGTTCCAGAAGCAGAGCTATGTGGCTCTGAGCCCAAGAAAAGAAGGTGGGTAGAGAGGACTCAGTTCTAACCTTTAGCCTTACACATCAGCCTAGAGTGGAATAACTGGGGCAGAAAACCAAAACCAAGGAGGAGTCCAAAAGTTTAGCAGCTCTGAATCTGCAGAAGCTTCTGGAGAGCTAACTGCAATCGAATCCAGCAGCAGTCTGCAGAAACTCAACCACACACCATCCAACAAACCCAAACTTGGGTTAGGAACTTGCAGAGCTCCAACCAGGAGGGCAAGTACACAAACCTCTCCCTAAATCACACTGCCTCGGGAGCACTGAGAACATACAGACAAGACAGAAGCACAGGCAAGCTGCAGCTTCCCCTCCCAGAGATAAGTAGAGCCCAACTCTAACAGAAAGTCCAAAGTCAGGAAGTAGGCTGGAAGAATGATCCAAAACAACAGCAGCAACAGCAGCAGCAGCAGCAACAACAACAACAACAACCACCACCACCACAACAACAACAACAGCAACAGCAACAGCAACAGCAGCAGCAGCAGCAGCAGCAACAACAACAACAACAACAACCACAACCACCACCACCACCACCACCACCACCACAACAACAACAGCAACAGCAACAGCAATAGCAACAGCAACAGCAACAGCAACAACAACAACAACAACAACAACAACAACAACAACAACAACAACAACAACGTTGTTCGGTCCTTTTTTAATTGTGTTCATCTTTTCATGACCCCATTTGGAGTTTTCTTGGCAAAGAAACTGGGGTGATTTGGCCATTTCCTTCTCCAGCTCATTTTTACAAATGAGGAACTGAGGCAAATAGAGTTAAGAGACTTGTCCAGGGTCATGCAGCTAATAAGTGTCCAAGGTCAAATGTGAATTCAGGAAGATGAGTCTTTCTGACTGCCGGCCTGGCACTATCCACTGCAGCACCACCTATCTGCCCTGTGGTTAAGTAAACTTCCTAAGTAAACAGATGGTCTGTGTGTGTATGTCTCATTTTATTCTAATCCTAAACCTGAACTACCAGATGGTCCCAAATCAGGCCTGGCCTACAAGAGACCTTCCTAGTTCCCCCATTTGATATCGCTCTACCTATTCTCAGATAAAATTATTTGGCATTTATTTCTCTAGTTCTGGCTCTCTATCCACTGAGACACATGGCTGTCCCTCAGCAAGCATTTATTAAGTGCCTACTATGTGCCAGACACTGTGCCAAGTCCGGGGGAGACAAAAGGAGACAAAAAACACCCCCCACACACACACACACACCCTCAAGGAGCTCACAATTGGTTAACTTGATCACGGGGAGGTTAATCACTTGGTTAATCAATGATCTAAAGAAGATCTAGCCTACCTACAGCTGATGATTGATGTTGAGGAGAACATAGCAAAATGGAGGTTCAGACAAAGGGCATTAGAAAAATAACCCATCACCCTTCAGAGCTACTCTGCTGGAACCCTCAGGGCAGGGATCCTTACCCCAGGGTCATTCCAAAGGGGTCCATGATTTTGTTTAAGAATTTTAATAATGATTTTGATAGAATTGTTTCCCTTTGTAATTGTATGTATTTTATTCATTTAAGGGCACTTTTCTGAGAAAGGGCACATAGGCTTGACTAGGATGTCAAATGGGTTCCCTTCCCTTCTAAAAGATTAAGGATCCCTATAATGAAAGGGGAGCAGTAGCTAGCTAAGTACCCTTGCTCTAGGAGACCTGACTCATTAGTGCTAATGGGAGTTGGGCTAAGGACCCCCAGAGTCTAATATGTCTACATATAGAAAGCCCACACTCATTTGCTCATAGCATATATCCATATTATTGCATGGGATATTTCCATTGCTCCTCCCTTGCCCTCCTCTTTTTTATTCAATTCATGCTAGCTCATTTTCTGATTAAAGATAAATTATCACGAAAAGTAACCATGTGTGATAACTAGGACAGCAAACATTTGTCATTTTGTATCTCATTTCTTCAGTTTGTGTTTTTAAGCAATGACAGCCAGGTGGCACAATGGAGAGAGAGTCAAGCCTGGAGTCAGGAAGACTTGAGTTCAAAATAGGACATCAGACACTTTCTAGCTATTAACCCTGCGGTCCTGGGTTTCCTTATCTGTAAAATGAACCGGAGAGGTAAATGTCCAACCACTCCAGGATCTTTGTCACATCGTGAAGGGTTGAACACAACTGAACGAAATCCACAAAGGTGGGTCGCCAATTTAGAAAAGAGAATCTTCCATTTCTTTAGTTTAATCACTGGAAGTAATACCTTTGTGATGAAGTATTTAACAAACGTTTGCCTTTGGTAAGAGGGAAAATAAAACCTGCTGGCTGGATGCGTAGCTTACTGAGAGTATGCCACGCATGCCGAAACAGAAGGAATCGGCCACAGAATGAGAATGAATGGCATTCAGCTGCAAAGTAGCTAGCTGGGAGGATTAAAACTTGGGCCATGCGAATCCAGATCCAGACCTTATTCCATCCCAGATCCTATATAACTTGAACTGAACTCTATGTGATTCTGCAAAATGAGGACAAATAGACTTCTCCTACTTACGTTTCCCATTGGGATGGCATCAAATGAGAGAATGCAATTGATGGAGCAGAGTGCTAGATGGAGTGCACTGAGGAAACAGGAGGAAGGTGCAGTAATGCTCCTAAGACTCCTTCATATTCTTTCTGGCGGTCCATTCGCATGGATGTGCAATCAGATAACTCAACTAATCAGTGCTCTTTCAGAATGATCCCAGCCCAAGCCCAGCACAGCTCAGCCCAAGCAGACTATATTATTATGCCCACTTATTTGTATGTAAAAGCCTCTGATTTGAAGAGAAACAAGTATTGCTTTGATTGAGGGAGGAGGGAAAAGAAGGAGAAAGAAGAAAGCTGGAAAGGGGGGTGGGACCATCAGATGCTTGAAAGTGAAGAAATGGAGCATCCGAAAAAAACGTGATTTAGGCTAACTAAAGAAACCCTCAGCTACATGAGTCTTGGCATCGTGACTGCCAGATGAGGAGTCGTTTGAGCAGGGTGGGATTGTTTGCTAGGACCCCGGAGTGGTCAATAAACTCAGACTCTTGATAATGGAAGAGACCTTAGGGAATAGAATATAGATTGTCAGAGCTGGAAGGGACCACCAAAATCATGGAGACCAGTGGGCTGGTTTTTCATATAAGGGTGCGATGAGTGAGTAAATGAACCAAGCCACCCCACTACACTTAATGCATGTGACAAGGTGCTCAATTAATCTATCGCTATAAGTCATAGGTTTTAGGAGCCAGCTAAGGTGACTCAGTGGATTGAGAGCCAGGCCTAGAGTCAGGAGGTCCTGGGTTCAAATCTGGCCTCAGATACTTCCTGGCTGTGTGACCCTGGGCAAGTCACTGAGGCCCCATGGCCTAGCCCTTATCACTAGTCTTCTATCTTAGACCCAACACAGAATATTGATTCTAAGATGGAAGGCAAGGGCTTTTAAAATAAAGGAATAAATCATAGATTTTTTAGACAAAGTGTGGAAAAGCCTGGGAAACCTACTGGAGGAAGCGAAATGACAGCCAGAGAAGCCTCTTTCATTTAGCTGAGGGAATTTCATCATCCCCTCTGGGTCCTTCTAGAGAAGCACTGAATTGGGAGTGAGGTGTCCCGACAAATAGCAAACCAGCAGAAAGATGGTTACAGCAAAACCTATGAGAAGGAATCACCTTGGGAAGGAGAGAGGTCTCAACTCTGGTCTTGGCCTCAATCTTCCTACTGTGGCATCCCCCCTCTTTGCCTGGAGGAAGCTTTGCAAGCTTCAAAGGAAGATAGGTGTCCTAGCAGTATGTTCAGATTAAATGATGGCAGTGTTTTGGGGGGGGGGGCAGTCAAGAATAGACTCAATAGAGATTCTGGGTTCCACCAAGAAAATGTACCATGCCTATCAGGGAATTTCTTGGACATCTCACAAATGGGGAGGGGGAGGACGTCCATAACCCAGAACCATGAGTTATCCCCTTTGATGCCTGTGTTCTCCTCTGTGTATACTTGTAGGAGAGTATATCAAAGAGTTGGGAGGGGAGGAATGTTATAGTCAATGTTCTTACTGTATAATGCTAATAAACATCCTTTCAAAGCTACTTAGAGCTGCCTGATTAGAATGATTTTCAGCTGATAATGAATGGAGATACACATCAGTGGGAGCTCAAGCGGATGACATTAGAGAATCACCCTGATTCCCTGGTCGTCCTCCTAGAATCCTGAAAGGGAAATGAAGCCTTGCTCCATGATGCAAGACTCATTTAGGAAAGTAGGAATTAGGATAAGGATCCTTAGAGTTCAGAGGAGGAAACTGAGACCCAGAGAAGTGTCCAGATGACACAACAAGGCAATGGCAAAAAATTAGTGTCTCTTTTTTATTCTATGCTATGCTGCTGCTTGCCAGGGTTTTAAGGGTTTTTTTTTGAGAATGCCAATAGCTCCAAGAGCCAGTTACATCACCCTCTACAATTCTTGGAGCTTGGAACTTTACAGCATGCTGGAGGTGCCACTGGGAAATTAGAAGTGGTACTCAGATACCTCAGGTCTGCACCTCTGGGAGGTATATAATAGGTTTGGAGAACCCTGGTTTTCTATCTGAAATGTCCTTCCCAATGGGTGCAGCATGACTGATGGCCGCATATCTGAGCCCTTCATTAAGTTCCTACTTCCACCTATGGTAATAGAGTCTTCATTTCAGGGAGGAAAAGGGCAAAGGAAAGTGAGATACAATGCAATCTGCCCTGGCATGGGATGAGGAGTTTTGTTAAGGTGGGTCAGAATATTGGCATTCCAATGGCTCTTAGAACATAGACATTGATTGCTAAAGCTAGAAGAGTCCTTAGAACATAAAAGAGAATTTTAGAATTGGCCAACCCTTTAGAAGATAACAAATAGAAAATTAGAACTGGAAGAGACCCTAGAACAAAGGACATAGAAGGTTAGGGTTGAAGAGGTCCTTAAGATAGAAAAAGGCCCCTCCTCCTCCTTTTCCTACTCCTCCACAACTACCAATCCTTCCCTGTGCCCTCTTCTCCCTAGATAGAATTTATCTCTCCACCTCAGGCTTCTCATACCAATTGGTCTTACCCTCCCATGTGCACATAATATATTTTATGATACTATACATAATATAGTATCATTGGGGTAGGTGGTGTCATAGGAAAGGTGCCAGTCACATGACCTGGGTTTTCATTCAGCTCCAGACATTTATTGGCTCTGATATCATGGCCAAGACACTTATATCTTTGTGACCAGGATTCCTCCTTTGGCAAATGGGGATAATAATGCTTATTCTACCTTCCTCTAGTTCTGAGGAAAGTGCCCTGTAAATTTTTAAGTGCTCTAGAAATTGGAACTATTAGAGTTATTTGTGTGTTTGTCTTTTCTCCACTCAAGTATAACATTTTAATACTGTATTTTTATTTTTTATTTATTTTTAAATCTTTTCCTTCCATCTTGGAGTCAATACTGTGTATTGTCTCCTTGGTGGAAGAGTGGTAAGGGTGGGCAATGGGGGTCAAGTGACTTGCCCAGGGTCACCCAGCTGGGAAATGTCTGAGGCCAGATTTGAACCTAGGACCTCCCGTCTCTAGGCCTGGCTCTCAATCTACTGAGCTACCCAGTTGCCCCCTAATATTGTATTTTTTTTACTTTTTTTTTTATTTTTTAAACCCTTAACTTCTGTGTATTGACTTATAGGTGGAAGAGTGGTAAGGGTAGGCAATGGGGATCAAGTGACTTGCCCAGGGTCACACAACTGGGAAGTGTCTGAGACCGGATCTGAACCCAGGACCTCCCGTCTCTAGGCATGGCCCTCAATCCACTGACTTACCCAGCTGCCCCCTTCTAATATTGTATTTTTAAAAGAACCGTAAGAAGGCTTCTAATGGATTTCATAGAGCCTCTAATAATGTCTTTATGAGAATCAGCATTGTATAGAGAAGGACAAGTCTTACCTCAGACTTCTACTAGTTTTGTTACTCTCAACAAGTCACATCTGTCAGGACTCCAAGCAACTCTCTGAGACCATAAGGGGTAGGGAAGACACCAACTTGTATTGTTAAAAGGAATTTCCTCATAACACTAATGAAATCACACTTACAAAAGAAAGCAAAGCAAACACATGATAAGCAATAGCTCAGGAAAGGGAAAAATATTATATATATATATATATATATATATATAATGAAGAAATGGGGAATCACCACAAAAGTGGGGAGAACACAGAATCACTAAGAAATCAAAGTAAGTTTTGCTTTGTAATAAAAACAATCCATCAAAACAAATTCCTAGATAGGCTGTGCCCAAATAGGCATGTCTCCTTCTGTACCAACTCCACCACTTCTCTGTCAGGAGGTTGGTGGCATGTTTTCTCATCAGTTCTTTGGAATTATGATTGGTCATAGTGTTAATTAGACTTTTGAAGTCTTTCAAAGTTATTTGCCTTTACTATGTCATTGTTGTGTAAATTGTTCTTCCAGTTCTGCTGTTCCTACCAAGTCTTAGTTACTCTAAGAGTCCCTTTCTTTTTTATTTTTGATATGGGTTTTTTTTATTTTTTTTAAAACTCTTACATTCCTTCCTGGAGTCAATACTGTGTATTGGCTTCTTGGTGGAAGAGTGGTAAGGGTGGGCAATGGGGGTCAAGTGACTTGCCCAGGGTCACACAGCT
>NC_058136.1:67487168-67507418 GCF_016433145.1 Gracilinanus agilis | reverse complement strand
AGAATGTCCTTCGATTGGGGAATGGCTGAACAAATTGTGGTATCTGTTAGTGATGGAATACTATTGTGCTCAAAGGAATAAAGAACTGGAGGAATTCCATATGAACTGGAAAGACCTCCAGGAAGTGATGCAGAGTGAAAGGAGCAGAACCAGGAAAACATTGTACACAGAGACTGATACACCGTGGTACAATCGAATATAACAGACTTCTCTACTAGCAGCAATGCAAGGGTCCAGAGCAAGGCTGAGGGACTGATGAGAAAGAAAACTAGCCACATTCAGAAGAAGAATTGTGGGAGTAGAAACACAGAAGAAAAACAACTGCTTGAACACATGGGCTGATACGGATATTATTGGGGATGGAGACACTAAATGATAACTCTAGTCCAACTATCAATAATATGGAATTGGGTCTTGATCAATGATACATGTAAAACCCAGTGAAATTGTGTGTCAGCTAAGTGGGGATGGGGGGCTTGGGGCCAGATGTGAAGTTCAAAAGAGCCAACAAACAAGGCTTGTTATTCAAACACCAAAACCTGAAGGGTGAGGGGCTGATTTCAATCAACCCTGCATCCCTAATCCTTGTGGGGAGAGTACTAGATGCAGGGAATTCTATAAGGGGCTAGGTTTTCCCTCTGATAAAGCTCTTTTTCCTTTTCTTTTCCTTTATTGTTTTGGGACTTAGGGAAATGCCCTTTTTGCAAACAACCAGACAGGCAATAACCTATTAGAACTTTGCAAAGACAATTTTTGTTTGCTAAATTGTGCCACTATGTACTTGGAAGTAGGGAAGAATGTGAATTATGGGATTTGATTACAAATCATACCACATAGATTTTTCCTGAGACTTTAGTACAAGGCGCCTAGGGAAGACATTGGAAACAGATAATGCAGGACCTCCTCACATTGCTAACGAGCAATCCAGGGTTTGGCCCTTGCCAATACACTGCAGTAGATTTAATGAAGGCAAGAAATATTAAAACTGGGAGGGGAAAGGAAGGAACATGGAAAGGGGTGGGAATTATCCCATTCCATTTTTTAAATAAACCCTTACCTTCCAGTTCCAAGGCAGAAGAACAGTAAGGGCTGGGCAGTGGGGGTTAAGTGACTTGCCCAGGGTCACACAGCTAGGATGTGTCTAAATTCATATTTGAACCCAGGACCTCACCTCCTTCTCTAGGCCTGGATGTCAATCCACTGAGCCACCTAGTTGCCTCCATCCTACTTCATTAAAGCTCTGATACCCTAACTAGAGGAGAACACATCACAATCAACCAATCAAAAGATCTTAGACTGTGAAAAATCTTTGAAAACCATTGGATGAAATGAAATGTTAGAAAGTCCACTCTGATGGGCTGGGAAACTTGGCCACACCTCCAGGAATCATCGAGAAATTATCAAATGATTGATAATAGAGAAGAATTCCAGAAATTGGAACCTGTAGCTTTCCAGCACATTCCTGAAGAAGAGCTACAGTGGGGAAGGGGAAAGTTAAGAGAAAGGACTCTGGGAGTTGGCATGAGGATGGCTCAGAGCAGTGATTCCCAAAGTGGGCGCCACCGCCCCCTGGTGGGTGCTGCAGAGATCCAGGGAAGTGGTGATGGCCACGGGAGCATTGATCTTTCCTATTTATTGCTATTAAAATTTAAAAAATTAATTTCCAGGGGGCTAAGTAATATTTTTTCTAGAAAGGCCAAGAAAGTTTGGGAACCAGTGGCTCAGAGCTTTTAAGACTATATTATTTTTTAGGATGCCAACTACTTGGGTAATGCTGTCCATTTTTTGCTTCAGGCTGTTTCTTATCCTTCCAAGAGATCTAATTTCATTCCCCCTCCCTCTTTTTTCCTACTCTTCCTTCATTTCTCCCATCCATTCTTAGAGCCCTTATGGAGAATCCATTTTTCCCCCTGAAATTCTAGTCGGGATCATTACAGAGTTATCTTTTTCCTCTGAGATTTCATATTGAGCATCTTCTAAACAATAGCATCTCTTATTATGGTGGATTTTTTTTCCGTTTGCTTATATCTTGAGCTTTAGGCCTTGGGTTAGGATTTCGTTCCAAGGAGAGACCAGGGCCCCTCCTACAGTCTTACACAGTGTGGCAGGGCCCAGCCACTTTCTCCCACTGCAGTCCTGGACTGAGACAGTATCATATTGCAGTTCTGTCCTTTTCCTGCTATACTCTGCAGGTTATTGGCCTGTAGTTTCTAGGTAGGAGGCTGCCAGGTGCCAGGTACTATCTTCTACAAAGTGGTCTGAAGCAAGACACTACACATAGCACTGGTCCCAAGGCCTGCCTGTCCACTGCCACCATGAGCCACCCACAAGAGCAGCCCCTAGAGCTATCAACAGAAATCAGATCAAGCTGGCTCTGGCCTGATCTCCTAAGGTAGGCCCTGTCTGGAAGCCCAACCCTGGCCCGCAGTCCAGAGCTAGACCCATTGTTGACTCCAAGCCCCGGCCAGTGTCACAGTCTTCAAACTTGGGGACTGGCCTACCAGAAGTCCCCAGCTTAGGGGCCTGACCTAAACCAGACAGAGCTAGCTTCTGAAGCCTCCCTGGCCAAAAGTGTTGGCCTTGTCTATGTCCTGGCCAGTCGTGCAGTCTGGTTCGGATCTGTAGGCTTCAGCTTGATTATGCTGGGCTGCCTAGTTTCCTGTGCAGTCACCTGAGTGCTGGAGATTCAAGCCTTCATCCCTGAGATTAGGGCTGGTTCTGTAGACCGATCTCCCCAAGCCGTGGAAGGATGGATGCCTCTACTCCCGATCAATGCTTTCCTCAGGTCCCATCTACTCCCCATGTCTTCGCAGCCTATTCTTTGCTGTTCGAAGAGGCTCCTCAGGGAAACTGGGCTCGCCTTGACCCTTTCTCATTGACATCCCAATCAGAAGCCTTGTACCTTCTCTGTTGCTATCAGGATATACAGATAGCTGCCTCAGTACCTCTGAGTGAGGAATCACTAATCAACACTTATATTCTCTTCATCCTCTGACTTTTAGAGAGGTTCCATGACATTGTGAGTAGTCTGCTGCTCTTGGAGCCATGAGAGATCTGGGATCAAATCCTACTCTGACACTTCTTGTATACACCTGGGTAAGGTCCTGAAGCCAAGGCCTCGAACTCCTCGAGCAAAGTCTCCTTTTTAAAATGAGGGTATTGAGAGGGTAGCTGGGTGGCTCAGTGGATTGAGAGCCAGGCCTACAGAAGGGAGGTCCTGGGTTCAAATCTGGTCTCAGACACTTCTCAGCTGTGGAACCCCGGGGAAGTCATTTAACCCCCATTGCCCACCCTTACCACTCTTCTGCCTTGGAACTAGTACAGAGTATTGACTCCAAGATGGAAGGTGAGGGTTTTAAAAAAAACTGGGTGAGGGGTTCCAAGGATGGGGGTGGGGTAGGATCAGAATGTGTCAAGAGCAAGAAGGAATATACACAGTATTGACTCCAAGATGGAAGGTGAGGGTTTAAAAAAATTAAAATGAGGGTATTGGATTTGGTGCCATCTAATGGCCCTCATAACCCTACATCAAAGATGGCTCATCTGACAACTTCTGTGGCATTATTTTATCATTCATTGAGAAGTCAGCAACTGCTTCTGCCTCTGTCTTCCTCACCTTCATTAATAGCCTTCAATGTGCATTTTCCCCTCCAAATGCATCCTTGTGTCTCCTTGCTCCTCTGTGTGGCATCTTGCCAGTCACCAACATCCTGACAAAGATCAAGTTTCTTTTGAACTTCACATCTGTAGATTTTCACTGTTTTCCCCCATCAAAGTCTCCCATTCAGTGGCGGCTGTGGCATCTTTTATGAAATGTTTTTAATGCTTCCTATCCTTGATGGTCTGGAGTGTGGAAAAGTGTTCCTTGAAGTCCCTTGAGTTCTTTCCAGAGTGGAAGCCAGACTACAGTGGGAGCATAGAGAGAAGACCCTCAGTTACAGCAGAAATAGGAGCAGTGTACACTCAGTGTAGATCCTTGCAAAATGTCCCCTGCCCTCTCTAAAGGTTGAAATTCTGAGTCTCATTTTGAGGATGTTTACCCTTTATCTTCTAAGGACCTCAGTTGAGAGCCTTTTTATCACCTCCTAACACCTTGGCAACCACACCCAACTTTCTATTTATTTTTAACAATTAGTTTTATCTACCCATTTACTTTTTTAAACCCTTACTTTCCATCTTAGTATCAATACTATGGATGGGTTCCAAGGCTAGGCAATGGGGTGAATTGCCCAGAGCCACATAGCTAGGAAACATCTGAGGCCAGATTTGAACCCGGGACCCCCAGTCTCTGGGTCTGGCTCTCAATCCACTGAGCCATCTAGCTGTCCCACCCCATCTTTTAATCAAAGATTTGTTTTATCTCCCAATGATCTTTATTTACCTTTGTTGGCCAACTGTCTTTTCCTTGTCCTTCCCTTCATGTCTTTCCTCCTCAATCCTTTTTCTTCCTTCAAATAGAGCCCTTCTCAGTTAAGCTAAGTTGTTCCTCTATAGCTTTGCCTCAAGTCGCCTTCCCTAAATTCAATATCTGTCTCTTCTCCATTGTTCCAGAACCTTCCAAACCACCTTCTCCATCTCCTTTTCCATTTTAACTGGTTCATGCCCACATATATCCTCCTGTTCTGTCTCCCACATCTCTCTCTCACATAAACCTGGAAAATCTCTAAGTACCCTTTGGATTTGTGGTTGACTGACTCAAATCAAGCATTAAGACACAGCTAGAGGTCAACCCAATGGGCAACTTCTCCACCATCACACATATCCTGCTCTAGCCACTACCTCCTCCTCTACTTCCAGCCATCCAGAAACAGGAAGAGTGAAAAATCAGGAGACAGCTCAAAACAACTTCTTATAACCAAATCAAGGCAAAATGACCAGTTTGGGGCCAACACTCTTGATGAAGAGTTAGGGATTCTTCTTAGGACATTCTTCCCAACACAACTCAAAATGCTGAACCACATCTCGACTTCTGCACTGACCCACTGGTTGGCCTCCCCAAACCTCCCTCAATCCTCTACTCACCAATTCATTCTCTATTCAGCTGTCCAAGTGATCTTTCTGAAACTCAGGTCTGACCATCTCACCCCGTTTCCCAAGAAACTCTCATGGCTCCCTATTACCCTCAAGATTAAATATAAATGGTTCTGTTTGGCTTTGAAATTCCTGCTAGTCTGAGATTCCCTTCAGGGTGGATTCTCACGGGAACAGGGAACAGATTACAAGCTTTGGGGGGTCTCCAACCTACAAGCTATTCCTAAAACTTGGGGTTCATCAGATCTCACTAGGCCACAAGTTTGGGGTCACTAGATTCCACGTCGACACCTTCAAAACTAAGATCAGATCTTACCTTCTGTGGGAGGTCTTTCCTAATTCCTCCCCCCCCCCCCAATGCTAGTGCCTTTGTTCAGAGATGAGGGCTCATCAACACTGCCTATGTTATCTGTACATAGTCCTTGACAACGTGTATCCCTTGTTAGACTGCAAGTTCCTTGATGACAAAGACATTTGTTGTCTTTGTATCCCCAGCTCTTAGCATAGTGCCTGATATAGAATGGGTTGGTAATAAATGCTAGTTCATCGACTAACTAAAGGATCATCCTACCTGATACCAAAAATCTAGAATGATTGAGAAATCCAAAATGAAAAGAAACCCGTGCCCTGAGTTCTGGCCCCTTCTTCTCCCCAACTATTACCACCGTGCACAGGAAAGAAATAATTTACATGATAGAGAAAGTGAGCACTGGGTATGAAATCAAAGAATTCAGTTACTTACTAGCTGTGTGGCCTTGGTCAAGTGGTCCTCCCTGTGGATCCCAGTTGCCTAATGTGAAAAATAAGAAAGCCAAGACTGACTAACAAATAAACAAACAAACAAACAAACAAACAAACAAACAAATAAATAAATAAATGAATGAATGAATGAATGAATGAATGAATGAATAAATGAATGAATAAGCAAATAAATAAATAAATAAATAGATGAATGAATGAATAAATGAATAAATAGGTGAATAAATAAACAAACAAACAAACAAATAAATAAATAAGTGACTGAGTGGATAAATAAATAAATAAATGAGCGTTTGGAATTCTAAGCCCCTTTGCCTTCTCTGTGCTTCAGTTTTCTCCTCTGTAAAATGAATTGGTTGATCTCTGAAAGGGGGCAGCCCTAGAAATCTGTCCTTACCTTTTCACCATTCAACAGTTTTATGAGGGACTCAAGCAAAGCTGGAGATTGGCGGGCGACAACAACTTGGGAGATGTAATGGATGCTGACAAAGTCAGAATCCAAAGAGGTCTCAGCAGGCTGGGGAAATGGGCTGAATTGAAGATGTATTTTTAATAGAAATCTTTTTTTTTAACCCTTACCTTCTATCTTAGAATAAATAGTATGTATCGGTTCCAAGGCAGAAGAGTGGGAAGGGTAGGCAATGGGGGTCAAGTGACTTGCCCAGGGTCACACGGCTGGGAAGTATCTGAGGCCATATTTGAACCTAGGACTTCCCATCTCTGGGCCTGGCCCTCCATCCACTGGGCTACCCAGCTGCCTCCTAATATCAATCTTATTTTCATTTCTGTTGACAAGTATAGGGTTTCAAATACACTCAAAAAAGACTAAGAAAAATCAAGGAAGAAATTATATTTAGCAAACAAAAATTTCGAGAGATTATAAAAGATTGAGCTCAGGCCTATAACTTCCATTATTTTACTCATCGTGTGTCCTGCTCCAAAAAGTGTACATATCAACTTGGGCATACGAATCCCCAACTGCCTTGGGTTTTCCTATCATTTTCACATTCTACACTGGAGGAACAACATGAATTTGTCACCGATATCATTGTCTTTGGCAATACGATGCTATTAACTGTGTCTATTATTCTTTTGGTAGTCAGTTAATAGCAAGGCACTACGTGAAGCTCTGGGGATACAAAAGAAAAAAGAAAGATAATCTCTGCCCTCAAGAAGCTTACAATCTAATGGGGGCAGGGACTTCACACCAAAGGAAGCTGAAAAGTCAGAGAGAGGGCACACAACAGGAGGCCATGATGCCCAGAGAAGGGAAGGAGCTTGTCTAAGGTCATACAAAGGATCCTCCATCTAAAGCTGGAAGGGACCTTTGAAGCCATTTAGTCCAACCTCTTCATTTTACAGAGGGGGAAACTGAGGCCCATGGAAGTGAAGAGACTTGCCCAAAGTCACAAAAGTATCAAGTGTCAGAGCCAAGATTTGAACCCGGGCCATCTGACTCCAAATCTGAAGCTCTTTCTGCTGCCCCCCCCATCACTTCTTACTCATTTGAGTTCTTCATATTCATATTTTTTCTTTTTTGTACTAGGATTTTGTGATTTGATCAATGGTATGGCATAATTTATATTATAATTTCTATTTATAACTAATAGCACCATACTGTGAAAAACAATGATATCGGTGACAAATTCATGTTGTTCCTCCAATGTAGAATGTGAAAATGAAAGGAAAACCCAAGGCAGGTGGAGATTCCTCTGGCCAAGTTGATATAGGCACTCTTTGGAGCAGGATGCACGATGAGTAAAATTATGGAAGGTATAGGCCTGAGCCCAATCTTTTATAATGTCTCGACACTTTTGTGCATTGATCAATGGCTCTCCAGTGGGAAAAAAAAAACTCCCACTAGCAATGCGAATCTGTTCCTTCTGGGAAACTCATAGTTTTCCGAGTTGTTTAGGGGTGCTGAGATGAAGTGGTTTAACCACAGTCACAGAACCAAGAAATGTTGGAGGCCACACTTGAACCCAGATCTTGCTGGCTCCGAATCGGGATTTCTATCCACTCTGCCATACTGCCACTCTTCCTATTTCTTCGTGGTCCAACAATAGCCCGTTACATTCGTCGGCGTATCATGATTTAGTCGACATTTTGCCAGTTGCTCCTATCCCCTGAGCCTGCCATCATTGATTCAACAATTTCCCAACTGATAAACACTCAGATTGTTTCCACTTTTTTGCCATTACAAATAACATTCATGACAATGTTTCTCTACAAATGGATCTTTCTTTCTTGCCTATGGCTTCACTGGGGAATCTTCCCAGTGGTAGAGCTACTTGGACAAAATGTATGCACATTTTTGTAACTCTTCTTCAGTGACACTGTCTTGCTTTCCAGAAAGATTGGGCTACTTCTCAGTCCCATCAACAGTTTGTAACCACAGCTCTGCCAGCATAGAGCTTTGTCTTTTTTTTTATGATCTTTGCCAATTTCCCAGAGGTCAGGAGGGACCTAAGTTTGTTTTAATTAGCATTTCTCTCCTCAAGATTTTGGACATTTGTTCGAGCGACTGTTGATAGTTGGTGCCTTTTTTTCTTTCAAGAACTATCTGTACATACCCTTTGATTGCTTATCAGTGAGAGAATGGTGTTTGCTCATAAATTTGTGTCCTTATAAATTGCGAGTGTCAGACTTTTATCAGAATTATTTGCTACAAAATCTTTTCCCCAGTTTTTCTCTTTCCTTTTTATTCTGGACGTGTTGCTTTTTGCTGTACCAACTTTTTATTATTATAATTTTTTTAGATAATCAAATACATCCATTTTATCTCATTATGTTCTGGAAGTCGCTAATTGTTAGGAATTTGTGCACTATTCACAGTTGTAAAAGCTAGAGCAAGTCATTGCTGGCTACGGTTTTTATGGTGTGCCTTTCTAAAGTTGTGACAGTCGCTCCCATCTTTGAAAAGCCTTCATTTGACCTGACTCTGCCATCTCTCGAAGCTATTATCCCATATCTTCTCCCCTTCACGGTCCACAATTCCTTGCTTCTACTTCCTCTTCCCTCACTTCCCTTGTAATCTAGCTTCTGACCTCATCACTCAGCAGAACCTGGTTTCTCCGAAGTTATTAAGGAGCTCTTGATGGCCAAGTCTAATGGCCTTCATCCTTCTCGAGTTCTGCCATCCTAGACTTGATTAACCACCCTCTTCCTAGATTACTCTCTTTCTTGACTAGCTCTTCTTACCTGTCTGACCACTTCCAAGGCTCCTTTGCTGATGGGCTCCATTATCCATAGAGATGAGCTCACTCCATGATCTTAATTATCATCTCCATGAAGGTGACTCCCATAACTCTAGAGCCAGCTCTAATCTCTCTCTGGAACTCCAGACTCTCATCACCAACTGCCTATGGGGCATTTCCAGTTGGCTATCCCATAGGCATCTCAAACAGATCTTGCTACCTTCTGGGAAACCATCCCACGTCCAGATGTCCATATTTCCATAGAAGGCCCCATCATCATTCAAGTCCTTCAGGTTGGCCACCTGGGCTAAATCCTGGGCCCTGCTCTCACTTACCTCACATAGCTAATCGGTCAGGCAGTCAGTAAGCCTTTACTAAGCACCTATTATGTGCCGTGCACTGTGCTAAGCACTGGGATGCCAAGACCAAAAAAAAGGCAGTTGATGCTCTCAAGGCGCTCCC
Source organism: Gracilinanus agilis (assembly GCF_016433145.1). Lineage (NCBI taxonomy): Eukaryota > Metazoa > Chordata > Mammalia > Didelphimorphia > Didelphidae > Gracilinanus > Gracilinanus agilis. The sequence continues at coordinate 67,497,969 of NC_058136.1, read as the reverse complement.
AGTCTAATGGGGACAACAGCCTGTAGACGATTATTACAAACAAGAGAGAGGCAGGTTACATTGGAGATTATCAATACGGAGAAGACAGTCATATTAAGGAGGAATCAGGAAAGGCTTCCTGTACAAAGGAGGATTTGAAGTGGGAATTGAGGAAGTCATGAGAGAGATATAAGGAGAGAGAACCTTCTAGAAATGGAGTGTCTTATTTGAGGAATAGCAAGGAGGCCAGTGTCATTGAATCAAGAAGTACCTGTCAGGTATAAGAACGCTGAAAAGGTAGGAAAGAGCCCAGTCATGAAGGCCTTTGAATACCAAATCGAATTTTTTATATTTTGATTCTGGAGGTAATAGGGAGCCACTGCAGCTTATTGAGTAGTGCAGTGACATGATCAGAACTTGACAATGTGGGAATTTAGTATAAATAGTACTCACTTATTCAGTTTGAAAACTGATTCTTGATAGTAGCCCTGCTTTTGACTGGACCTGTACATGTGCCTACCTGGCATTCTGACAGGGGTCTGCCAAAAAAAGAAGTCCCAGAGTGACATTCCTGGAAGTCAGGACTCCAGGCCTGGGGACTAGAATTGAAGTTAAGCAAGTCCAATCAGAAACTTCAGTTAGGAGGGGAAAGGCTAGCTTTATAAGCAAGCAAGAAGGTTTTTTTTTTCTTCTTGGATTAGAGCTCCCTCCCTTTCTTTGGCCTTATTGTATTGGTCTTATCTTACTGGCCTATCTTGGCCAGTGGCCACTTGCTGGGAGAATGGAGCTGAGGAAACATGGCAAGATTTGGAGGCTTTTCTCTCTCTCTCTCCCTCCCTCCCTCTCTTGCTCTCTCTCTTACACTCAATTTTACTAATAAATAATTATAAATTTAATATACAATCTTAATTATTTTAATTATTACAACAATTGGTAGCTAATTCTTTGATTCTACCTCAACAATTTTTCCCATATCTATCTTCTACTCCTTTAGATCAGGCCCTCTTTGCTTCTTGTCTGTATTTTTGTAATAACCTCCTAATTGGGTGCAGCTGGGTGACCCAGTGGATAGAGAGCATAGCCTGGAGATGGGAGGTTTGGGGTTCAAATCTGCCCCCAGACACTTCCTAGCAGTGTGACCCTGGGCAAGTCACTTGAACCCCCATTGCCAAGCCCTTACCGGTCTTCTGCCTTGGAACCAATATACAATATTGATTCTAAGTCGGAAAGTAAAGGTTTAAAAAATAAAAAACAAAAACAAAAACAAATAAAATGGCAGCTCTTCTGCCTTGCAACAATACTTGGTATCAATTCTAAGATGACGTCCTAATAAATTGTTTTCCCTCCTTCTCTAAAAGGTCCTTCACACAGCTTCCAAAGAGATTTTCTTACACATCTGACTCTTTGGTTTGTCATTGAAAGACCTTCATAGATTGGCTCCAACCTACCCTTCTAGAGTTAATGAGTATCATTACCTTTCATGCTTTCTATGTTTCATCCAAAGTCGTTTGCACAGTCTGTTCCCCTTCCCTGGAATGCTCTCCCACTACATCTCTGCCTCTTGGCATCCCTAGCTTCTTTCAGAACTCAACCCAAGCTCAGTGGATTGAGAGCCAGGCCTAGAGACGGGAGGTCCTAGGTTCAAATCTGACCTCAGACAACTTCCCAGCCATGTGACCCTGGGCAAGTCACTTGACCCCCATTGCCTAGCCTTACCACTCTTCTGCCTTGGAGCCAATACACAGTAGTGACTCCAAGATGGAAGGTGAAAATTTTAAAAAAAAGCTCAACCCAAATCTCTCTCCTCCGGGAAGACTTTCCTTATCTCACTAGCCTCTTACCCTTCCAAATTACTGTGTATTCCTTTTTGTCACCCATGATTCAGACTGCCCATGAGGTAGTTTGGGCCTGCTCAGACATGGGTATGATGACTCAGATTTCTAAAAGGATCAGTTTCTCCCTTTGGTTCATTGCACCCACCTGGTATAAATCTAGGATCATCCCTAAAATAAAATCTGGGGGGAGGGGGGACAGCTGGGTAGCTCAGTGGATGGAGAGCCAGGCCTACAGACAGGAAGTCCTAGGTTCAAATCCAGCCTCAGACACTTCCAAGCCGTGTGACCCTGGGCAAGTCACTTGACCTCCGTGGCCTACCCTTACCACTCTTCTGCCTTGGATCCAATGCACAGCATTGACTCCAAGACGGAAGGTGAGGGTTTCAAAAAAATAAAATAAAATGAAATCTGGGTATGGTTTGGATTCCACAAAAGTAGGTAGCAGGATTCCCAGCCCCAACTAGTCACTTATCGTACAGTTATCGCATGGGGAATTTGACCCCACAGAAAATGCAGAAGATACCAAGTCAACCCTTCAATTAAACCACTTTAATGGATTCGCTTTCCCACTCACCTCAGCCATTTTCCCGTCTTTTTATCCTCCCTCAAGCCTCTCACTGTGTTCTCTCCACTTCCACCTTCTCAACCGAGAACCCGGCCTCATATTTCACTGAAAAAAGTGGCCAAGAGCTCCCTTTCCTCTCCTCGACTCACATCACTCAACACCTTTTGTTATTATCTCCTCTGGCATCTCTGTCCATTGGTGTATTGGTGAATGTTTCACAATCAGCTATTCGAGAAAATAAAGAATGTATGGCACTTTTAAGTTTCATCTTGGGGGGCGGGGCAGCTAGGTGGCTCAATGGATAGAGCACCAGGCCTGAAGTCAGGAGGCTCTGGGTTCCAATCTGGCCTCAGACACTTCCTAGTTCTGTGACCCTGGGCAAGTCATTTCACCCTAATTGCCTGGCCCTTCCCACTCTTCTGTCTTATGATTGATACTGAGACAGAAGGTAAGAGGCTTTTTTTTAATTTAATCTGCTTTATTAATATGTCCTCTAATGCTTTTTTAAATCCAGTCAGTCAACAAAAACAGCAATCCCTGATCTGAAATGTTTGTCCATTTCTGAGGTGTAAATGTCCCCAGTGAAGACTGAACAATTGCCCAGGAGCTTTCGCCCCCTCCCCAGGACATTCCTATGGAGCAGTGTCTCACAAAAAAAGAGGTAGTCTTCTCCTCACCAAAGAAAACCCAATGATCCCATTCCATCTCTTCTTCTCCAGAAGGTTGCTCCAGCCTCCATCCCCAGCTGCCTATCGGTTATCTTGACCAAGACATCCCAGAGACATCTTAAACTCAACATGTCTATTATCTCCGCCCCTTCTCAAACCCTACTCCCTTCCTAGTGCCTTTATTATTGTTGAAGGTACCACCATACCATCACTCAGGCTAGCAACTGAGATGTCACCCTCGACTCCTCACACTCTCGCATATCCAGTCTGTTGCCAAGGTCCGCCATCTTTATCTTGTTCTTGTTGGTGGTGAGCCTTCATTGCTAAAGAAGATAAAAGGAAATTGGCTTCAAAATATGTTATCAATCAGTTCAGGTACTGAATGGAAAACTGAAAAGCAAGCGAGGTAGATAGACGATATTGAGTTGGAAACATAAGTATGCACTAGTCTAGTATTTGATAAACCCCCAAATCATCACGCATCGGGGAAAGTATGAAAAAGTCAACAAGAATTGTTGGGAAAATTATGTAGCAAATTGCAAAAAATGAGAAGAGACCAAAATGGTAAAAATCACAATACGTGACAAATGGATCCTTCAATCAATCAGCAAAATGGATCTTCTCCTCAAAGAGCTTACATCCTATTGGAGGAAAAAAATGTAAGGGTGTGTGGTCTGGGGAGCCCCTGATCCATTTGATGAATCTCTTCTTTCCTCTCTCTCACCCCCTGATTGACTGGATGAAACAACCAGATGTGGATTTCTGGCAGAAGGGCATCTCCCAAGGAGGTAGACATGTACCCTAGCCACCCGCGGAGAATGCAGAGAGCATCTCCAGGCCCTGGGGATGCCTCCAAGATGTCAAGCAACTGAGAGTTGGAATTAGGGTGTGCTAATATCTTTCATTATAACCTGTATGAGTTCATTTTGAAAGTGTTTTCCTCTCTTTAATTTCCTAGGATTTTTTTTCTGTGTATTTTAATACTGGAAGTCAGCAATAAAGGGAGGGGACATCTTCCTGCCCTCAAGGGCCAGAGAATGGGGCCACTGACTTGCAGAAGAAGCACATGACAAGCAGCTTGTGTCTGTCTAGGTGTTGTGAGAGGGGCATTCGTGGTTGTCAAGTTCCTGGATGCCTCCTGCACTTCCATTTCCTCTTTCCGATCAGAGATCAGAGACTAGCATTCCCAAGTTTTCCATGCAAGTATAACATCCTTGGGTAGTCAAAGAACTGGAATATGTACTAGTTGAGCCACTTTCAAAGATATTTGAAAGCTCATGGAAAATGGGAGAGGTGCCACAGGATTGTAGAAGGGTAGATCTTGTCCCAGTTTTCAAAAAAGAGAAAATAACAGAGACTGCAAACTTAAGTGAGTCTGCCTTTGATTTCTGGGAAAATTCTAGAATGGATTATAAAATGCAAAGTTCCAAACATCTAAAAAGGGAAGTGGTGACTAGAAAGAGCCAGTATGGTTTCATCAAGAACAGGTTATGCCAAACTAAACTAATTTCCTTTTTTTATTTCCTTTTTTTAAATGTTGGACAGGATTAGAAAGCTAGTAGATGAGGGTAATGCTAGGGGTTTAATTTGCACAGATTTAATGATAGCTTTTGATGAAATATTTCATATCCTTTTTGTAGAGAAAATAGATGTGAACTAGGCGATAACATAATTAGAGGGATTCAGAAACGTCTGGATGGTTGGACTCAAAGATAAATTGCCAGTGATTCAAGGTCAAGGTGGCAGGAGTATGGTACTCTGGGCATATGTGCTTGACTGTGTGCTCTTTAACATTTTTTTTATAGTGAGTTGATAGATAACATGTTTTTCACATTTTCAGATGACACAAAGTTGGGAGGAATAGCTGATAGATTGGATCAGTGATTCCCGATGTGGGCGCCACCGCCCCCTGGTGGGTACTGCAGCGATCCACAGGGGCGGTGATGGCCACGGGTGCATTTATCTTTCCTATTAATTGCTATTAAAATTTTTTTAAAATGTAATTTCCAGGGGCACTAAGTAATATTTTATCTGGAAAGGGGACGGCAGGCCAAAAAAGTTTGGGAACCGCTGGATTGGATGATAGTATCGACAATGATCTTGACCAGCTAGAGTGTTGGTCTGGAATTTTAAAAACCGAAATTCAGTAGGGGTAAATATGAAGTCTTATATCTGCATACAAAAGTCCAAGATGGATGAGTCATGGATAGAGAGCAGTTATTCAGGAAAAAAAAAAGATCTGGGGATTTCAGTGGATTGCTAAATTCTATCTGAATCAGTGGCATGACATGGTAGCCAAAAGGCTGCATTAGGAAGGATACGGTTATCAGGAAAAGGGAAATGGAAATCTCACTGTACCGAGAACTCACCTGGAGTGTTCTGGGCACCAACGATTAGGAAGGAAGAGGAGGAGGGTGGCCAAGATGGTGAGAAATCTTGAGTTCATGCCATAAGAGTATTGATTGACTGAAGGTGATGGTGATAATGATGTTTAGCCTAGGGGGAAGATGACTCAGGAGAGACATATAAGAGCTTTCTTCAAGTATCTGAAAGGCTGTCATGTACAGGAAGAATCAGACTTGCTCTATTTATCCCCGGAGACCAGAACCAAGAGCAATGGGGAGAAGTCACAAAGAGACCAATTAGGGCTTAACATCAGGGAAAATTTCCTAACAATTACAGCTGTCAGATAGTGGAACAGGCTGTCTAGAGAAATAGTTATTCCCCTTTTTCTGGAGGACTTCGAGCAGAGACTCAAAGTCCCCTTGTCAGGTATGTTATTGTGAGAATTGCTTATTTGTAGAAGTTGGCCAGAATGGTCACTGAAGTCCCTGCTAAGTTTCAGATTCTGCAATTCACCATTTTCCAAGAGACTACAAGTCGGGCGGTGGCCTTCTAGAGGGAGAAGAGTTCTTCAACACTGGGTAGTTTGGAGACGGAAGAGGATATCCCTACCTCAGGAGAATAAAGCAGCCTCATGGAGTAGGGGGCATGAAGACCTGGACCTTGCCAACACTCCGCCATGTTGCCGGGAACTGCCTTGACAGTGCGGATGGAAGGTGAATGAGGAGCATCTGCTAGGCAGCGCCAAGGATTCATTACCACTCTAGCACTCTGTCAGCGAGAAGGGGTGTGTGGGCTGTTCTCTGGTGGGAGGGCTTGCTGAGCCATTTTGGAGGCTGCTCATCCACCTCTGGTATCTATCTTTCACCCGACTTGTGAACTTGTGGCTCCAAAAAGCTTTAGCATGCCGCAGGCTAAATTAGGTTGAGAGCAGGCCTCACGCATGTAGGTGAGTTAGGGAGATGTCTACCCCAAGCATGTAAAGACTTGCCCCTTTAGAACGGGCAGAACAATCTGTCCCAATGGTCATGAAGGTGCTAGAAGCAGGTATTGTGGAGAACCAAACTCTAGTTTGGCCAGAAAATGAAGAAGCCAAGGCCATTCGCCATATCCCAGGTCATTACCAGTCTTCCTGACTTTTGTCATGCCACTTTGATGATTCCAAAAGAGAGCAGAGGCTGAAGACTTTGTACAACTCTGCCTTACTTAAATCCAGTTTGTAGAATAGGTGCTAAATAAAGTCTTAGAGGATTGGATTGGAGGGTCTGTGCCCATCACAAAGCACAGATTATCAAATCATTGAGGTGTAACCTTCTTTTGATACACATTTTTTCATTTGGAAATTTCTCCCGTTTTATGTGTATTTTCAGTGCTACATTCAACAACACAAATGGAATTTCTCTACGACACACAGTCATTAAGCAATGTATGAACGCCCGTATAAATTAGAGAACATGAGACAGTCCTTAAATGTGGTTTGTTTGATGGGTGGGGAGGTGAGGTAGTTGGCTTCTTCTTCCATGCTGTGTGAAGTCCCAGTTCATGTGTTCTGTGGTTGGGTGAGCTCACACACACACACACACACACACACACACACACACACACACACGTTCAGTACTCAATGGAACTCTCAATGTACAACATGCTGTTCTGTCATTCGTGTCCCAAACGTCATTTGGTAAAAGGAACTCACTTCTATCTTCAAAGGTTTTGTACTTTGCACATGGTGGTGGGCATTTTGTAAGCTCTCCGTAGAACTTGCACTCAGTCAGCAAAAGTTTTCTTTTTTCAGTTGACCAGGTTGTCCATCCCAGCTGTGTTCCCATCTGCCCAAGCCATTGCCCCACTTCTCCATACCTGGGAGAACATCTCTAGACTGGGGTGCTGGGGGTGGAACCCATGACCTGGGCTAAGCTGTTCCGATTGGTGAATGAGAAATGCAAACTCAACTAGCCCACTCTTTTTAGCCAGCCAAACGACCAATCAATGAACATTTATCAAGTGCCTACCATGTGCCAAGCACTGTGCTAAGCAAAGGGGCAAGAGTCAGTCCCCGCCCTGAAGGACCTTACAGTCTAATGGGGGAGATGACATGCAAACAAATATATACAAAGCAAGCTACATCCCAAATAAACAGGAAATCATGAACAGAAGGAAGGCACAAGAATTAAGAGGGGCTGGAGAAGGCTTCCAATCAAAGAGAAGTGGGAGTGAGAGTGCTCCAGGAACAGGAGCCAACCAGAGAGAATGCCCCAGAGTGGAGAGATAGAATGTTTTTCTTGTTCATGGAAAAGCCAGAATGACCATGTCAGGCAATCAAAGACTACGTAGAGGAGAAGATTGGAAAGGTAGGAAGGGGCTAAGGCTTAGTAGGGCTTGAATGCCAAACAGAACTTGTGGTGTTTGATTGTGGAGACAATGCAGTTATAGTGACCCAGAAGCTTCTCCTATCCTTCCTGGTAGTGGCAGGGGTAGAGGGAGGGTGATAAGACTGGACTGTTCCATATGCAGGCCAGACAGGATTGATGTGTTCTTAATGCATTGTTGGTGGAGTTGTGAATTGATCCAATCATTCTGGATGGCAATTTGGAACTATGCCCAAAGGGCTTTAAAAGACTGTCTGCCCTTTGATCCAGCCATAGCACTGCTGGGTTTGTACCCCCAAAGAAATCATAGAGAAAAATACTTGTATAAAAACATTTATAGCCGTGCTCTTTGTGGTGGCAAAAAAAACTGTAAAATGAGAGGGTGTCCATCAGTTGGGGAATGGCTAAACAAGTTGTGGTGTCTGTTGGTGATGGAATACTATTGTGCTCAAAGGAATAATGAACTGGAGGAATTCCATGTGAACTGGAACGACCTCAAGGAATTGATGCAGAGTGAAAGGAGCAGAACTGAGAGCATTATACACAGAGACGGATACACTGTGGTAAAATCCAATGTAATGGACTTCTCTACTAGCAGCAATACAATGATCCAGGACAATTCTGAGGGACTTATTCGAAAGAACACTATCCACATCCAGAGAAAGAACTGTGGGAGTAGAAACACAGAAGAAAAACAACTGCTTGATCACATGGGGATATACATGATTGGAGATGTAGATTCTAAACGATCACCCTAGTGCAGATATTAATAATAATATGGAAATAGTTCTTGATCAATGACACATGTAAAAGCCAGTGGTATTGCTCATTGACTATGGGAGGGAGGTGGGAGGAGGTGAGGGAAAGAACATGAATCATGTAACCATGGAAAAATCTTCTAAATTAATTAATTAATTAAGTTGTCAAATTGGGAAAAAAGGATTGATATGTTCACATCATAGAACTGTCATTTTTCTCTTCATTTTTTATTTTTTAAAACCCTTACTCTCCATCTTAGAATCAATACTATGTATTGTTTCTGAGGCAGAAGAGTGGTAAAGGCTAGGCAATGGGGGTTAAGTGACTTGTCCAGGGTCACCCAGCTAGGAAATGTAGACAATATTATTTTTTAAAAAACCTTCCTGAGACTGATACATTATGGCACAATCAAATGCAACAGACTCCTCTACTAGCAGCAATGTAATGATACAGGACAATCCAGAGGAACTTATGAGAAAGAAAGATGCTCTCCCCATCCAGAGAAAGAACTGTGGGAGCAGAAGTGCAGAAGAAAAATACATGATCGATCACGTAGTGTGATAGGGATATGATTAGGGTTTTGATGTTAAAAGATGGCTCTACTGCAAATATGAATAACATGGAAATAGGTTTTGAACAATGATATATGTATAACCCAGTGGAAGTGCTTGTCAGCTTCAGAAGGGGAGGAAAGACCAGGGAAGGGGAGATCATGAATCATGTAACCATGGGAAAATATGCTAAATAAAAAAATTAAAAAAAAACCTTCCCTTCCATCTTAGAATCAATATTGTATGTTGGTTCCAAGGCAAAAGAGTGGTAAGGGGTAGGGAATGAGGGGTTAAGTGACTTACCCAGGGTCACAAAGCTGGGAAATGTCTGAGGCTCGACTGGAACCCAGGACCTCCTGTCTCTGGGCCTGGCTCTCAAGCCACTGAGCCACTCAGCTGCCCATCTCTTTACTTTTTAATCTTTGTTACAAGGGATAGCTTGATGGGGAAGAGAGGAAACAGAGCCATATTGGGAAATAAAAATGATTTTTAAAAAATCTCTCAAGAAAAATAAGATTAAACAGAACTCAAAAAGCAACCAAATAGAAATATGAAACTGTGATTCTCCTGAAAATGCTGAGCGATCCAGATTTGAGATTGGCATCAAAAGATAAATACTATAATGGTCACCTATTTTCTGGATGTGACCAAAACAAAGCTGCTTGTTGTTTTGAGTCTTGCTATTGTTCCCATGCTCCTCCAATTGTGCTTTGGTTAAATGAAGATAATAATACCCTCAGAAAGGCTGCTGTGCTTCGGATTGTAGTAGTGTCTTCCCCATTCTTCATCAGATGACTGAGTGCCTTCGTTGATATTGGAAGGGCTTAGCTTCTATTCTTCCCAGAAATCAGGTTCACGTTTTTTTTTTATTTTTAATTTTTTTTATTTTATTTTAAACCCTTAACTTCTGTGTATTGGCTCCTAGGTGGAAGAGTGGTAAGGGTAGGCAATAGGGGTCAAGTGACTTGCCCAGGGTCACACAGCTGGGAAGTGGCTGAGGCCAGATTTGAACCTAGGACCTCCTGTCTCTAGGCCTGACTCTCAATCCACTGAGCTACCCAGCTGCCCCCCAGGTTCACGTTTTGACCTAGCCCTTTTAAGTACAAGGCCTTGACCTAAAGGCTGACTAATGTGCAACTATCAGGTCTCAGTGGGGGAGGTATAATTGAGCAATTACATCCCTCAAATTCATATTGGAATGCAAGGACATATTCTGCCAGCATGGAATGCTTACCCTGGATGGGCTGTGAGTGTTTCCTCTAGAAGCAAGAACTCTCTTTGAGAAGCCTGTTAACAACAGCCAGCTAAGATGCATAGATTAGTATACCTGGAAAGGATCTGGAGAATGCAGACCACTTTAGACCATAGAAACCTTTAGAGCTGGAAGGAACCTTAGATGTGATCTAATCCATCACTGACTCAAAGCATGAATATAGCCTATAGCAAGCCTAAGGGGTGGTCCCCAAAGTGGCATCTTTCTACGTCACCTTCATTTTCCAATGTATTCTTCCTCCCTTCCCTGCTGAGAAAGCCCCTACTTTGTAATGAGAGAGAGAGAGAGGAAGAAAGAGAGAGAGGGAGGGAGGGAGGGAGAGGAAGAGAGAAGGAAGGAGCAGGGGAGAGAGAGGGGGGGAGGGAGAGAGAGAGAGAGAGGAAGAAAGAGAGAGAGGGAGGGAGGGAGAGGAAGAGAGAAGGAAGGAGAGGGAGGGAGGGAGAGGAAGAGAGAAGGAAGGAG
>NC_058136.1:67452506-67477335 GCF_016433145.1 Gracilinanus agilis | reverse complement strand
CATAACATAACATAATATAACATAACATAACATAATATATAACATAACATAACATAATATAATATAATATAACATAACATAACATAACATAACATAACATAATATATACAATACAATATAATATAACATAACATAATATAATATAATACAAACAATATTATATAATACAATATAAGAACATAATATGTTATAATATGTATAATATAGTATAATACAATACAATATAACACAACATAATATAATACAATACAACATAATATAACATAACAATATAATACAATGTAATATAATGTAATGTAATACAATACAACATAATATAATATAATAATATGTTTACATATTTTTTAAGGGAAAAACACTGACTTGGTAGGTTGACAAATAATAATAATAAGATTATGTAGTCCAACCCTCTCACTTCATAGAAGATAGTGAGGCCTGCCAAGGGAGACACAGCTAGCCCAATTTCACATTGTGAGGGAGTAGCAGGATTAATGGTCAAACTCAAGTCTCCAACCTCTGGACCTCTATCTCTCATGCCTCTAGGAAATGGGTGGGGCTATGATGATATAACAAAAAAATCCTCTAAACCATAAGACCTGGGTTTGAATTCTGCCTCTTATGTTTTTTAGCTTTTTGATTATGGGCAAGTTAGTGCATCTCCATTTCTGCCCCTTCCAAGGAACTTAATTTTGAATGCAAACCAAGCCAACTTACTGATGCCTAGAGCTTACACTGGGACTCCTCTGGCTTCATCTAAACACAAAGAGAAACTTTAATCGAATTCCATTTTGAAAACAAGGTCAGAGATCTGAGTTTAACTCTCTTTAGTTAGAGAGAATCCTAACTTGGGGCAGCTGTCACATTCTTAGCTCTAGCCAAATCATATTACTAGTCACTCCCTGAAATTTACACACTATCTTCTGTCTCTTATGTCTTTGCCAAGGTCATCCCTCATCCTCCTCTCCATCTCTCCAAATTTTTCCCTTCCTTTCTGGCTCGGCTAACTATTTCTTCTTGGAAGTCTTGTCTGATACTCTCATTTGCTGCCTCCTAAGAGGATGGTGGGATTGAATCATCTGTTTAAATCAGTGATGGGCAAACTTTTTAAAGAGGGGGCCAAAGGAAAGGAAATGCTCATCAGGGAATGATGCTTCCCTTGTGCATAAATCTGATCCTCTTTTCTCTCTTATAGAATGGCAACTTCCTATAGTCTTGGCTACCAATGGGTAAGTGCAATATTACTGCATTTTGTCCTACAGATTAGTGGGATCGAAATTACCTTAATTGGACCCTAATACAAGGGCCTGTTATGAATTTATTTTTGTTTATTCAGAAATTTTTATATACATAGATTTTGATATTTTGATTCTGATTTAAAATTTTTTTCTTTCTCCCAAAGTTTAATTTTTTCTTCTATTTGTTTTTCTTTTTATGTTTTTGTTTTTTCTTTTGAATTGACTCATACACCCCCATAACTCAACCAAATACCCTGAGCTGATCTAGGTGTTTTTTAACACCCTCTTCAGGAGGGACTGTATTTTTTTAACCCTCACCTTCTGTCTTAGAGTCAATACTGTGTATTGGCTCCTTGGTGGAAGAGTGGTAAGGGTAGGCAATGGGGGGCAAGTGACTTGCCCAGGATCACACAGCTGGGAAATGTCTGAGGTCAGATTTGAACCCAGGACCTCCCATCTCTAGGCCTGGCTTTCAATCCACTGAGCTACCCAGCTGCCCCCAGGGATTGTATTTTTACAAAATCCAAGAATTAATTTTTTTTCCAGAAATATTTTCAGGAGAAGAAGTTTGCTAACTCCTTAAATCCAGAGAATGAACTGTTTGCAGAAAGATCCCTGAAGAATCTACATTGCGTCAAGAAGATCCAGAATGAACTTGTGGGTATATTGATTGAACTGGTGGAGGTGGAACAGTTATTTGAATGTACATTTTTATGCCAAAAGGGAACTGCCCCCAATTGGTTTTTTGTCAATTCACCTAGAAAAACATTGGTTTTGCTTTCTCTCTCTTCCAATTCCCTCTTATCTCTAACTATTGTAATTAGAAGATCTTTGTGTGTACAAGATGATTATGTAAAGTGATTATATGGGATGACTAGGAAACCCAAGGAACATCAGGGGGGATTGTGTAAATGGAATTAGCTCACCCTCATTCATTCTTTAGACTTTAGCCACCAGGAACAATGTCACCCCACCCAATTTAGAATTAAGCGGGGAGGGGGAGGTCTGTGAACCACATATGTGATAGTGAGTGACAAATCAAAAACAAGTGACTGCCCCCTGGACAGTCTAAAACAGTGTCAAGGCTGCCATTTGTCCCCGAGAAACTAGAGGTGGACAAAGGAAGTGATGAAAGCTGCTATCTTTTAAATATGATGGTAACTTCCTGTGGAGGGCTTTTGGAGCTTTGAACTTGGCCTTGAAGGAGCTCGGGTGAGACCTCAGACTGATTCCCTTTGAATTGTCAAGTGGGTAAGTTAGGCTGACTCTCTTTCTCTTCCCTTGGCGTTTCTGGAGGCTCTAGCCTCAAGGAGGCCTCTCTTCTTAGAGGAGGCCTTGTGCCTAGAAGCCTTGTTTAATTGATCTCTGTGGCCCCTCTTCTGGAGCCTCTAAGCCTCCCTGGTTCAGGCCTCTGGTCCAGGCCAGAGTTTCTCTCTCTCATTTTCCCTACCTTCAATTTTCCTAAGTGTAAATAAACCACCATAAAAGTCATCCTGACTTGGGTCTTTTATTTGGAATCGACTAATCGATTTCTGGTGACCAAACTTTAAATATCCAGTCCAACCATAATCTTCCCATTTTCCCCCTTTACATTTCATCCATCAGTCTGTTTCTAAGGCAACTCTTTTGAAGTTTCATTGTATTATATCCTACTCATTGTATTTGTCATATTAGGAATAATGTCTCTCTGCCTGATAGAACATTTCAGGGGGCTGTAGTTTGCCCATCACTGGTTTAAATGCTTTATCTCTGCAGGAGAATGTAAACTGGCAGAGGACAGGGATGTCCTTCCTCCCTCCCTTCCTTCCTTCCTTTCCTTCTCTTCTCTTCTCTTCTCTTCTCTTCTCTTCTCTTCTCTTCTCTCTCTCCTCTCCTCTCCTCTCCTCTTCTCTCTCTGTCTCTCTCTCTCTCTCTCTCTCTCTCTGTCTGTCTGTCTGTCTGTCTGTCTGTCTCTCTCTCTCTCTCTCTCTCTCTCTCTCTCTCTCTCTCTAATACCCAGCACAAAGTCTTATGCATCATATGCTTAATAAACATGTATTTAGATTAAATGGAGGGGACTTTGAAACACAGAATATAGAAATATAGAGCTAGAAGAGCTGAGAATCCAGAATGTCAGAGTTAAGGCTAGGCCTTAGAACAGAAAATGTCAAAGGTGGGAGGAAACCTTAGAACAGAGAATGGCAGAAATCAAAGAGATTTCAGTACAACGAATGTTAAAACTGAGAGGACTGTTAATGTGGATAATGCAAGCTCTATGAGGGCTCTTAAAACAAAATGTGAGAATTGAGGAAAATATTAGGGATCTAGAATTTTAGAGATGGTTGGAACAATCAGGCTTAGAACACAATGTTAGAACTGGGAAGGTCCTAAGAACACAGAATGGCAGAGCTAAGAGGGGCCGCCTAATGGATGAATCACAAAATCAGATCATCTGGAGAAAGAAGGGACCTCAAAGGTTTTAGTCCAGTCTCCTCATTTTATAAATTTGGAAACTGAGGCCCTTAACTTGCACAGGATGCCCCAGTCCTCAGCTTTCTGACCAGATCCCCTATTTAACACTGAATTGTTCATTTGCTAGCCAATAGCATGAACCTGAGCAAAGTGGTTAAGCCTTGAGTATACTCGGTCTCAATCTTGTGGCCTAGGATGGTCTTTGACCACCCCATTCTCCGCATCTCGCCTCCTCCCTGGTCAATTCTGTCTCCAGCCCAGGCTGGAGTCCCAGTAGAGGATGCCTCACTCCTAGGGCCCAGCAGCTTCCCTGGCTGGGATGAGCCGGGGGAACCAGGCAGAATGCCCCAGAAGCTGCAGTGGGGAGGGGTTGAGGGCACCTCCGAGCAACAGCCTCCCCCCCCTCTCTTGTCCCTGCTGGTTCCACCCCCTGGGAGGACAGGGCACCGCCTTCATGACGGTCCTCCAGGATTCGGGGCTTAGCCATCTGTCTCTGCTCCCTGCCAATGGACTCTGGTTTGTTTATATAGTTTGTATTTTTTAAGAAGGTTGACTTCAAATCTTCCTCAGGCTGAACTGGAGCGATGGGATCCCTGGGGGATGGGACTGAAGTCACCACCTCATGCTGCATTCGAGGTCAGCTGAGCAGGGGTTACTTGAGTATTTCAGAAGATAATTAATAAGAAGGTTTCTGGTTTCCTTTACCCCCATCTGGCAAGATAGCCAAGTGAATATTAGGATTCCCATTTTACAGAGAGAGAAATCAAGTCACAGAGAGTTTAACTGACATAGCTAGAGTCACATAGCAACAAATGAACAGAGCCATAACTCATGTGTGGCCGCCCATACCTCCATCTATGCCTCCATCTATGCCACTGGAGCAGATGAGGGGTTTGGGGAGGACCAAACCAGTGAAGTTATGGTCAAGGAGACTCTCAGATGAGAACATTCCCTCTGCCAAGGCAAATCACCTGCTTTGCAGGTTTAGAGAGCTGCTGAGAGCTTAAGTGGCTGGGACTTGAACCCGGGTCTTCTTGACTCTAAGATTGACTCTGCATCTACTACCTGATACTCCCTCTCTTGGGCTCACCATAACCCCTCTGGATCTTAGTAACCCTACTTCAGGAGAATGCATCTGGGGCATTTGTAGGGACCAAAAAAAATTTTACATCCTTTGGCGGCAACTGTCTCACTGTGAGTTTCTTCATCTGGCTTTCAGACAAGAAGCACCAAGCCACTGGCCCGGCCCATACTCAAACATTTCCAGCTCAGCAAGGATCTACTCTGACTCCACAAACATAGCCTTCAAAACGCATGGTCACCTCCAATTCAACTAAATACAGCTCAACCAATACCTATTCAGTGTCTATGTGCAAGGCTCTCTGGGAATAAGAAGACAAACCCCCAAATGGTCCCTGCTGACCCCTCAAAGGACTAACACTTCAGGATGGAGAGGAGAGGGAAGAGGTGGGGATGAGATTGTCAAGTAATAACATATAATGGGAAAGAGAAGAAAGTCTGGGACGGTGACCTCAGAGAAAACCAGAATTAATGGGCATGGTGTGAATTAAGAATGTTGGAAATGTTCGAATACAGAATGTCAGAGA
The DNA here is from genome assembly GCF_016433145.1 of Gracilinanus agilis. Lineage (NCBI taxonomy): Eukaryota > Metazoa > Chordata > Mammalia > Didelphimorphia > Didelphidae > Gracilinanus > Gracilinanus agilis. The sequence continues at coordinate 67,472,042 of NC_058136.1, read as the reverse complement.
TGGGAGGTTCTTAGAACATGGAATATCGGAGCTTGGAAGGGCCTTAAAATGTGGAATGTCAGAGTGGAGGAACCTTAGAACGTAGACTAACCAGAGTAAAAGATGGACCTTAAATCACAGAATAAGTCTCTCCAAAGACTGGGATAGGGAAGTCCTGGGTTCAAGTTTGGCCCCAAACACTTCTTACTCCAGGTGATTCCGAACAAGTCACTTAACCCTCATTGCCTAACCCTTAGCGCTCTTCTGCTTTGGGACCAAGACACAATGTTAGTTCTAAGACAGAGGTAAGAGTTTAAAAAAACACACATGCACAATAATAAGAGCGAACATTCTGATACCTCTTTAAAGGTTGCAAAGCACTTTATATAGGCCAGCAATGGGCAGGCAACCTTTTGAGCTCGGTGTGTCGAAATTCGCCAAAAAAATCGAGCATCACTCGGGTGGGGCGTCACTTTGAGAAAAAAAAACACCATAATTCCGCGATATTTATAGTTTAAATAACAAAAAATTTATACTTGTAATATGTAATTGTACTTATTAATATATTATTAATATATAACCAAAATAGGTAGATTAATATAGGTAGAATTGTCATCTATAGTGCACAGAGTGTCTACACTACACTACAGCAAATGTTTCAGCCTCGGCGTGCGGCCCCACACTTCTCTGTATGCGGCCGTGTGTCATTGAAAATGGCTGCCCGTGTCAGTGCTGACACGTGTGTCATTAGTTTGCCATCACCGATATAGGGTCTTTCTTTCGGTCTTCACAACAACCCTGGGTGGTAGGTGCTGTTATTATCCTCATTTTACAATTAAGGGAGTGGAGGCAAACAGAAGTGACTTGCCCAGGGTCATATGGCCTGAGGTGAGATTTGAACTCAGGTCTTCCTGATACTACACACATGATGAAATTAAAGAGAACATCTGAGATCCAACAGAGAAGGTATGACTTACCCAAGGCAGCAGCTACTATTTCAAATCACGTGCTATCTCCAATCTACCTCTTATATATTCCCAGCCCGAACTTCTTTCCAAGGCATTGAGATGCCTTCTCCAAAAACCCTCAGTTCTCCATTCCCCCAGGAGTGCCTCCACAGATATCTGCACTATGTAGTATAAAGGGATACTGGGATGCCCAGTTGGGTCACCATGACATGACATTGCCGCAGCAGCCCCTGCAATCCCACACAATGTACTCCAATGGAGAAGACTTGGGAGGTAGACGCTGCAGGAAACATAGTCATTCATTGACAGCTTTCACACTCAAAAGAATCTGTTGGCTGGAATCCTTCAGTCTAGACAACGAAGTCACTATCCAGGGTTTTCTGCTACAAAAGAACAAGCAGAAGCAACCCAGGCAAGTGAAGGAACCATTTCAACAGAAGGTACTGCAGGTGAGTGGGGCGACCGAAGCAGGGAGGCAGGGGCCTGGGGTTTAAGATCCGACGCTGTTCCTAATTACCTAGGTGACTTGGTCGCTTATTGAAACTCTCTTGAGTCCCTTTTCTCAACTGTAAAACCAGGGGATTAGAGAAGATTCTCTCCAAGTCTTCCTCCTGCTCTAAAAATCTGATGTGATTTTAAAGGCCCCTCCCAGCTCTGACACTCCCTGTTCTAAGCCCCTCCCAGCTCTGACACTCCCTTTTCTAAGCCCCTCCCAGATCTGACACTCCCTTTTCTAAGCCCCTCCCATCCATGACACTCCCTATTCTAAGCCCCTCCCAGATCTGACACTCCCTGTTCTAAGCCCCTCCCAGATCTGACACTCCCTGTTCTAAGCCCCTCCCATCCATGACACTCCCTGTTCTAAGCCCCTCCCAGCTCTGACATGCCCTGTTCTAAGGCCTCCTCCTAGAGTTAATATTCAATTTAATTCAAATGAGCAAAGTATGGTTAGGGCCTGCCCTGAATATGTTCTAATGCAGAGCCTGCAGATAGAATGCTGGGTGGAAGGCATTCCTTGCAATGGAATGGATGCAGAGACATGGGTGGGAGGGGCTAAGACAGGGGTACAAATCAGAAGACAGAATAGCAGGACTCATGAGAAATCTGTTGTCCACAAGGGAGAATCAGAGGCTTCATGGATTCATGAAAGTGCGTTGGGTCTGGACGGAAGGCATTTGGGGAAAAGATGGGAATAGGGCCATCCCTTCCAGGCCTTGTACATGATGGTGAGCAAAGCCCCAGAGATGGGAGAGGGAAAAATGAGAAGAGCAGAGAGTCCATTCTTGATGCAACAAAGATTTCCTTTAATGGAGGACCTCAAATTGCTGGCTAAAGTATTTCAGGAGCCATGGAAGCTGCTCAAAGATTTGGGGTAAAGAAATGATGGGATTTGGCCTGTGCAGAATGATTATTCCAGGTGGAAGTGTGATGGACAGATGGGAGAGAGGGGATACTGAAAGCCTAGGTTAGGAGCCAGTTAGAAGGCAATTAGGGGCTGCTAGGTAGCTCAGAGGATATAGAGCCAGTCCTGGAGATGGGAAGTCTTGGATTCGAATCTCTCTTCAGATATTTCCTACCTAAATGACCCTGGGCGAGTCACTTCATCCCAATTGCCTAGCCCTTATAGCTCCATTGCCTTAGAATCAGTACTTTGTATCAACTAAGAAGAAGGTAAAGGTTTTTTGTGTTTTTTTTTAAAGTATATAGAAGACCAGGCCTGGAGTTGGGAGGTCCTGAGTTCACATTTGATCTCAGATACTTCCTACCTATGTGACCCTGAGGAAGTCACTTTACCCTGCTTGCCTCAGTTTGCTCCTCTGTAAAATGAGCCAGAGAAGGAAATAGCCAACGACTCCCATATCTCTGCCAAGAAAATCCTAAGTGAAGAATCGAATATTATAGAAAGTGCTCAATGACAAAAAAACCAGGGTTCAGAGTTGACCTCAGGTCCTTCATTATATTCAGTGCCCCTGGCAAGAAGAGCTTCACTGGCATGGCTAATGCCAATAGACAAGAGTGCAGTGGTGTTTTGAGGAGTAGATGTGTAATGGGGCAGTACAATTAGCCTTCTATGGGATCAGTGACAGGATACCAGGAAGGGAGAGATAGGCCAGTTCTCCAAGTATTCACAAACATTTCGGAATCTTAGGACTTGAGAGCTGGCTTTACTTAGCATCCAGGCCAACTCCCTCCTTTTACACTAAGGAGACCTAATACTCAAGGACTCTGAAGGCATTGCCTCAGCTCCCACAGGCATTTGGGGGTCTTTTTTGTGGGGGTGAGAATTATATTAATTAATTTATGTTTTAGTTACATCAAAATCCTCAGGTATCTCCTTCTGTCCCCTTCCTGCTCAGGAGAAGGCATCGTTTGGCCAAACAAATATGGATGTGTAAACCATGTCTTTCGTGTTTCTATTTCCCAGTTCTTTCTCTGAAGGTGGACATCCACAGGTCATTCTTCGAACTTGAATTCTGTAGCTATATCTTCTCTTGGCTCCACTCATTTCGCTCTTCATAACTTCAAGTAGGTCTTTCTGTGGGTTGTTGGTTTTTTTTTTAATTAACCTGCTCATCATCACAGTCCTACCACAACCTGTTTAGCCATTCCTCACTTGATGGGGAATCCATTCAATTTCCAGTTCTTTGCCATCACAAAGAAAGCGGTCTTTTAATATTTTAGAACATTCTGGACCAGCTAGGTGGCTCAGTGGATTGATTACTTAGGAGAACCTGGGTTCAAATTTGACCTCAGACACTTGGTAACTGTGTGATCCTGGGAAAGTCACTTAACTCCAGTTGCCTAGCCCTTGCTCTATTTTTTTTTTATTTTTTAAACCCTTAACTTCTGTGTATTAGTTCCTTGGTGGAAGAGTGGTAAGAGTAAGCAATGGGGGTCAAGTGACTTGTCCAGGGTCACATAGCTGGGAAGTGTCTGAGGCCGAATTTGAACCCAGGACCTCCTGTCTCTAGGCCTGGCTCTCAATCCACTGAGCTACCCAGCTGCCCCTCAACTCTTTTTTTTTAATTATTTTTAACCCCTCACCTTCCGTCTTGAGTCAGTATTGTGTATTGGCTCCAAGGCAGAAGAGTGGTAAGGGTAGGCAATGGGGGTCAAGTGACTGGCCCAGGGTCACACAGCCGGGAAGTGTCTGAGGTCAGATTTGAACCTAGGACTTCCCGTCTTTAGGCCTGACTCTCCATCCACTGAGCCAACCCAGCTGCTTCCCCTGCTCAACTCTTGTCCGTGTTCACTTGTAAATTCTCCTTGGGGAATCCACCCCAAAGGGGAAGGGGGCTTCCTTTAAACCTCTTGACATCACAGAAACACCAGTGGAAATCACATCTTTATCTCTCTCGCCATTTGATTGGAACCCAGGCCCCTGTCCAGGGTGCTCTCCTGGATGGCAGACTTCGCCTGCTTTGTAACGCATGCCTCCCAAGCAAGGATTTCCTTTTCCTGAGATCCCTCGTTTGGAGGAGATCCTTCATGCCACTTCCTTTACCCAGATTTTGGTTTAAGGCCTATCATAGCCTCCTCACAGCCATTGTGGGCCACCCATTACCCTTTGGCTGACCTTCAACAGAAATTCTTTGGGTTCTGCGGGCCACCATGATTCTTGGCCATATGATGTTACTGGAAGAACAATATCCTTAAGAACGTAGGTCTTTGTTTCAAGGAGTGGTGGCCCATTGCTCTGACTAATGCTCAGATTTCCATTGCTTCTTCTGGTTTCAAAGGCTATGGGATTTAGTCATAATTGTACCCATTTGTGAGCATGAAGAAACTATGGCTTGGAGACAGTAGAGGCTTGACCTGTGCGCAGTTAAGATATGAATTTCTAGATTATCTAGAATTAAGACATGAAATTCTAGAGCAGAGCAGAAACTGGACGCTGTCTGCAGACGTCAGCACTCCATTTCTCAATGCCTCCCTCATAGCACGGTACAGAGTCGAGGACATAGGAGCCCACAGAGGAGAAGAGTCAAGATTCAAACCCAGGTCTCTCGGTTCTTTGTGCAGCACGACACACCACAGAACCCTTCTACTTTGCACCATCTGTGGTCTACTCTACTGTGCTCTACTGGAAAGTATGTGGAATTCTTGTTGAGAAGTCCTACATTCGAGTCCCAATTTGGGTACTTGCTGTGTGAACTTGTTGAAGTGCCTTTATCACTTTGGGCTGTGTCCGACATCTGGAAAATGAAGGTAAATGATACCTGCAGGGGTGTTAGGAGGGAAATATTCTTGTAAACCACTGTAGGAAAGTCAGGCTTTGTTACTGCTGACAGTTGGCAGTGGTAAGACTGGAACACAGGTCTCCTTCCTTTCCAAGTGCTGAGCTCCTCCCACTCCCACTACTGCCTCAGTCTTCCAAACCTGTTTCAGTTTAGTCTTGTGTTGAGTTGAAAAAGGAAGGGAACCAGAGTCCACATTCTCTGTCATTCCTGGAGCCTGTAGTCATGTCGGTTCTTCGGAAAATGCCATTTGTACTTTCTTGAGATTTCAATCACAATAATTCACAACTGCGGTATGCACAAGCTTGAATCATATCTCTAAAGAAAGTAACGGATTTTAACTGACTAATATTGTTGCATTATTTGTGACTCATTTAGGCAAAGTGTCAAGAGCACCTATTAATAACCTTCCACTTCTCAAAGGTGCAGCAGATAAAAACCCTTTTCACTTCATGCTTTATTCTTCATTTAATCAGGCAGCTACAGCCAAGAAAGTGTTTATTTCTACAACCTGTGTCATCGACAATCCAAGCATTTAAGGTCAAGCTCAGGAAGGTACTGAGACATTTTCTCAGAAGATTGGGCTGCAGGTTACACTTTTTCAGAGAGGGGGTGAAGTCTGTCGTCTGTGACAACTGTTAGGGAACCCTTAGCCTCGCTGCTCACCACCACTGAGGTCACTTATCCTGAGAAGCTTCCTGTCTGCAGACATAAACTTATAAAAGGTCAAAGCTGGAAGAAATCTTAGATTATACTATTGTGCTGAGAGGAATAATGAACTGGAGGAATTCCACGTGAACTGGAATGACATCCAGGAATTGACGCAGAGCGAAAGGAGCAGAGCCAGGAGAACATTGTACACAGAGACTGATACACTGTGGTAAAATAGAATGTAATGGACTTCTGTACTAGCGGCAGTGCAATCAATGATCCAGGACAACTCTGAGGGACTCATGAGAAAGAACGCTACCCACGTCCAGAGAAAGAACTGTGGGAGCAGAAACACAGAAGAAAAACAACTGCTTGATCACATGGTTCGATGAGGGTGTGATTGGAGATGTTGACTTTAAACAATCACTCTATTGCAAATTTTAATACTATGGAAATAGGTTTTGAACAATGATACATGTAAAACCCAGTGGAATTGCTTATCAGCTCTGGCAGGGGGAGGGAGAAAGAGAGGGAAAGAACAAGAATCATGTAACCATGGGAAAATTATAAATTAATTAATTAAATAAAGATGAAAAAATGGGAGGAAAAAAGAAATCTTAGATTCTAGAACACAGTGTCAAAGCAAAAAAAGAGCTTAGCCCATAGAATGTCAGAACTAGAAGGAATCTTAGAACTCACAATGTCAGAGCTGGAAGAAACCCTAGAAAATATAATATCAGAGCTAGAAAGAACCCTAGAATATGCAATGTCAACACAGGAGGGATCTTAGAACATAGAATGTCAGAGCTAGAAGGAACCCTAGAGCACAGATTATCAGAGCTGAAAAGAGCTATAGTGTCTAGAACTTAGAATGTTAAATCTGAAATGGACATTAGAGCCCATTTTGGCCCACCCACTCATTTTATAGATGAGGAAACCAAAGCCCAAAGAAATGGAAGGACTTATTCAGATATACACAGGAGCTAGAACTAGAACATATTCATAGGGCTATAGGAGCCTGCCTCAGCTGAGCTACTAATGGACTGTCTCAAGCTGCCAAGAGATTGAAATAGCAACTAGTTCCCTGTCGCCTACAAGAAAGGGGGTAGCATGCTTCAGGCAGTAACCCCATGACTTTACCTACTTGGACCCATCTTCACAGATGGAAGCCTGCCTCTTGTCTCATTGCTCTGGTAAAAAGCAATCTTGCCTAGCCTTGGCAGGGGCTTTGGGAAAGGGACCCCGGAGTGAGCAGAAGGTTTCACAGGCTCTTGGAGTTTCAAGGGATCCTTGTGCTTACTATATCTGAGCCCCTCTCTAGCATCCCAAACAAGTGTGCATCCAGGCTCTCCACCTCCTTCCCAGAGGAAGCCTGGGTCCACTTTGGACTCTTATCAATAGGAAGACTTTTCCTGACAATAAGCACAAGGTAGTCTCTTTGCAACTTCTAGCAATCATTGGAAGTTCTGCTCTCGAGGGACAAATGAAATAAGTCTAATTCCCCCTTCCACCTTCATGAGGTCTTCAACCTCTATTTTGTTCCCGCTAAGCCTTTTCTTCTCCAAGCTAAACATCCTCAGTTTCTTCAATTAACACTCCTATGGCAGGAAACTGGGGGCTTCTAGTCATTCTGGTGGCCCTCCTCTGAACACTCTCTAGCTCATCGGTGCCAGGGCTCCCATAACTGAACGATGCATTCCAGATGTGGCCTGGCTAGCCTACAGAACAGCTACACCGGTTCAGCTTTACTTCTTGCCCCTACAATACTTCTCATGCAGGCCAAGATCTCTTTGGTTGTTTTCTGCTGTTATTACATGTATGTGTGGTCCACTAAAACCGTCAGATCTTTTTCAGAGAAATAGTCCATAGTATTTTAACAGTGTTTTTGTCCTTCATTCTTGAAGGGGACCAAAATGACATCACTGGTAATGTAGCTTGACGCTTGCGTTTATGTGCAACAGAGTTGGGCAAAGTCATCAGCCTCACTCTCTCTTCTAGAGTCACTCACGTCCAGTGACGAGAGAAAAGTTAAGATGACTGTTGGTGGTTTGGGATGCAGTGGATGACCTTGGCTTCTTCAGTGTTTTAGAGTTTAACGATAATTTAATGGCAAACGCAGGTCTCCTTACTCTCGGCCCGCTTCTCCTTAGGCAATCCTCCAAAGCAGCTTGTCATAAGATAGTTCATGTTTTTATATTGCTCTAAGGTTTGCAAAACACTTTGCCTACATCAGTTCATTTGACTCTCACGTGTCTGTTCTGTAACGTGTTAGTATTTTACAAATGAGGAAACTGAGTTCATGTAAGTTAGGCGACTTGCTCAGAGGCACGTAGCTAGCAAATATAAGATGTAAGATTTCAACTTGGGTCTTTCTCACTTGGAGTCACAGCAGCTAGGTGCTTTAGTGGATAGAACGCTGAGCTCAGAGTCAGGAAGACCCAAGTTCAAATCCTGTCTCAAACACTTATTAGCTGGGTGACCCTGGACAAATCATTTCACTGATTCCTGCCTTAGTTTTCCCCATCTGCAAAATGGGGGAGGGGGTAGCATTAGCCTCTCAGGGCTGTTGCGAGGACCCAAAATGAATATTTGTAAAATGCTTAGCACAGAGTTTGGTACATAGCAGGCACTTTCTTCATTTACCCACTGTGCCACGCTACTTGTACTTAAGTATGCTAAAAGACCTCAGGATCATGCCCACTGAAGAAACTAGTGATAAGACAAGGTCTAGAGGAAACATAATAGCTGCCTTCAAGAATTTCTAGGGTTGGCACATGGGCGAAAGCATAAACTTGTTTTGCTTGCTCTCAGAGGGTAAAATGATCAACAGTTGCTTCCATCTTTAATGGTCTATGTTCTAAGGCCCCTTCCAGAATTGACATCTGTGTTCTAAGGGCCCTTCTAGCTCTGACTTTTCTAGAGTATGTTCTAAGGCTGCATTAAAAAAAATCTTACCTTCTACCTTAAAATTGAATACTGTGTATTGGTTCCAAGGGAGAAGAGCAGTAAGGGCTAGGCAATGGGGGTAAGTGACTTGCCCAAGGTCACCCAGCTAGGAAGTATCTGAGGCCAGATTTGAACCCAGGGCCTCCCATCTCTGTGCCTGGCTTTCAATCCACTGAGCTACCTAACTTTGGGGGAAAAGAAAATCTGCAGCCCAAGGAGAGGAAGGGACTTGCTCAATGTTACAGAAAGCCTCCGTGTCAGATATAGGACTACAACCTATTTCTCCTGACTTCTTGACCAGTGTTTTTTTCTCTGCTGCATTCAGGGGTATGTTGTTAAATATTTAACAACCAGCTCTCAGGAAATATATATGCCTGGTACATTTTTAAATATACTAATTTTGCCCAAGGAAAATAATGACCCAAAATGAAATGGAACCTTAGGAGATAGTAAGTGTCCCATCACTGGTGATCTTCAAGCTGGATGACCCACTAAAAAGAAGGCTATAGAGGGGAGTCTTCCTCTGCTATGGATTGGCTTGGAAGTCTCTGGAGATCCTCCAGCTCCAAGATACTGGCATCATCTTCTACATAGCCATTTTCTAGTCCTCAAAGAAGGGAATGTGAGCACCAACATGAGAACAATTCAGGTCAGAGAGAAATGGGAAAATGAATGGGCCAACAGAAGACGTTTGCAAGGAAATGGATTCGTTTCTAGAGGAAACCACGGAACATCTTTTTTTTCCCCAAAAAAAACCCTCTCACCTTCTATCTTAGAGTCAATAATGTGTATTGGTTCCAAGGTAGAAGAGAAGTAAGAGCTAGGCAATGGGGGCCAAGTGACTTGTCCAGGGTCACACAGCTAGGAGGTGTCTGAGGTCACATTGGAATTGAGGATCTCCTATCTCCAGGCCTGCCTCTCTATCCACTGAGCCACCTAGCTGCCCCACCATGGAACCTTCTTCCTTGGAGTCTGTGAGAATGATCACTAGCTGATCGTGTTTCTAGCATATCACATTCTCAAAGTGCCACCATTATGATCTCCCTAGATCTTTTGAGTCTAGCCCCAAGACCATAGCTACTGCATGTCCCCTCAAGGTTTTAAGCATAGTTCTGAGAGGCTGGGGGCAGGGAAGTGTCTGTCTAGTGCTAAAACTCATGAGCCCCCATTGTGTGCTTCCTTCCATGATTATCATTTGATAGCAATTAGTCAGCCAGACTTAATTAGCTTTTAGAAAAGGGAAATCGACTCTTCAATACATAGTATTGATTCTAACACAGAAGATAAGGGTTTTTAAAAAAAAGTATCATAGGATCCTCAGAAGGCATCTATTTCCACCCTCTCATTTTACCAGGGAAGAAATTGAGACTCAGGAGTAGAAGGGACTTGTCCAAGGTCACCCATAATAATGATAATACCAACTTGCACTTATACAATGCCTTAAGATTTGCAAAGTGCTTCATATTATGTGAACTTATTTGATCCTCACAACAACCTTGAGAGATGGGTACTATTATCCCCATTAGGTCTCACCCTACTAATAAGCATCGGAGATTAGATTTGAACTCAAAATCCAGCACTCTCTCTCCACCACTTGTACTATCCAGCTGCCAATGACATCCTAAACCTGGAAACCATGTAACCCCACCCTATCATTTTACAGAAGGAAGAGGAGGCCCAGGGAGGAGATGGGACTTCTTTAAAGCCACACAGGTGGTGTGAATTTGAACTAGGCTGAATTTGAACACAGTTCTATGTCTACAAATATAGTACTTGTTATGATTAAAATGGATATAGAAGGACATAAATAGAAATATTAATATTTTAATTAAGGCCATGTTGGAAAAATAAAGAAGACCACATGCCTGCTAAGATCTAATTCAAATCCCCTGCCATATCTTCTGCCCACCTGGCTCCCTCATACCAAAGAGAGAGCCTCCAATGACCTCAGGGGTCTTATACTGTTCTTTTATGTAATCACACTTCCTATCTACCTGCATTACAAGAGGAATCATGGGAAATGTAGTTTCCAAGTCCCCTAAACATCCACAAGAAGTTTGTCATATATCTAAATATTTAAAACTCAGATGAACCCCAAATAACCCTCAAAAGAACCCCCCAAATTCCAAATAACACATACTCTTTCCAACATACTGCTGTGATTAAAATTATCTTGGAAAATAAAATAAAATGATCTTGAGAGACTGATTTTGGGGTAAGAATAGAAATTTATTGCTGGTTAGACCAGCATCCTAACCAATAAAGTGATCTAGGTCTCCATGGCTCTCTTGAGACCAGGGATGATCCAAGCTGGGTCAGGAAGCCTAATAAGAAGATTTTTAAGAGCCTCTCCCTGGACCATCCCAAGACATCTTTAATTGTGATAGCTCATTAAGAGGTGACCCATCAACCTATTCACCCCTCCCATCCTCACAGATGGACAGGTCAGAGACTCTGGAAAGGGACCCTTCTCCCCTTTATCGATTAACCAGATTCAGTTAAAAAGGAAGCCATTCTGGGGGCAGCTGGGTAGCTCAGTGGATGGAGAGTCAGGCCTAGAGACAGGAGGTCCCGGGTTCAAATCTGGCCTCAGACACTTCCCAGCTGGGTGACCCTGGGCAAGTCACTTGACCCCCATTGCCCACCCTTACCATTCTTCCACCTAGGAGCCAATACACAGAAGTTAAGGGTTTAAAAAAAATAAAATAAATAAAATAAAAGGAACCCATTCCCAAGGACAAAGAGAATGCAAAAAAGGCAGCAGACTGGATGGTATCTCTGACCCAGATCCCAGATGAAAGAATACTGTGAAGGGTTAAATTTGGGGGGTAAGAGTTTGAACAAAAGTCAGGAGAGCAGTTTCTTAAACAAAAAACAGCTTATTATTAGGAAAATACAGATAATAAATAGAAAGGAAAGTGAGAGTAATCTTATAATAGCTTAAAACTATACCTAAGATCCCAAGCCTAACTAAAATTTTTCTAGAAAACCCTGAATCTATCTGCCTTTGAGGGCAGTTCCTTCTGCCAGAGCCAGCCTCTGGCCTAACTTTTCTACTCTGACTATATAATAATATATGCACGATCATCAATAATCAATAAGGCTGGGGCAGCTGGGTAGCTCAATGGATTGAGAGTCAGGCCTAGAGACAGGAGGTCCTGGGTTCAAATCTGACCTCAGACACTTCCCAGTTGGGTGACCCTGGGCAAGTCACTTGACTCCCATTGCCCACCCTTAGCACTCTTCCACCAAGGAGCCAATACACAGAAGTTAAGGGTTTAAAAAATGCTGTGCAGGGGTAGCTGGGTGGCTCAGTGGATTGAGAGCCAGGCCCAGATGGGAGGTCCTGGGTTCAAATCCGGCCTCAGACACTTCCCAGCTGTGTGACCCTGGGCAAGTCACTTGACCCCCATTGCCCACCCTTACCACTCTTCCGCCTAGGAGCCAATACACAGAAGTTAAGGGTTTAAAAAAAATAATCAATAAGGCTGTTAAGGCCTAAAATCTGTTTCTCAGTCTCCTCACAGTTCCAGAGAGAGCGAGCCACATACTCCTCTCCCCAGGGGACCCAGAGACCAAAAGCCCCTTTGCAACTGCCAGCTGTAACTGACTAACTCTAGGCCACACCCTCTAACTATCACTAAGTAACAGTTTGCACAGCAGCGGGGCTCTGCTCAGAAATCTTTTTGCTCCCTTTCCTCTTAAATAGAAAAAGGGAGAAATAAAGAAAAACTCTCTTAACAATACCCAGTAATTCTCCCTAATATACAGGAATTAAAACAGTATATGAAAAATAAATTCTCACAGTAGTATGAAACACTGTACAAATGCAAGCTTGGATCTCTTTGTTAATTTTTTAAATTTTCATTTCATTTATTTTTTTTACCAATTGCGTGTAATAATAAATTTCCACATGAGTTTTCTGAAGTTGTGTGATCCAAAGAGTCTCCCTCCCTCCTTCAGGAACAGGCAAGCAATTCAATCTGGGTTCTACATATATTATCACACAAAACATTTCTATATTGTTCATTGCTGTAAGAGAATACTCTTAGAAAACCGAAACCCCAAAATATAAACCCAACTAAACAAGTGAAAAATTATCTGCTTTCACTTGGATCTCATCCTCTCTCTCTCTCTCTCTCTCTCTCTCTCTCTCTCACACACACACACACACACACACACACACACACACACACACACACACACTTTGGAAGCTTGGCCAAGTGGATAGAAAGTCAACAGTGTAATCAAAAAGACCTGGGGTCAAGTCTCTTGACACATTTTGGCTGTGTGACCCTAGGCAAGTCACTTAACCCAACAGTGCTTCAGGCACCCTCCTAGGACTCTGAGTTATGGATCAGTTGATTCGAATTGGTAGAATTTCTTCCTTACACCAATGAAATCAAAAGTGTTCCCTGTGACTCTTCCCCACAACCCACAAGGACCATCTTTCCAGACCACAAATTTGATTCAGTTATGTTGCAGATTAATTCCTGTTCGTGTATTAAGGATGTAGCTAGGCTCTCAAACACCCAGTTGTGGAATTTTCCATTTCATTTATACCTTGGAAACTGGCAAATGCTACATATCAAGACTTGATTTATTGTCTTGTTGATTTCTAGACTTAAGAAAGTGATGGGAAAATGTTAATCATGCAGATTCCATTTAAAAATGTACCAGGCATATATATTTCCTGAGAGCTGGTTGTTAAATATTTAACAACATACCCCTGAAGGCAGCAGATCAAAAAACACTGGTCCAGAAGTCAGGAGAAATGGGTTCTAGTCCTATATCTGACCTGGAGGCTTTCTGTAACATTGAGCAAGTCCTTTCCTCTCCTTGGGCTGCAGATGTTCTTTTCCCCAGAGTCTCTTCCAACCATAACATTCTGTGTTCTAAGGTTGCTTCCATCTTTAATGGTCTATGTTCTAAGGCCCCTTCCAGAATTGACATTTATGTTCTAAGGGCCCTTCTAGCTCTGATTTTTCTATAGTATGTTCTAAGGCTGCATTTTAAAAAAATCTTACCTTCCATCTTAAAATCAAATACCCTTTATTGGATCCAAGGCGGACGAACAGTAAGGACTGGGCAATGGGGGTTAAGTGATTTCTCCAGGGTCACCCCCCTAGGAAGTGTCTGAGTCCAGATTTGAACCCAGGGCCTCCCATCTCTATGCCTAACTCTTAATCCCCTGAGCCACTTTAGCTACTCCCACCCTTCACTGACATTTTATATTCTCTGCTCTAGAGTCTCTTCCAGCTCGGACCTTCTATGTTCTATGTTCCAAGGGTCTCTCCAGCTCTGATATTAGCAGAGCACAAGTTCCTTAAGGACAGGGGGGGTAAGTGGGGTATTTAAATGTTTCCTAAATTTTATGAAACATTCTATGAGTCTTTGATCTTGCCCCAAGTCTCTTTATTGGCTGAGGAGTTGAATGGCTGAGTTCTAAACACCCAAAGGATTTTGAGAGTGGACTGGACACAACTTGGGAAGGCAGACATCTGCCTCCACAAGGAGTCTAGTAGAGAAGCTACACTATGCCTAAGGGGAGCCTTCTGAGCAACCCAGAGATCAGAGAAGAAGACTTTTTATCAACCCAGAACTATCTTACCCCTTTGCCACAGATGCTCTCTCAGCATGAGCCCACTTTCCCCTAAACTCTGTATATAGTGATGGAAGAGAAATGTTTGGTACCAATTTTTCTTAGCGTAACACCTTGGTAAATACCCCTCTCTAAAAGCCACTTAGGTCTAAGTTATTGACAATCAGCTGGCATTTGTGGAAGGAAGCACAGTTCATGGAACCCCTGAAATCACAGACTCTGCCTTGCATGTCCATGGACCCCAGGGTAAGAATCCCTGATCTAAAATCTTTGATTGAATGAATGATTGATGAAGAGAGTTTTACCTTCTGAGTATCACTTAAAAAAAACCCTTCCCTTCTGTCTTAGAATCAATACTAAGTACCAGTTCCCAGGCAGAAGAGCAGTAAGGGATAGGCAGTGGGGGTTAAGTGACTTGTCCAGGGTCACACAGCTAGGAAGTATCTGAGGCCATATTTGAACCCAGGATCTCCCATCTCTAGGCCTGGTTCTCTGACTACCCAACTGCTCTGAGTATCACTTTTTCAAATGGAGTAAGATGATTCGGCTGATTTGCTCAATCGAACTCCATCCTTATACCTATATAAGCCATCCCCTCTAAGCTGACTCTTCAAACCTCTAGGCAAAGTGAAAAGGCTTTGTTATAGAAGAAAAGATTTGTTGAGCAGTGGGAAAACTTATTTTCTTCATCTGCAGGAGGATTTTCCTCCCATTGCATTTCTTATTTCATTATTTTTTAAATCCTTCCCTTCTGTCTTAGATTTCAGTTCCACGGCAGAAGAACTAGGCAATTGGGGTTAAGTGACTTGCCCAAGGTCATACAACTAGGAAGTGTCTGAGTCTAGATTTGAGCCCAGGAAACTTCCATCAAGTCATTGTTGGACTAGTTCTTTTTTTTAATATTTATTTTATTTCATTTTTGTTATTTTGAGTTCCAAGCTGTCCCTCTCTCCCCATCTTGCACTAGAGTAGGCCAACATTTCACACACACACACACACACACACACACACACACACACACACACACACAAACTATTTAGATCATACTTCTATCCTTTTCTCTGGCAGTGAATAGCATCTCCCTGCAGTTGATTTGAATATTCCTATTACTTAGTCATGTACACTCTTCAAAGAATACTGCACTTACTAGATACAATTTTGTCTTAGTTCTGTTCATTTCATTCTGCATTATTTCACGCAACTCTCTCCATGTGTTTGTCGAATGGGCTCCCTTGTCATTTCTTACGACACAGACAAATACCACCACTTCTTTAGCCAGTCCCCAAATGTTAGCCATCCCCTCAATTTCCAGTTGTCTGCCACTACAAAGAGAGGCGCCCTAAATAGTTTAGAACCATGGCTTCTTTTCTATTTTCCCTGATCGCTTGAGGAAACAGACCTGGTAGTGATAGAAAGACTAGTTCTTTACAAAACTACCCCAAACCTTTATAAAGACCCAGAAGCCAGACTCCAGGACAGAGGCAGGCAGAAGCCGTCCATGAAAAGATCACGGCTAATACTTTGCAGAATGGCAGCTCATTCCACCTTTGTTAAGCAGGGAGTCAAAACTTCTGTTCAGGAAAGACTATACAAGAAGAGTGGCCCAAAATTCCTAGCAAGAGTTTGCCGCTCCTAACTCCATTGGCCAGGCTCCATTAACTAGCTGAAACTGGGGTTTTTGAAGGGCATTTCTTGGTTCTAATGGTGACTAAATGTATACAATGAAGGAGTCCATCTAAGTGATCCCAGTGGCCCTTTCTTCTCAAATTCAAGACTTCTCCCAGCTCTGACAGTCAATGTTCTAAGGCAAGGGTGTCAAAATCAAATAGAAATGGGGGCCACTAATGGCACTTAAGACTTCCAGCCTCATATTGACTTAGGAAACCACATCCTAATATTATTTATGCTCGATTATATTTTATTTGGGGAAACATTCCTCATTTTCATTTTAATCTGGTTTGGGGAGCACTCAGGAGTGTTATAGGTCACATATGATCTCAGAACGTTGGACACCTCTATTCTGAGGGTCTTCTTAGCTTTGACACTCTGCTTCTTTTGTTTAAACCCTTACCTTCCAATTTAGAATTAATACTGTGTTTTTGTTCTAAGGCAGAAGAGCAGTAAGGGCTTAGGCCAGTGACTCCCAAAGTGGGCGCCACCACCCCCTGGTGGGTGCTACAGCAATCCAGGAAGGTGGTGATGGCCACAGGTGCATTGATCTTTCCTATTCATTGCTATTAAAATTTTTTAAAAATTCATTTCCAGAGGGCTAAGGAATATTTTTTCTGGAAAGGGGGCGGGAGGCCAAAAAAGTTTGGGAAACACTGGCTTAGGCAATGGGGGTGAAGTGACTTGCCCAGGGTCACGCAGCTAGGAAGTATCTGAGGTCAGATTTGAACCAGGACCCCCCTTCCCCCCCACCCCAGGCCTGGCTTTCTATCCACTGAGCCACCTTGCTGCCCCCATACTCTCTGTTCTAAGAGTCACTTCCAGATATGACATTCTAGATTCTGAAATACTATGCTAAGTAAGGTCCCTTTTGTCACTGGCCATCTATGTTCTAAGGTCCCACCCACCTCTAACAGTCTATGTTCTAAGATCTCTTCCTAGATCCATGTTATTGTTCCTGCTGTAATCTTTGATGTTCTAAGGGCTCATTCCCAGCTCTCGCCTCCCATTTTTGAAGGTCCCATCCACCTCTGACCGTCTGTTCTAATGTCCCTCCAGCTCTGACATCCTATGCTTTAAATCTCTGCCAGTTCTGACATTCCATCTTCTGAGGTTCCTCTCATCTGGGAATTCCCTGTTCTAAAGTCTTTCTCGGCTGTGACATTCTACTGTCCCTACCAGGTTCATTCTCTGAGACCAAATTTGTGGCTGAAGGCAATCTGAGAGAAGGTCATTATTGCTGTTGTTTTCCCTTTCAGAAACAATTACAATTTGTAGCCCCATCAGCTGGGACTCAGAGCCAGCTCCAAACAGTTCCCACTCCACCTTATTATAAAAGGTCGATGCCATCTCCTTCCCCTTCCAAAATAGAGGGGCCTTGTCTTTCCCACAAACACCGAGATATTTATTAGGAGAACTAGAGTATTAAGATCACTAGTGCAAAATTGGGACACTCATGCATTGCTGATGGAGTTGTGATCCAGCCATTCTGGAGGGCAATTTGGAACTATGTTCAAAGGGCTATAAAACAATGCATAGCCTTTGATCCAGTAATAACACTACTAGATCTGTATCCCCCAGAGATTAAAAAAAGGGGGGTGGGGGCAGCTGGGTAGCTCAGTGGATAGAGAGTCAGGCCTGGAGACGGGAGGTCCTGGGTTCAAATCTGGCCTCAGACACTTCCCAGCTGGGTGGCCCTGGGCAAGTCACTTGGCCCCCATCGCCTAGCCCTTCTAGCTCTTCTGCCTTGGAGCCAATACACAGTATTGACTCCAAGAGGGAAGGTGAGGGGTTAAAAAAAAGGAGGGTGGAGGGTGGAGAAGGACCTACTTGTAGAAAAACATTTAGAGCAGCTCTTCTTTGATGGCAAAGAATTGGAAATTGAGGGGGTGTCTCTAACAAATTGTAGTATAGGATGATGAAGTATTGTGCTGTAAGGAATGAAGAACAGGAAGAGCTGGATGAACTGATGCAGAGCAAAATAAGCAGAACCAGGAGAACCCTGTACACGGTAACAGCAATATTGTAGAATGATCAACTGGGACAGACTCAGTTACTCTCAGCGATACAACGATCCAGGACAATTCCGAGGGACTGAGGACAGAGAATGTGATCCACCTCCAGAGAAGGAACTGCTGGAGGCAGATGCAGATGGAAGCAGATGATTTTCCCCTTGTTTATTTGGGTTTATGTTTGGGGTTTTGGTTTTATAAGCTTACTCACTTACAAAAATAAACAATATGGAAATTTGTTTTGTGTGATAATTCAAGGATAACCAAGATTGAATCACCTGCCAGCAGTAGGAGGGAGAAAGGAAGGGAGGGAGGGACATCCTTTCAATCATATAATTCAGGAAAACTTGGGTGGAAATTTGTTATAACATGCAAAAATGAATAAATGAATAAATACATTTTTAAACAAAAGAATTCTTAGGGAGCAGTTCAGTGGTTCAGTGGATCAAAAGCCAGGCCTAGCTATGGAAAGACCTGGCTTCAAATCTGGCCTCAGACACTTCCTAGCTGGGTGACCCTGGGCAAGTCACTTAAAACCCATTGCCTAGCCCTCCTTGTTCCTCTGCCCTGGAACTGATCGGTAATATCAATTCCAATTCAGGAGGTGAGAGTTAAAAAAAAAAAAAAGAACTATACTTGATTCTCTTTATTATTTTTTCTGTCGCCAATCATTTATTTTGTCTTCTACCTCTTGCTCCCCCCAACTTAAAAAAAACAAAGCCCTCTTAATGGATATTCGAAGTCAAGCAAAGCGGATTTCCACATTCACCATGTACAAAAATGTATGCCTAGTTAATTCTTATTTATATAGTATTGTATAGTGATATTTAGATAGTGTTTGAACGTTTGTGAAATGATTTGTGTACATTATCTCATCGGAGCCTCCCCACAACTGTGTAGTAGAAATTATTTTTCTTTCATGAATAGGGAAACTCACACATGGAGAGGTTAGAGAATTTGCCCTTGGCCCGCAGCTCAGTGGTGACGGGATCCAGCACCATAAACAGCCACTCAACAAAGCTGTTATCAGAGAACATAGTTGGGCCTGGGCGAATGTGAAATCCAGTGTAGATTAAGTACATCCAGGAAGTGCATAAGCACATCTCAGCAGCATGTTTCCTGGGGCCGGTGGGTGTGAGGAGTGGGCTTGAGGGAGAAGGGAATTCGGTGTCTTAGTTCCCTGGGAAGTGGTTCCCACGGAGGGAATTGTGAACAGACAAGCATGTGCCAGGCTGTGGGAATATGCCATCATAGCTGGCATGCATGGCTCTTCAAGTTCTGGGTCAGTTGAATTGGATTAAGAAACTACTGTATGTAATACACTTAGACCAGGCACTTTTAAGGAGGGGGGAGGGGGAGAGAAGGAGAGAGAGAGAGAGAGAGAGAGAGAGAGAGAGAGAGAGAGAGAGAGAGAGAGAGAGGAGAGAGGAAGGAAGGAAGGAAGGAAGGAAGGAAGGAAGGAAGGAAGGAAG
>NC_058136.1:67340847-67388347 GCF_016433145.1 Gracilinanus agilis | reverse complement strand
GGGGTGGGCTCGAGGGCAGGGAAACGAGATGGGCTGGGTCCCCACCAACTGGAGGTATGCATCACCAACCAGCTTGGCCCTTCTCCTACCCCTGGCTTGGCACCCGACCTTGACACGGAACCGCTGGTGCCATTTTGGCCTTTCCTCCAATTGTTCCTTCCCCCAACCCGGGAAGGTCTTGAACCCACTGCTCATGGGACCTCTTTCCTTCCCTTCTTCCCCTAGGAACCCTTGCCCAAGCCTAGGATGATTACTGGCCAACTGAGTCACACACACACACATAGGCACCGCACCCCCCCTCTGGCCGGAGTCTTTGGGAACTCCCTTCTGATGTCTACCCTTGCGTCTTTCTTCTTTTTACCTTTTATCCCCATCACAGAACAGAATGGGGGCCCCCAATCCCCCAGCTCATAAGGGCTTTTACAAGTAGTAATGGCCGGCCCCGTGCAAATAAGTACCCAGACCTCAAGATGGCCTCGTTCCGGGGGAATGTGCTCTGAGCTGGGGCAAAAAGAGGAAGTAGGGAGCTCGGCATTCATTTGGTGACAATTGTGCCTTCTGCTACTGATGGGCTCCAGGCCAGCCGTATACACATGGCCACAGGTGACTTAAGCCACCTGGAAAGCAGGCTGCAAAGGCCTCACATAGACTCTCCGAATCAGGAAAGCCCCCAGGAAGAGGACACGGTGTCACAGTGGGAAGGGTTTGCATTTCAGACTGGAGGGGGCCTTAGCAGCCTAATCTAACCCTCCCATTTTACAGGAGATGGAGGCGGGGAAACTGAGGCTAAGAAGAGATTAAGGGACTTGCCCAAGGTTACATAGAGAGCTGAAAGATCATAGATTTAGAGGCAGAATGGACCTTGGGAGGCCAGATCCAACCTTCTCATTTTACAGAGGGGGAAACTGAGGCCTAGAAAAGGTTAAGGGACTTTCTTAAGGTCACATGGAGAACCGGAAGATAATGACTTTTTTAGACATCAGTTTAATTTCCGAATATATTCCTTATGACAATTTTTAATTTCATTTTAATGCCCCGCCTCCTAAATCAAATAATTTGAAGCCTACAATTCCATTAGCGATTATAACTTAGAATTTTAGACCAGGAAGGAAGTTTAGAGATCGCCTAGTTATAGGATCATCATTCTGGAGACGGAAAGAATCGCAGAGGCCCATCTCTTATTTTATAGATGAAGAAACTGTGACCGGACGGGCTAAATTATTTGCCCAAAGTTCCACAGCTAGTTACGGCTTATGACAAAATTGTAAAGAGAAAAAACAAAACAGTTCAGTAAATCCAACCATCAGCTAAATCTGACAGTGTATGTAGTCGGCCCCAGCCCCAGCCCCTGCTTCTGCAGAAGAGAGACAGAAGTCTCAGACTGGTTTTCCTACAGTACAAAAATTGGAAGATGAGGGAGTTCTCCCTCACATATTGGGTTCTAAGCCCTGCCCAGTTCTGCCTCTCCTTGGTCTAAGCCCCTCCCACCTCTGGCACTCCCTGTTCTAAGCCCCGCCCAGCCCTGACTCTCCCTGTTCTAAGCCCCTCCCACCTCTGGCACTCCCTGTTCTAAGCCCCGCCCAGCCCTGCCTCTCCCTGGTCTAAGCCCCTCCCACCTCTGACATTCCCTGTTCCCAGGACCCTCCTGGTTCTGCATCCTTTGTTCTGAGCCCAGAAGCAGCCTTGAGCTCTTGGAGAAGCAGCCTCACCTGTGTCTGGGGTAGGGAGAGGGAAGGGTTATCCCAGTGAAGGCCGGCCTGCCTAAAAGTAGAAGCTCCCATCATTCCAAATCCAACTGGAAAAGCCAAACAAGACTTGCACTGCCTTGGGCGCCGCTCTTGAGCTGTCCAGATACTGTTTCCTTCAACTGTCCCGTGGGTTTGCGCTGGCCCGGGACCTGGCAGATCCCCCGGGGTCGCCGGCTATCAGGCGCTCGGGCAGCTCCGCTTGCTGTTGGAGGTGACCCATTGCCGAGAAGTCCCATGTGTAGATAAGTGGCCCGGCTCCCGCGAGCCTTCCCCCAGACCGTCCTCCCACACGGCCATGCTCCACCGTCTGAGGGTCCCCTCTCTGCTCTCCCGCTCTGCCCGGCTTGGCACAGCTGGCAGGCCCAGTAGCGGCCCCCTTCGCTAAGCCGCAGGGAAGGACCTTGAACACTAGCCAAGGGGACGGCGAAGCTCCCCGAGCCCCAGGCCCAGCACGAGGCGGCTCTCTCAGGGCCGGCCCAATAGGCCAGCATCGCCAGAGAAAGGACCAGACCCTAAAGGGGAGTCAAAGAGACCGGAGAACCGGCGCCTTCTCTCTGCCCAGAAGACATCACATAGGTGGGCCCCACTTTCCGCCAGGCCCATCCTAGGCCATCTGAGTGGGAGCCACAGAGGCCAGCGACTCAAATGGAGTCTAATCCCTGATGTAGGAGTGGAGGGAGTCCAGCGGCTCCAGAGGCAGCCTACTCCGCTCCGGGACGACTCTCATTGGGAGGGCATTGCTGCCACCATCTGAATCGAAATTCGCCTTCGCCAGTCGCCTCTCTCCTGTCATTTCTCCTGGCTCCACCCTTACTGTCCAGGGGCTTTTCTTGGCAAGGATACTGGAGTGGTTTGCCATTTCCTTCTCCCGTGGATTAAGGGAAACCAAGGGGAAGTGACTCTCTCAGGGTCACACAGCCACTAAATGTCCTGAGGCCAGATTTGAACTCAGGAAGGGGAGTCTTCCTGATCCCAGGCCCAGTGCTCTAGCCACTGCACCACCTAGCTGCCCATTCTATGAGGTCAATGGCAGCTAAGGCCGGTTGACTTCTGTCTAAACGTTCCATCTCCTTCATGCTTTTCTCAGCTCTAATCACAGTCCGTCCTTCAATGTGTTTGGGGAAGTCTTTCTTTATAGCCCGTTGCCTTCGCTAAGTATCGGTTCCGAGGCAGAAGAACAGTAAGGGCTGGGCAACTGGCTTGTCCAAGTGGCTTGTCCAAGGTCTCAGAGCGGGGAAGTGTCTGAGGCCAAATTTGAATCTAGAACCTCCCATCTCCAGGCCTGGCTCTCTACCCATTCAGCCACCTACCTGCCCCCAACATAGTTTTCTTTTAAAGAGAGGACTCCCATTCCTTGAATGGCATTTTTCAATTCGATAAGCCATCACTAGGCACCTTCTATGTGCCTGGCCATGAGCTAATTCTAAGACAGAAGAGCAGGAAAGGCTGGGCAATTGGCGTTAGGTGACTTGCCCAGGGTCACGCAGCTAGGAAGGCTACATTTGAACCCAAGACTTCCAGGCTCCAGGCCTTCCTCTCTATCCACTGAGATACCTAGCCGCTCCTATTTGTTGAATTTAATTGAAGGGACCTGAGAGACAATTTTTTTAAACCTTTAACTTCTGTGTATTGGCTCCTTGGTGGAAGAGTGGTAAGGGTGGGCAATGGAGGGGTCAAGTGACTTGCCCAGGGTCACACGGCTGGGAAGTGTCCGAGGCCGGATTTGAACCCAGGACCCCCCATCTCTAGGCCCGACTCTCCATCCACTGAGCCATCCAGCTGCCCCCCTGAGAGATAATTTTGCTAACGCCGAGAGAGGTGTCCCATCCGAGGTCATACACAGGCCCCCGTGGCAGTGTAAGCAGCCCACGTGCAAGGTCTCCAGACTCTAGACCCCATACTGTTTTCACTCGGAGTCACGGCACTCATCAAACCCATATCGAGTCAATGGAAAAGAGAGGCAGCATCCTTTTTTGTCCCTTGTCCCTACTCAGGGACGCAGCAGCTGATATGATCATGCGTGCCTTCGACGAGAAGAGAACCCTGAGCTAAGCTAAGCTAAGCCTCCCCTGACGGGCGCAGCCAGGACTCCAAGAAGAGGGATGCGGGTCCCCCTTGCCTTTAAGGCACGTGGACATTCCTGAATCCCAGCCCCCAGATGAGGTCTGAAGCTTCCCCCCTAGTCTCCCTGGCCCGAGGAAGACCCCGCCGCTGAATGCCTCGGGATGCCTTCGCACACCACTCGGGCCCTGATCGTCTTCTTTGTGGCTGGAAAATCAATTTGGTGTCTCCCACGTTTAGTCCCCAAAGTGCCGAGGGGGGATTGGATGGCGGCCTGCACTGGAGCAAGAGCCTACCTGCAAAGAAGGAACGGGCGAAGGTGGCAGAACAAGCCCGTGAAACCGCCGGTGGAAAACGGCCGCTGGGCCCGACAATGCAGCCCCGTCTCTAAAGTCCCCGAGTAGAGTGACGGACGAGAGATGCTTCCGTAAAGAAGAGCGAGGGTGACGAAAGCCAAGAGCCCCAAGAGAGCGCCAACCCAGGCGTCTTACAGATGAAGAAACAGGCTCCCAGAGGTCACATGATTTTCCCCAGGTTGCCGAGATTCGAAGCCAGGCCATGGGACCTGAAGTCCAGGCGCCTTCACGCACACTCTGCCTTGCCACCTCCGTTATATTCTACTGCAAAGGGAATTCCTGAATTCCGCTTGGTTGTCTCACCTTTGCTACGCTGTTTTTGAAAAGTGATCAGGGGCCGCTAGGTGGCTCCGTGGAAGAGAGGTAGGCCTGGAGACAGGAGGTCCTGGGTTCGAATGTAGCCTCCGACATGCCTTAGTTACTCTTCGGCCTTAGGACTGATACTTAGTATTGCAGATGGTAAGGGTTTGAAAAAAACATCAGTTGGTCTCGCTAATTATTCTGAAGCCTTTTAGCATGGAGCTTGATGCTACAAAGTATTAGGTAGACTTTATCGATTTTGTTTGGGACGTATTCTAAAAATAAATTCGTATCGATAGCTTTGCTTTTGCTTCACCTCTCGGGGAGCCAATGCTTAGCATAAAGAATAAAGAATGGAGAGGAAGCAGTTCAGCAAATTGAACCCGTATGTTGAACAAGTCGAACACCACATGCAACGCTGCCCATTCGCCGCCCCTCATTCCTTCAAGGAGCGGAGAGTCGTCTTCTTCTGTCTCTTTTTTTTTTGTTGTTGTTTTGTTTTTTTTTATTTTTTTCTTCTGTCTCTTTTTGAAAGCCGGACTTGGTCATTCTCATTTCACGGCATTTGGTTTCAATTGCTTTGTTATTTCCCTCCCGTTTCCATCGTTTGAGTCATTGTGTAGATCCTCTTGGTTCTGCTTACTTCATTTTGCATCACAGGGTCATAAATTAAGAACTCGAAGGAACCTTCGACGTCATTGAGGTCAACTTTCTCATTTTACAAACTCAGAAACAGAGGCTCAGCGATGTGAAGTGACTTGCCCAGGGTCACATAGCTCCTAAATTTCCGAAGCATGATTTAAACCGAATTCTTGCTGATTTCAAGCCTAGCACACGATATCCTGTGCTCTCTTCCCTCGGTTAGTCTAATTTAAACCTTTCTCCATTCCAAACTTTTACATAGGAAAATCCTAGCTCTTGGCTGTGTTCTAGTTGCTATAATATAGAAAAGAAAACTCGAATTTTTTCTATAACCGTGCTTCACAGTTCTTCACCGGCCCTTAGCAGGTCTATAGGCGACTCCTACCTCTGATCTCTTTGGGATATAGAACAAGTTGTGGTGTTAATGGCTCAGAGGCTGTGTCTAGCTTTATGTCCTATTGGACATGGGTCCTGATTAAAATGGCTATCTCAGTTTATAGTCCCACCAAAGTGTATTAGTGTCCCAATTTTCCCACAAAGCCTCCCACATTTATCATTTTCCTTTTTGGTCATATTAATCAATATAATAGGAATGAATCGATATTTAAGAGTTGTTTTAATTTTCATTTTTCAAATCAATAGTAATATGGAACATTAAAAAAAAATCTATCGGTTGCTCTGCAGAGGGGCACAAAGGAAATGAGTGTCAGAGGACAAGCTTCAGAAGCCAGCTCTAACCCTGCAACCTCTGTGGCCTTCGGTTTCTTCCCTCTACAAAGTGACGGTTTTTCCTGAGGGCCCTTCCTAGTCTAAGTTCAGCCCCAAAGTAGCCTTATGGCAAGTCTGTATAAATTACGATGAAAGTACAAACTCTTACGTAGAATGTAATCCACCGATTCCCCAAAAGCCTGTGTTTGCAGAAACTAGCAAGGCCCCATTTAAGTCAGTGCCGTCCCCTCATTCCAGTCTTATAGCTAGCTCTAATCTCTAATCACATTGCGCAGAAAGCCCTTTGTTACTAGCTAGGACCGTAGAATGCCGGAGTCGGAGACGACTTCAGAAAGTAGGCTGTGGCTCCCGTATGGAATGGTACCATCGAAATCATCTAGTACCGTGATGGGGAACCCATAGCATGTGCGCCAAAGATGGTACACAGAGACCTCTCTATGGGCACCCGTGCCAGATAGCTACTAGAAAGGCTGAGGGTCTTGGGCAGAGCTGTTCCCTTCCTTCTCTCCACCACATCTCCACACCACCCCCCCCTGCCCAGTAGCTCAATGGAAGCACAGGGGCCACTCCCTCCCTTTCTCACTCCCTTGTCTGGGGTAAGGTGGTGGGGGTGGGGGTGGGGCATGGCACTCATTCTGGAGGGGGTGGTACGTGGCTTGTGATAGGTTCACCATCACTGATCTAGCATGATCTAGAAGCTCCATGCTGGAAGGGACCCGAGTGCTTATCTAGGCCAAAGTGTACCTGAAGAAGCCCCCCTCCAACCATGACCATAGATAGCCAGCCCCTGTTTGAAGACGCCCGGTGAGAAGGGACCTACCACATCCCCAGGCAGCTTATTTCACACTTGGAGAACTCATTGGTAGGAGAGTTCTTCCTCATATCAAGCCTCATTTTACCTCTTTGCAACCTAATGAGGGATACTCCTAGGATTATGATGTTGGACATCCCATCGGGAGAACGACTCAGGGTAGAACATTTGCTGGAAGAGACGGAATCGAAGATCCAAGTCACTGGCCACTTCCTCAGCAGAGGAAGGTGGGAAATAGTGGGGGGCCGTGTTAAAGAGTTTCGAAATGTCAGGTAGAGGGAAACAGAGAATTCGGGGTAAAGGGTCCAGATTTAATCAGTAAAATATGAGGAGAGAACAAAGCAGGCCAAGGACTGTATGGGAGGCCGCAAGAGAGGGCCGAGTCTCCTGGCTTCTAGTTCTCTTCTCATTACAGTTTATAATACATTACATTATATAAGGAATTCCTCATGCCCAAGCAAACTCTTGGTGGAATTCAAGCCAATTTCCTTTCTCTTTTCTCTCTAAAAAAATGGAGTAGCCAGAGTTCTACTCGTAATAACAGCAGCCCATCCACCTCGACCCCGGCGAAGATTCCAGCCTCATTGGCAACTGGAAATGCCCTGGCTCTAGGCAGGTAATTGACTCTCCTGGTGTCTCTCAGCCCAGGGATACCAGTGATGGGATACTCTCGAAAATTACTTTTGACCTTATCTTCCTACCCAACAATCAGTTGTGGAATATGAGAGCATGACAAGAGGAAAAACCAAAAGCACTGTTTCTTCTCTCGTTCCGGGAGAGCCATATAGAGGAGGGGCAATAGAAAGAGCACTGGAGGGGCAGCTGGGGAGCTCAGTGGATGGAGAGCCAAGCCTAGAGACGGGAGGTCCTGGGTTCAAATCTGGCCTCAGACACTTCCCAGCTGGGTGACCCTGGGCAAGTCACTTGACCCTCATGGCCCACCCTTACCACTCTTCCACCTAGGAGCCAATACACAGAAGTTAAGGGTTTAAAAAATATTTTTAAAAAAGGTAAAAAAAACCCTTTATGGCAACTATTTTCATAGTAGAAAAAAAGGAAAGTTAAAAGAGTGTCCATCAATTGGGTAATGGCTGAACAAATGATGGTATATATATAATAGACTATTATTCTATGGTATAAGAAAAATGGGGGGGGCAGCTCGGTAGCTCAGTGGATGGAGAGTCAGGCCTAGAGACGGGAGGTCCTGGGTTCAAATCCGGCCTCAGACACTTCCCAGCTGGGTGACCCTGGGCAAGTCACTTGACCCCCATTGCCTACCCTTACCACTCTTCCACCTAGGAGCCAACATACAGGAGTTAAGGGTTTAAAAAAAAAGAAATTAAAGAGCAGCCTCAGACACTTCCCAGCTGGGTGACCCTGGGCAAGTCACTTGACCCCCATGGCCCACCCTTACCACTCTTCCAAATGGGAGCCAATACACAGAAGTTAAGGGTTTTAAAAAGAAAGAATGACAAAGAAAGAGCACTGGCTATGGAGTCAGGGCCTGTGGATCTGAGGGCCAACTTTGCCACCGACTACCTGTATGACCCTGGGCGAGGCTCACCTTATTTCCCAAGAGGCAGAGGTGGGGAGAGAAAGCATCCCAAGGATGAGGAACAGACCCCCTCTACAAAGGCACGGAGGCAGGAGATGGAGCATCATGTGTAAGAGTCAGAAGACCATTTTGGCTGGACCGCGGAGTTCATGGCAGGTGATAAAGCTGAGTAAGGACAGAGCTGTAGGATGAAGCCAGGTTCTGAAGTGCTCCCCCTCTGCCAAGGACAGCAGTTTATAATTAATCCTCGAGGTAGTAGGGAGCCCTGGAGTTTAGTAAGTGAGGGGGAGGAGGTGGTGATAGGGTCAGATCTAGGCTTTGGGATGATGACTTTGGCAGCCGAGGGGAGGATGAGCGAGAGTGGAACTGGAGAGACCGAGTCCAATTAGGAGGCCGTCGTGATTGTCCAAGCGAGGGTGTGACCTAGGGTTGATGTCTGCATGAGTAGAGAGAGAAACAAAGGTTGAAATGACATGGTCTGGCAACCGATTGGTTCTATGGAGGGGTGGAGGAGGGGGAGGAGTTGAAGATGACACCAAAGGTGGGAATTTGGGTGACAGCTTTGACAGTATGATGGAAATCGGACAGAGGGGCTCTGGGTTTTCTGGGAAGGCTCCTGAGTTTCCTCTCCTTCTTCCTGGCCCCCGTCTCTCCCTCGCCCTTTGTTAATGACTGGAGCACTTTTTGGTGCTTGTCAGATTTTGTAGCATGGTGGGTGTGAGCTTTGCTGCCTGTTCCAGCCTGAGGCTGACAGTCTAGGCCATTTCATGTGGTGGATAATCACCTCTGCTGTCTGTGATCAGATCTATCTCTCTCTCTCTCTCTCTCTCTCTCACCCTCTCTCTCTCTCGCCCTCTCTTTCTCTCTCTCTAGTCCTTTTCAAACCTGCGGCCACTCATTGTTGAACCATCTAGAGCTAGGAATTGATGGTAATCAGGGGGGCAGCTGGGTAGCTCAGTGGATTGAGAGTTGGGCCTAGAGACAGGAGGTCCTGGCTTCAAATCCGGCCTCAGATACTTCCCAGCTGGGTGACCCTGGGCAAGTCACTTGACCCCCATGGCCCACCCTTACCACTCTTCCACCAAGGAGTCAATATACAGAAGTTAAGGGTTTAGAAAAAAAAAAGAAAAAGAAAAAACAAACAAAAAACCCAAAAGAAGCCCATTCTTCTGGGGCAGCTGGGTAGCACATTAGACAGAGTACTAGGCCTGGAATCAGGAAGACCTGGGTTCAAATCTAGTCTTAGGCATTTATTTCCTAGCCGTGTGACCCTGGGCAAGTCACTTGACCCTCATGGCCCATCCTTACCACTCTTCCACCAAGGAGTCAATACACAGAAGTTAAGGGTTTAAAAAAAAAGGAATTGATGGTCATCAGAAACAAATGCTGGTATAACGGATGGACCTTGCTACTGGACATTAGGAATCTTGGGTTCAGATCCCAGTTTTACTACTGACTCCTGAGTGGAGGTTTTCTCATATGGTAAATGGCAATAACAGTGTTTACTTTCTCTGGCACATCCCACCTTAGATGGTTATTAGCTATGAGACTCTAGGCGAGCCATTTTACCACCTTGTGCCTCAGTTTCCTTATATGTCTAATGAAGGGGTTGAATTCAAAGACCTCTAAGGTCCCTTCTAGCTCTAGAGCTCTAGATCCAGCTCAAGAGGGAAGAGGATACTTTGTGGAGCCTGGAAAGCAGATCGGTGCATCCAAACCCCCTCCCCCCCCCAGGGCTTCCTGGCCCACCCTAGAAGAGTTTGGGTAAGGCAGAGAGTTGGCCGACCCTTTTCCCGAACGTGCGTGTGGAGAGGCGCGATAGAAGAATCGCCGCGCGTTGCCCTGCTTTCCTTAGCCGGATTCGCATGAACACTGAGGTGGAAGTGAATGCTAGGCCTCGGCTGGCAAGTAGAGAAGGCCCGGCTACAGTTGGGTAGGCCACCCGATATTGGTTTTTCTTGTGGGAGTGAAGTGTGGGCCGTTCATGCACTAACCAGAATAGAAAAGAGATTCTGCCTTAACCCGGCTTAGAATGCCAGGGCCAGGGCCCGGAGCAGCAGCTGTAGGCCTCTCCTACCTGAAGAAGGCCCTACTTTAAAGGGTGAGTCTCAGGTGATCCACACAGCCATTTGCCTTCAGGGAAGGCCCCAAACTGGAAAAGGCAGATGGGTACTTCGGCTGAGCCTACCACAGGCCTGTTGGTAGAAACCTCAGGCCACCTCCAGCGTCCCAAGGAAGGCTTTCTAATCTTGGCCTGCTTTCTGAACCCCTGGCAGATAGCAAGAGGACAATATAGCGAGTCCAGTGGGCACTGAATTAGATGGTCGGAAGAGTGAAAAGAGACTTTAGATGCAAAGGATCTGGGTTCAAAACCTGCTGCCAATACTCACTACCTGTGTGGCTCTGGACAAGTTATTGTTTCTCCCTCGGGCCTTGGTTTCTTCTGTGAATGGAAGGCTTGGATTAAATAGCCGCTCTTTACACTGGCGATTCTCTGTGTGACTTTGGGCGAGTCACTCCTTCCCCTTTGGGGGCCTCAGTTTCTCCGTCTGCATAATGAGAGGGTTGTCAAATCTGGCCTCAGACACCTCCTAGCTGTGCAACCTTTGGCAAGTCACTTAACCCCGATCCCCTGACCCTTACTGCTCTTTTGTCTTAGAATTTAAACTAAGAAGATAAGGGTTCGAGAAAATGAAGGGGGAACTAAGGAGATCCCTTTCGGCCTTCCATCTGGGATCTTAGAGCTCATACGAGTGACTAGAGGAACTGGGGATAGTTAGCTTGAAAAGATTTGGGGAGAGGGGCCTGAGGTGGGGCAATGGGAGCCATCTTTAAAGGCTTAGCCTATGGGAAAGAGATTAGACTTGCCCTGACTGGCTCCCGAGCGCAGAACCAAGAGCAATGGGGAGAAGGCCCAAAAGGGCCGGCGGAGGCTAGATATTGGGGAAAACTTCCTGACCGTCAGAGCTGTCCCCAGATGGAAGGGGCTGGTTGAGAGATTCAGCAGAGCCCGAATGATGCCCAACCGACCCGGCCAGCTGGCAATCAGAACGGACCAATGGTAAAGCCCAACTAGGCTGCGATCTATTCATTTCATCTCGAGGCCCAAGAATATGGTGATGGGCGGTTAACATGTGAGGAGGAGACGAGGCGGGCAGCTTGCGTGCCCTTGTGAGCCAACCGGCTCCTTCATGACTCCAAGCCAAAGTCCAACTTCCTGCTCAGCCATTCGACAAGAGGGAGCCTTGACCCTACCTCCCGACCTGGACTTTAAGCCGGCCGAGCCAAATTACGATGAGCTGGCAAAAGGGAAGCCAAAGCCGGACAGGAAGGACAGGCTGGGAGGGAAGGTTCCAGTATTGCCATGTGAGGCTGCCCTCGTTTGTCTACCGGAGAGGAAAGGGGGAGAGGGAGGAAAGGAAGAAGAAGAAGGAAGGAGGGAAGGAAGAAAAAAAGGGAAGCAAAAGAAGGAGGAAGAAAAGAGAAAGGAAAGGAGAAAGGTGAAGAAAGGAAGGAAAAAGAAAGGAAAGCAAGAGAGGGAGGAAAGGAGGAAGGAAGGATTTAGTAATACTTGTTAAGTACCAGTCACTGGACTGAGCACTATACAAAGATTATTTTCTTTGATCTTTCCAGCAACCCTAGGAGATAGGTGCCATTATTATCATCCTCATTTAACAATTAAGGAAATGGAGACGGGTGGTGGTAAAATGACTTGCCCAGGGTCACACAACCAATAAATGTCTGAGGCTGGATGTGAACCTAGGACCTCTTCAGAACAGTTCAAGTCCTGTGTGACTTTCTCTGTCAGAACTTCAGTTTGCCAGTCTTTCAAATGGAAGGGGGTGACCTTAGGTGATCACAGAGATCTCTTCCAGCTCCGGCATTCTAGGAACATAATAGCAATAGCTAACAGTTATATACCACTTGCCATGGGCCAGGCACTGTGCCCAACAGCTTACAATTATTGTCTCCTTTGAGCCTCACAACAACCCTGGGAGGTAGGTGGTACGATGACCATTATTTGACATTTGAGGAAACTGAGGCAGAAAGTGGTGAAATGACTTTTCCAAGATCCCTCAGATAAGGCATTTTCCAAGGCTGGATTTGAACTCGGGTCTTCCTGACTCCAGACCTAGCGCTCTGGGCTCTACCCCAAGTTGCTGACAAACCCCCCGCCTTTTGTTCGTAGCATAGTGAGTGCCCGAGGAGTACATGTCTGAACAGAGTGAGGAGGTCCTTGAAGCATTCGGGAATCCAGATCGCTTAGGTTCATCTTTGGAGAGAGCAGGGCCAGTTAAGTGGCGAGGTCTGGGGTTGACCCGTCTCTTCTTGCTGGCTTCCTCCAGGCTCCTTTCCCCCTGCCCCAAGGTTGCTCTGGGGCTTTGTCCTCCTCCCAGCATCTTGCCACACCCATCTCTGGTACTGGTCCAAAGCATCAGCCTCCTGCCCTACATTTCCCGATGTACCTATAGAACGCAGAATGTCAGAGCCGGAAGGCACTTTAGAACATGGAATCCCAGGGCCAGAAGAAGCTCTAGAATACAGAACATCACAGAAGAAAGCAATATTATAACGTGCACCAGAGAACAGGAGACCTAGAAAGGGACATCAGAATACAGGCTAGCCAAGTTGGATGGGTCCTTCCATTGGTTCTCTCATTTGATAAATGTAATAACCAGGGCCCACAGAGGGGAAATTACTTAGCCAAGGTCACAGAGTTGAGTCAGAATGACAACCGAGGTCCCCCAAGTCCTAGTCTAGCACCGTGGGGGTAGGAGAGGCCCCAACTTCCACCTTAGTCCATTTATTGACTTCTTCGTGCTGAACATAAAGAGTGAAGGGCAGCTTGGTGGTGGTGGTGGTGGTGGTGAAGGTGGTGAAGGTGGTGAACAGCATGTGCTCGCACCCTGGCTTCAGGCCAATAATGATTTATTCTGGACAAGCATTCAATAATGGCAGTCCCATTTGTTTGTCTCTATATACATCCTGGGGGTGGGGGAAGCAAGCTAGAACAAGTTGGGACAAACATCTACAAGGAGTGGACGGTTCCCTTCTAGGCTGCTCTGCCTCGTTGACAATGCAATACTCTTGGGTATGGATTTCCTTCAGGGCTCTATAACAGTTGGAAGAGAATTTAGGAATTCTAGGAAGAGAACTGTGGCTTTACCTGGGGAATCCTGGGGCTACAGAAGCAGGGGCATCTCCTAGGAACAGTTCTCCTTCTCTCTTGGTGTGGGGAAGGTCCTCTGCCCAGTTCTAGATCTTTATGCTAAAATCCAGCTTCTTGGATGAAAATTCCCATTCTGAGGGGTTCCCAGAGTTGGACATAGGATTATAGATCTCCAGTGGGGGCCTTTATTTTACAGATGAGGAGGCTGAAGGCCCAGCGATAAAGTTGACTTGCCCATAGGGTCGCAACAGGCCCATAGATCTAGACCCGGCAGGTACCTGAGAGATTATCTTCTAGCCCAGCGGTTCCCAAACTTCTTTGGCCTGCCGCCCCCTTTCCAGAAAAAATACTATCGCCGCCCCCTTATAGTTATTCACCGCCTGTGGCCATCACCGCCCCCCCTGGATCTCTGCAGCACCCACCAGGGGGCGGTGGCGCCCACTTTGGGAATCACTGAGCTAGTCCAACCACATCACTTTTTTAAACCCTCACCTTCCACCTTAGAACCAGTACTAAGCATTGGTTCCGAGGCAGAAGAGTGATAAGGGTTAGGCAGTGGGGGTTAAGTGACTTGCCCAGGGTCACACAGCTGGGAAGTATCTAAGGTCAGATTGGAACCCAGGACCTCCCATCTCTAATCCACTGAGCCATCCAGCTACCCCCATGTTATAGAGGAGTAGACTGAGACCTAGAGAGTTGAAATGGCTTAGAGCTAAGGCGTATACAAGACTTCATTTGAATCTGGGTCTTCCCGGTTCCCAGTTCCACACTCTTTCCACCGCACTAAGCCATGGGAAGGCACTGGCCATTCTAAGAGAAACCAGAAGCTCTTGTTCCGTGGGCCACAACAACTGGGGATAGCTCCTTGTATGTGCTCTCTGCCCAATGCCACTCGAGGTCCCCAAGCCCACGTGTGCTTCACGTATTCACTGGAACTTGTACCCGGATCCATCGCGAGGGGCAGGAAGCCAGGCTCAGACTTGCCCAGGAAGCACATTACCCAAGTGCACTTCCCCCATCATCCTTTTAAGGCGTTTTTTTTTTTAAATCCAAATTGGAACGCGACCGACTATACTTCCAGAGGATGGCGCTTTACTTTGCAAGTAACTGGGTGTTCGAAGGTGTCCCCTAGGCTCCACGGATCACCAAATACTTCCTCTGCTGAACTCTGTGACAAATACTGGGGCTACAGAGGCTAAGGAAGCAGCTGCCGCTGTAGGCAGTCAGGCCTGCCCTGCCCGGGCTCACGGCCTGTTTTTATTGGAAGGGAGGGAATGTTGGCTGCTGTTTCCCCCACGTACCCTTTGTGAAAGTGCCCTGGGCTCTTCTGCTCGCACCTGAATAACCAGTTCTAGGCTGAGACGGAGAAGAGCCCCGCTGATGTTGGGTTCTCCCAGAAGCCAGACCCGATGCTGTGGAGCCGACGCTAGGCCGGGGTGCCCGACGTTGTGGATCACAGAGTTGGCCTTCGCTTGGCCCTTCCTCTCCTTCTTCCCATCCCCAAGCTCTGGTGTGATCCTTGGAGAAAGAGGATCCAGCCGCAAGATAGGGTCATGTTTCAGTTAAGAGCAGCCGGCCCGTTTGGGCCATCTGGGCTTGGCCTTCAGGCCTCAAGGCCACCTGGGAAAGGAAATCGTCAAAGTAAAACCACCTGGAGATCCATTCAGCCAGCATTCATCAAGCCACCTACCACGTGCGAGGCTCCGAGCCCGGTACTGGAAATAGCAGAGAGGGACGATTCGCTCCTTGACCTCAAGAAGCTTACAGTCTAGCATCGGGGCTAGAACAAGGACCCAGGCAACTGTAACACGCATTAGAATGTGGCCGTTGGTCCCATTCCTCGGTTTCCATGAGGATCTTGCAACGGCCCTTTGGTTGTATCGGTTATGTAAGTGATTGGGTTCTTCTTATCCCTATTATAGAGGAACTGCGTCTCCGCGAGATCAGGTGACTCACTGACGTTTGCATGGCTTGGCGGGGGCAGAACTAGGTCCATTGCCCTTCCGTTAGGGCACTGCCCAGATGGGGAAAGGAGAGATGAGATGGGGGAGAAGATGACTCCCAGATGAATGAGGACTGGGGCAAGATTTTGTAGAGGAGTTAGCACCGGAGCCGGGCCTTCAAAAGATGGGCAATAGGATCCCGAGATGTGGCAATGGGGATAGGCTAGGCCTGGGTCCCTTTGAGCCAAGGCCAAGAGGGAAGTGCTCTGTGGCCTGGCATAAGTGTCACATCTGAGATACCTCCCCAATTTCCATGTCCTCCTCCTCCTCCACCACCACCTCCTGTGACTTGCTTGGGAGACAGGACCTCCCACTTAAAGGATTCTAATCGGAAGATTATCCTAGATTATAGTTATTCTAAGATTCTCATAGAAATGTTAGAAATGAGAGGATTTGGACGGAGTAGCCTAACTCCTCATCTCAGCCTGCAGACCAGGAAATGGACACAGGGAAAGGAGATGGCATGCCAGAAGTAGCACGGCTGGGTTTGGAGGCTGGAACCTCGGCTTCCGTACCTAGCGCTCTTCTCCATAGCCCACTCCGATGCCACTTGGACACTTGGATTATAGAATCATCAAAAAGAATGTCAGTGCTGAGAGTTACCTTAGAACCGTGTTGGTGAGTCTGTGGCACACGTGCCAGAGGGGCTGCTCCCTTTCCCCTCTCTGCCACACCTGAGGACATTTCTCACGTGACCCGCTCCTCTGCCCGGTAGCTCAGTGGGAACACTTCCCCCCTCCCCTGTCTAGGGTAGAGCAGGAGCCTCACATATGGTGTGAGGGTGCAGTTTTGACCACTCGGTCTCTAAAAGGTTGGCCATCACTGCCTTAGAACTTAGGAGGGCCTTCCTTCCAAGAGTGAAAAAGACTCAGTTTCCTCCTCTGTAAAACGAGGGGGGGTTGGACTAGATTGCTGCCGCGACCTCTGCCAGTCTCAGATTTATGCTCCTGTGGTGGAATGAAAGCATTCGTGGTCCTATAAACATATCTAGGTGGCGCTACAGTGGATAGAACCCTGGCTCTGGAATCAAAAGCCCCTGAGTTCAAATCTAGCCTCGTATACAAGCTATGTGACCCCACGCAAGTCACTTGACACAGTTTGCCTCAGTTTTCATACCTGGAAAATGAGTTGAAGAAGAGAACAACAAACCGCTCCAGTATCTTTGCCAAGAAGGCCTCAAATGAGGTCAGGAAGAGTTGGACGTGACTGAACAATAAAAACTATATACAAGATAAATACAAAATGATTAAAAGATAGAAAGCGCTGGAATGAAGAGGCGTTAGAGAAGGCTTCTTCTGGTTAAGGACCAGGGTGTGCTGCTCCTTTGAGGATCACTTCTACAGCAGGATGGGAAATATTCTTTTCGAAGGTTAAAGCTACCTTAGCACAGTGGGTAGAGCCAAGAAGACCCGGATTCAAATCTGGCCTCAGACACTTCCTAGCTATGTGACCCTGCACAAGTCACTTCCCCCTGTTTTACCTCAGTTTCCTCGTCCATAAAAGCCGGAAAAGGAAATGGCCAACCACTCCAGTAACTTTGCCAAGAAAACCCTGAAAGGAGTCACAAAAAGTCAGACATGACTAAAAACGACTGAACGGCAATCACAGGAAGATGTCAGAGCTCTTAGCCCCTTGAATACAAAGTGTCAGAACCAGGAGGTCTCTTAGAGAATGGATCTTTTCCAACCTCCCCTGCCCCTACCACCTTTGGGGGTTATTTTTGGTTCTTTTTCATTTTTATGAGTATATTTTGTTTCGATGTCTCCTTTATTTCCAAGTCTAGCCTGCCCTCCCCTTAACCCTTGTTAAAAAAAAGAAATAGAAGAGAAAACCCAATTCGATCAAAAATAATGGCCACATTCGTGGTGTCCAATAGTGTTAGCAGTGGTCTGTAGCCATAGAGCATTGTTTCCTCCCCATTTCTTTAGGGTTCCCCCCTCCCCCCCCTTTTTTTTTTGGTTCTCTCCATTCTGCGGCTAGGTCATCTAGTTCAATACTCCTCATTTTACAGAGGAAGACACTGATGCCTCTGGACTCGAACCCAGATCTCTTGGATTACTACCAATTAGCCATATGATCTTGGGCATGTAACTTCCCTTTGCTAGGTTTGAATTCCTTCTTTTGCAGAATGAAGTAGTTGGACCAAAGGGCCACCCCAGTTCTGATTCTGTGGTCTCCTTTTGAGGTGGGTGTAGGACCTAACAACCCATAGGCTGTGAGCTTTCCATTTTGGTGGCCCCAGCTGCATTGGGGGAATCCTCAGGAGACAGAAGAGGCAGATCTGACGTTGGTGCGTGGGTTGCGTGTCTGCTTTAGCTTTGGAGGCCAAGTCGATATCCGGATTTGGAGAAAATCGGCCCACCTCTACAATGGGGCGCCGGCCCTTGGCTACTGTCTCTGTTAATGGCTTTGCTTTCTGAGGTCACTTGCAGGCTCATTGCTAAAAGGAGAATTAAGGGAATGCTCAAGGCAGGAAGGGCTAAAATTAGCTAGAGCAGCTGGGTTTTGGTGTGCGGGCAGGCGGGCAGGCGGGCTGGCGGGTGGGCAGCCTCAGCAGGCAGATAGGTTTCTCTGCTTCCCCCTCCCCTGTCCACAAGGCCACAGGAAAGAGCCATCTCTCGGATGGAGGCTTACATTTGCCCATGAGCCAGCCCCTAGGCTGTCCTGCCATGCTGACGGGGCCAAATCTTTAGCTGTGGGGCTAAGAATATTTCCCACAAGCTCATAAGGTATTACATGGGGAAAGGATTTTAGACAGGGCAGCTGGGTGGCTCAGTGGATTGAGAGGCCGGCCTAGAGAGGAGAGGTCCTGGCTTTAAATGTGACCTCAGACACTTCCTACCGACCTGGGTTGCCCTACTTGCCTAGCCCATGGTGCTCTTCTGCCTTGGAATCAATATACAACGCTGATTCTAAGACAGAACTTAAGGATTTTTTTTTTGAAAGAAAGAAAGATCTTAGAACAGCCAAGCAAGATCAGGTGGTCTCTGGGAAGAATCACCCCATATTGTGAAGTCCTTTGCAGAAATGTTTCCACTCGTTACTCAAAAGAGCCCTGAGAGGGGCAGCTGGGTAGCTCAGTGGATGGAGAGTCAGGCCTAGAGACTGGGTTCAAATCCGACCTCAGACACTTCCCAGCTGTGTGACCCTGGGCAAGTCACTTGACCCCCATGGCCCACCCTTACCACTCTTCCACCTAGGAGCCAATACACAGAAGTTAAGGGTTTAAAAAAAAAAAGAAATTAAAAAGCAGCCTCAGACACTTCCCAGCTGTGTGACCCTGGGCAAGTCACTTGACCCCCATGGCCCACCCTTCCGACTCTTCCACCTAGGAGCCAATACACAGAAGTTAAGGGTTTAAAAAAAAAAAAGAGCCCTGAGATACGGGAACATTTTAGAGACGAGCTTGCGCGATTGGCCCAGAGTCACACAGATGGAAAGCCGGGCCTCCGACTCCACCCTACCAGGGCTCTGATTCCCTCGCTGTACAGTTAAGAACATCGGGGCACAGAGAATTTGAGGGATTTTCTCAAAGCCGCTCAACAAGTAAGACAGGACAAGGATTCCAATCCAGAGCTTTGGCCTCCGAGGCTACCGTGCTGCCACCCTTATTGAAAGCTGGCAGAGGTTTGACCCCACGTAGCAGGAAAATTGGAAGAGACCTTAGAACACAGCGTGTCAGGGCTGGGACCCTTAGAACATAGCGTGAGAGCTGGAAGAGGCCCCCGATAGACTAATTTGCCACAGGAAGGAATGTTTGTAGCCTCGTCGACCTCCCGAAATGAGTTGGCGACAGTCTCGAGCAGCTCTAGGCAGGCCTCTTCTCTCAGGGGCAGTGCCAAGGCCCAGCTTGAAGAGCGTTCGGGGGCCCACGCCCCCCGCCTCTCTTCGGCCCGTCTGCTTTCCCAGCATTCCCAATATGGCGGGACACAATGCCTCCACAGGCTTCCACCCTCCCTGGGAGGAGCCTTTCCCAGATTCCCCCCAGGAAGAATCGCATCCTTTTAGACTAAGTCGAAATCTGGAACTCATCAGCCTTGGCCATGTCTCTTAAAAAGTAACTGGAGATAGTGTTCCTCTACTAAGTGCTGGTGTCCGATTGTTGTTCAAATAAATAGTCAAGCAAACGGGATGGGAAGTTGGCCGCACCCGCATCCTATTTTTGCCTGGGAGTAACAGTATGGCAGTGAGGAGTAGCAGGGCCCGAGCTTTGTGGCTTCTGCTGCCCCGTGGGAGCCCAGGACCCTTTGCTTTTATGGGGGCGGGGAGGGGGGAGTCGGGGAAGTGCCAAGTGTCAGCAGGGTCTGAATAAAGTCTCTGGGTGCCTCAGACCAAGGACCGGGGCCTACTTTTGAGCCTTCCCTGGGACTCACAGGTCTTCACTGACATTAAGGGTGTCTACTCTCCCCTCTACCAATAACTCCCCCCCTATTTTTTAAAAGAGCCCCTCACCCTCTGTCTTAGAAGTGATACTAAGTATCGGAGGCAAGGCAGAAGAGAGGTAAGGGTTAGGCAATGGGGGTTCAAGTGACTTGCCCAGGGTCACCCAGCTGGGAAGTGTCTGAGGCCAGATTCGAACCCGGGACCTCCCGTCTCTAGGTTTGACTCTCTAGCCATTGAGCCACCAAGCTGCCCCACTTAGTAGCCATTCTTTTTTTTTTTTTAATTTAAACCCTCACCTTCCGTCTCGGAGTCAATACTGAGTCTTGGCTCCAAGGCAGAAGAGTGGTAAGGGTGGGCGATGGGGGTGAAGTGACTTGGCCACGGTCACACAGCCAGGAAGGGTCTGAGACCAGTTTGGAACTTCCGGGCCTGGCTCTCAATCCACAG
Source organism: Gracilinanus agilis (assembly GCF_016433145.1). NCBI lineage: Eukaryota > Metazoa > Chordata > Mammalia > Didelphimorphia > Didelphidae > Gracilinanus > Gracilinanus agilis. The sequence continues at coordinate 67,368,142 of NC_058136.1, read as the reverse complement.
AACCATCTAGCTGCTTCCAATAAGTCACTTTATGACCTTGGACAAGTCATTTTATTCTCTGTGCCTCCACCTCTTTCTCTGCCAAATGAGGCAGATGAACCATTCAGTACCTGCAGTGTGCAGAGAACTCCATGATAGGCTCTTTTTTTTAAACCCTCACCTTCCGTCTTGGAGTCAATACTGTATATTGGCTCCAAGGCAGAAGAGTGGTAAGGGTAGGCAATGGGGGTCAAGTGACTTGTGCAGGGTCACACAGCTGGGAAGTGTCTGAAGCCGGATTGGAACCCGGGACCTCCCGTCTCTAGGCCTGACTCTCAATCTGCTGAACTACCCAGCTGCCCCCACCATGATAGGCTCTTGACAGACATGCACAGTATTCAGTCAGTTGTCTAGTGCCAGGTGCTGGGAGTGCCAAGGCATAAGATAAACCAAGCCCTGCCCACAAAGAGCTTCCATTCTATCAGAGGAGCTTAGATTCTACCAGCTAGAGAACCAGGCTGGAGCTGGCCATTGAAGCCAACTCCCTCATTTTACAGAGGAAGAAACTGAGGCTCAGGGAGGGGAAGACACTCGCCCAAAGGCACAGTAGGTTCCTAGTTCTAAAGCTGGATGGGACCTCAGAGTCTATCCAGTCCCCTCTTATTTTTCAGAGTGGGAAACTGAAGCCCAGGATGAGGCAGCAACTTGCTCCAGATGGTACAAAGATAATATGCATCAGAGGCAGGACTCAAACCCGTGGCCTCGGACTTCAGAGCCAGGGCTCTTTCCAGAGTTATTAAAAAAAACAGTCGTTGGAGGTGGAGAGTGGAGGAGGGAGATTATTGTTGACAATTGAGGGAGTCTGCTTAAACCCCCATGGAAGTGCCTGGCCCATGGCCTCAGAGTTCTGGGCTTGGGTTCGAGTCTAGATCTTCTTTGCACTGTATGCTTCTCTGAGGACATGGTCTTGCATTTGGGCTTTGAAGGATGAACCGAAGCACCTCCCTCCTCCAAAGCCATCACCTCCAATGTATTACGCTGCCAGGCAACACCTTCTGGCATTAGAGCCCTGCCGCTCCTTTGATGGGTCCATGCAGTGACTCCTTGCCGTTGGAGTCAGTCGATGGTGACCCCTCTGTACCTTGTGGAAGCCACGAAAGCTTCTCAAGAGGAGGAACTATTTCCCATCTGTCCCTGTATCCTCAGCACCCAGGACAGTGCCTGGCATTCTCTCTGTCAACTCTCTGTGTGACCAGGTGGGCCCTAACAAGCCCTCCTTCTTGTCAGAGCGCCTGGAGTGGTTTGCCATTTTCTTCTCTGGTGGATTCAGGCAAACAGAGGTTAAGTGACTTGCCCAGGGTCACACAGCTACTAAGTGTCTGGGTCTTCCCAACTTCAGGCCAGGTGACTATCCACTGAGCCACCTGGCTACCTGGCACGTAGTCGATGTTTAATCAATATTTAGTGATGAACAGACATTCACGAAATATCTTGGGGTCGTTTATTTAAGCTCCAGTAGGATGACCCAGATTTTCTTAAGCTCCTACTGTGCGCCAGGCACTGGTTAGTATTTCATGACTAGCAGTCAAGCTTCAAGGATTTCTTAAGTGCTTATTGTCCGCCGAGCACCCTCTAATACAGCATAGATCCCAGCCATCCCACGGACGCTTCCCAGTCATCTACTATATACCAAGTTCTGTTTGAGGCACTGGGGACCCAAAGGCAAATTGCACTGTAGGATAGTGGTTAGAGCATCAAATGGAATCAGGAAGTCCCGGGTTCGAACTCTGCTTCTGCCATTTATTAATTGGGTGTCTTGAATCGAATCATTTCTCTCCAGATAGAATGAAGGCGGCAGCCTCAGTGACCTCCAAGGTACCTTCCAGCTACACCCTCTGTGATCCTGGGAAGTGGGGCCCCTGCCTTCAGGGTGCTTACATTCAGTTGGCATGTGACTGTGGCATTCAGGCCACCTGTTTTAGGAGACTGGGCTCGAGAGATATCTGGAAGGGACCTTGGACGCCATCTCAGCCAGCTCTCTGAGGTTACAGATGATGGTAATGAGACCGTCCCGTCCAAAACACCAACCAGCAATAACGAGCATCAGTACGACTCACATTTCTGTACCTAAGTACTTCCTTCCCAGAATCCCTGGGTTGTAGGCTGGACAATTACCATTATCCTGATGTGTCCAGACAAGAAGGCGGACTCCTAAGGAGATGAATGATTTGCCCAGGATTCACCAGCGAAGAAATGTTAGCAATAGTGGGGCAGCTGGGTAGCTCAGTGGATGGAGAGCCAGGCCCAGAGACAGGAGGTCTTGGGATCCAATCTGACCTCAGACACTTCCCAGCTGGGTGACCCTGGGCAAATCACTTAACTCCCATTGCCTACCCTTCCCGCTCTTCTGCCTTGGAGCCAATACTTAGTATTGGTTGGCCTCAGATGCTTCCTAGCTGGGTGACCCTGGGCAAGTCACTTCAACCCCCACTGCCTTTCCGTTACAGATCTTGTGCCTTAGAATGATACACAGTGTTGTTTCCAAGATGGAAGGTGAGGGCTTTTAAAATAATAATTATAATAATAACAACAACAATAATAATAAATGTTGGAGCTAGAATTTGAACCCGGGTCTACTGCAAGCATAGCAACATGGCCAAAAGTTTTCCTGACTGCTTAAAAATTAAGAAAAAAATCCCACTCTGTGGGGCAAGAGATAATAGGATCAAAGAGATACCTTCCCTCCATAGGACTAAAAAGCCTGGCCGACCTGCAGTCACTGGAAACCCACAATGCATTAGCGATAGCAAGATGACCACATGTTCCAGCTAAGCAAGAGAATTGGAGCCTTGAGCTCCCTGGATGCTCTTTTGATGAGAGCTGGCCCATAGGCTGGGAATTTGAAGCGCACGCAGTTTCCTTTTTCCCCTTCCGGAGACGAGAGGGAAGTTAAATCCTAAGGATGGGTTTGGCCATTCAGGGAGGGAATTTGATTAATGACAAGCTGGCCTCAGAGGCAGCAAGACCTGGGTTCCAGTCACACCTCTGACTCATCCTAGCTGGTTGACCCTAGGCAAATGACTCATCCTCTCAGTTTCTCAGACAGCTCCCTAAACCTCCAGGCTGCAGAGAAGGTGCTCTCCTACATCATCAGAGGGAGTTTGCTCGTGGCGATGATGGTAGGTAGGGTATTCGAGTCAGGAAAACCTCAGTTCGAATCTTACCTAAATCACTATGTGTCTGACCCAGATAGGACGCTTTGGCCCCCTCCTTTCTCTGCCTCAGTTTCCCCATCTGTAAAATGGTACTATAACGGCATGTACGTGCTAGGATTGATCTGAGGCACAAATGAGATAATATCGAGAAACCACTCTGCCCATCTGCTGTCATCAGAGTCGTCAGGAAACTCTGGCCCGGTTTTTGTTTGGGCCAAATTCAAAGGAGAAAACTGGGGCTCGGAGGGGGGAGGCCCTTTCATCTCACCTCCCAAGACCATGACTTGAGGGAGCAGAGTCTCTCGACTCCCAGGTTCATGGCTGCCTGGGCCAGAAGCCTGCCTTGTTGTATGGGGCTGTGAGGAAGGACGCTCACTACAGCCCCCGAGGAGTCGTCTTCCCTAGCTACAAATACTGCCCACCTTATGGTTATCGATTTCCTGTTGGGAGAGCGGCAGAGCGTTCTCCGTGGCTGCACGGAGCAGACAGAAGGGAGGGAAGTGCCTAAGGAGCTCGCTATCTGAGCGGCCAGCTTTTACCCCAAAGCTATACAAGAGCCAGACTTCTTGAGAAGAGGCAACTCCCAGGGCAGTGTTTTGAGTTTGCGACTTGTTGACAGCTAGGTGGCTAGATAGAAGGTCCCGAGTTCGAATGTGACCTCGGACACTGCCTAGCTGGGTGACCCTGGGCGAGTCACTTGACCCCCATTGCCCACCCTGACCACTCTTCCGCCTTGGAACCGATAGACAATATCGACTCTAAGACGGAGGGTGTAGTGGGTTAAGGAAAAGAAGAAGACAAGAAACTTGAATGGGATTCATTCGACTCACACCATTAATTGTTGTATAGTCTTGGGCGAATCCCTTCCATTCTCCTCAGCTGGGAAATGAACGCAGGGACCTGCCAGGCCCCTCTCCAATCTGTAATATTTGCTGGGTCTATAACGTGAGGACGATTTTGCAGGCTCCTCTCTGGCCCGTGATTTATATTGGGCCTGATCTCGAAAAACAGGAGAACAGAGGCCCCTTGGCTCGCGATGCTACCTCATTTTTAAATGCATGTTTTTCAAAAAACAAACATTTTATGGAAGCCTTTTGTCTTCCCGTCATTTTCCTCTGCCTCCGACTGAACTCACTCTTGTGGCAAAGGAAAAGATTAAGCCAGAATGTCCAATAAAGAAAGCCAGCTTGACGATGTCATATTCTATTCTGTATTAACCGTCTGCTTGGGGAAGGGGAGGAGGAGAACTCTCTAATTATCCCTCTTCCAGGATTTGTTTTGAACCCTTCCCTTCCATCTTAGAATCAATGCTGTCTATTTGTTCCAAGGAAGAAGAGTGGTAAGGGTAGGCAATGGGGGTCAAGTGACTTGCTCAGGGTCACCCAGCTGGAAAGTGCCTGAGGCCAGATTGGAGCCCAGGACCTCCCTTTTCTAGGGCTGGCTCTCTACCCACTGAGCCACCCAGCTGTCCCCTCTTGCAGGATTTTTTTAAATTTTATTTTTATTTTTATTTTTAAATCCTTAACTTCTGTGTATTGGCTCCTCGGTGGAAGAGCGGTCAGGGTGGGCGATGGGGGTCAAGGGACTTGCCCAGGGTCACCCAGCTGGGAAGTGTCTGAGGCCGGATTTGAACCCAGGACCTCCCGTCTCTAGGCCTGACTCTCCATCCACTGAGCTACCCAGCTGCCCCCTCTTCCAGGATTTTTTTAATGGCTTTTCAATTAGCTGGAGTTTGTGCGTCATATTCTTGTGGTCCCGCCTACTTTGCTCTGCATCAGTTTATACAAATCTTCCCACATTTCTCCAGATTCCTCAGCTTCATCATTTGTTGCTCTACCATTTACTATATTCTTAAAAGGTATACAAAGTGGCTGTTTGTACAGCAAATGGTCTTTTCATGTTCGTAATCCCATAGAAAATATGTTGGCTTGGGCGAGGGTGGATTTGAAGCTTAGTCAGTTTGAATGATGACATAAATCACAAGGCACGAAGGTTCTCATCGTGCCCCCAACGTTCTGGAGGTGTAGCTTGGCTCCAAAGGGGATGGGGAGCTCTTAGCTGGATGCAGGGTGGGAACGGCCCTTAGGGGCCTTCCAGCTTTAACATACTCTTTCCAGCACACACACAGAGTCATGGTCCGACTACTACATGAAGACCTCCGTGGAAGGGGAAGCCGGGCAGCCCATTCTATTTTGAGACGGGGCTAATTAGCCGCTAGGAAGTTTTCCCTGACATTAAACCTACACTTGCCCTGTTGCAACTTGTCCCCATTCATTGCTTCTAGTTCTGCTACTCTCTTCTTCACACACTAGCTCTTCACACACCTAGTGATGGCTCTCACCTCCTTCCTCAGTCTTCTTTCTTCAGGCTAAGTTCCTTCTTTTTTATGTTTTTTATTTATTTATTTATTTGTTTGTTTTTATTTATTTTATTTACTTCATTTATTTATTTGCTTGTTTTTGTTTTATTTTTTTTTAAAGCCTCACCTTCCGTCTTGGAGTCAATACTGTGTATTGGCTCCAAGGCAGAAGAGTGGTGAGGGTAGGCAATGGGGGTCAAGTGACTTGCCCAGGGTCACACGGCTGGGAAGTATCCGAGGCCAGATTTGAACCCGGGACCTCCCGTCTCTAGGCCTGGCTCTCCATCCACTGAGCCATCCAGCTACCCCCCTTCAGCCAGTCTTTAGATGGTGGAAGTTCAAGGCCCATCCTTGTCACCTTCCTCTGGATACTTCGGTCTCCTTTCTAAACTGTGCGAATCAGCTGAGATCTCAGCATAGGAGATGGAGACTTACTGTGGATGGAGAGCCAGGCCTAGAGATGGGAGGTCCTGGGTTCAAATGTGGCCTCAGACACTTCCTAGTTGTATGACCCTGGGCAAGTCACTTGCCCCCATTATTGCCTAGCCCTTACCACTCTTTTGCCTTAGAACCAATGCACAGTATCTATTCTAAGACAGATGACGAGGATTTTTAAGAATAGAAAGGATTTGAGAGGAGGCAGCATCTCCAGTGGCCCTCTGAGAGAGAGTGACACAGAGAAAGCCAGAAAGAGAGGCAGAATATGAGACTCGAAGGCCACCGAGTTGGGGGCCAGAGGGCCTGGGGACCTGGAATCTGTCTTGTCTCTGCCTCTGATGCCGTATCACTCACCGGGGCCAAGTCGCTGAATGACTCGGTTTCCTTGTTCGAACGATGAGGAGGTCAGCCAAGATCATCTTAAACTGGCCTTCCGCCCTCGATCCTCCAAGGCTGCCCCATTAGGCCGGGTCCTGACATCTGAGGCGATGCCAATAGCACTCAGCTTCTGACTTGTTTCGCTCGGAAGAGGCATGCTCTCCTTCTTCTTGGGTTTTCTTTGGAAGCCGTGTTCATTCTTCTCAGGAGCCTCAGAGCCTCAGCGCAGAAGCAGGCCCTCCTGTTGACTGTTCTCTGAAGCGAACTTACCCTCATTGGAGGGACTGGGCCACCTTTTCTGATGACATTCTCTGATGTCATTGGGCTGGCCACAGCTGGTTCCATTTACCAAGCTCTCTGAGTAAAGGTTATATGGGATTGGGCAATTTCGAGATGGATTTAGCGATTCCAACTCCCTTGTTTTATAGAGGGGGAAACTGAGGCCTAGGGAGGGAAGAGCCTCCTCCAAGGTCACACATAGGCTCCTAGCACTAGAGCTGGAGGGCGCTTCGGAGGTTAGCTAGTCCGACCCCCTTGTTTTATAGAGAGGGAAAACCGAGGCCTGGGAAGGGGAAGTGATGTGCCCAAGGGAATGCATAGAAATCTAGATCTGGGCTGGAAGAGATTGCAAAGGCCAGGTGGTCCAACTCCATCCTCCAGCAAACAAGGAAACTGAGGCCCAAGGAGTAGCAGCGATTTGCCTAAGTAAGGTAACCGGCAGAACTGAGACTCCAAGTTGGTGCCTAAGTCCCAGGCTCCTGCTCTGGCTCCTGCATCCTAGCCGCTTCTCCTTTGTGCCAGGTTCTGAGAGCTCAGCCAGGGCCTAGTCAAGTTTGAAAAAGATGCTTTTCTAATTATTGGTTTTCAGGAAAGTCCCTTCGGTGCTCTCTCCTGCAGTTCCAAAGCCCAAACTGAACCACACACTTGAGCATGCTAATGTTTCCTTCAAGTAGCCTTCTGCTCTTACCAAGCCTCATCTGCATCCAATTCCAGTTCTGGCCCTCGGCCTGCAAGTGGGCAACTGGAAGACTCATCTCCCAACCCCGGGCCCATTACCAGGACACGCATGCATTCACTTCCATCACATATTAAATTCCATTTCATTGGGCGTTCTCCTCTCCTCCTGTCTTTGCCCCACCCTCACCCCTCTTGAATCTTGCCATGTCGGAGCCGCCGTGTTAGCTGTGTCATTCATCACTTCGTAGATTCAGCAGAACTTGCTGGCTGGGGGTGATGCTTGACTTGGAGACACAAAGACCAAGTGCTGGCAGAGCCCTCAGAAGCCACCTTCTTATTTTACAGACAGGAAAACTGAGGCCCTGGGAGGGAAACGGACTTGTTCAAGGTCACACATAGCATCATAGCTCCAGAGCTGGAAGTGCCCTCAGAGGCCATTGAATCCAACTCTCTGATTTTACAGGTGGGGAAAGTGAGGCCCAGAGGGGCGGAGGGGGAAAGATATTTCTAGTCCTAGGTAACATCCTGGAGGAGTTAGAAGGCTGTTCCTATAAGTCTTGGTCTCCTATCCAAAGGGGCTGACTTTATTCAAGATCCCAAGACAGAACCCAGGAATGCCTTTCTTCCTAAGCACATTGATACTTGTTGCTACAAGTCCCAATATCTTTAGCAACTTAGAATCCATATTGAACGGGCGTCCCAGAAGGGAACGAAGAAAACACCTAGTTACAGTGTGGCTTCATAGGAAGAGGGCTCCATAGAGTGTTAATTGGCTCTGCAGCCTGAAGGCAAATCACTTCCACTGTTTGGGTCTCATCTCATCTCTCGAGTGAGGGCTTTGGCCTAGAAGACCTCGGCAAGGCCTGCCAACTCCAAGATAGACAGTTCAGTGTTCTTATTCTTGAGCAGAAGGTTGTAGCCAATCCAGGAAGATTAGCCTGGGCAGGCCCTGAGATTCTCCGCGCTTGAGATCCTAGCACTTCCTCCCCTCTGTGGACAGCCTTAAAGAAATGCCCAGTTTGATACAGTAGCAAAGCTCAGGTCCACATGCAGGCTTCCAAGCAGTTTGGTTGCTCACCTTAATGCATCTGCTGCTCTCCATAAACTCTGGATTTGGAGTTAAAGGACCTGAGTTTGAATTGCTGCCGTGTGGCCTTGGACAGATCACATGCCCTTTCTGGGTTACGGTGTCCCCAGTTGTAAAATGAGCTCTTTAAACCACATTATCAGCCTTCCTTCATGGTCCTTCCAACTGTGGGTCTTGGGAACTTTTCCTCTGAGCCCGTCAGTCCCCGAAGTGTCTCCATGGCCAACTTCTCCAATCAACCAATCCACCCATCAGCGTGCATTTATGAAACTTTTACCTTGTGCCAGACACTGTGCTAAGTGTCAAGGGCCCTGCCCTCAAGGAGCTCACATTCTAATGGGGGAAAGATGACTCTGCCCAGATATAAATGTAAAGATGTCCCAGGGAAGGTGCTCATCTGGGGAATTGGGGAGGGATAACCAGGAAGCACTCTTGTATACAGAAGTGAGGATTCGAGTGAGTCTTGAAGGAAGCCAGGAAAGCCAGCAGGCAGAGGTGAGGAAGGAGAGCTTTCAGGGCACGGGGGCGGGACCACGAGGGCAAAGGCGTCGAGTCTGGGGAGGCTGAGCTGTGTTCAGGGAACACCAAGGAGCTAGATCAAGGAGCACATGGAGGGCAGCCAAGTGTAAGGAGATTGGAGAGAGGGCAGGATAGGTGGCTCAGTGGAGAGGGAGCCAGGCCTGGAGAAGGGAGAGCCTGGGTTCCAATGTGACCTCAGAGAACCCAGGACCTCCTATCCCCGGGCCTGGCTCCCTCTCCACTTAGCCACCTATCCTGCCCCAAAGTAAGGATTTTAACCAAAAGAAGATCTGAGAGGAAGGAATGAGACAGGTTCTAAAGGACCCAAACTGCCAAGAAAAGGCCCTTCTATTTGATTCTGGTGGTAATAGGGAGCCACTGAAATTTACCGAGGAGGAATTGATTTGGCCAGATGTAGACTTCAGGCAAATCGCTTTGGCAGCTAAGCGGAAGTTGGATTGGCCTGCGGAGGGGGAGACTTGAGGCCAAGAATCCAGTTGAGAGGGGACTACAAAAGCTTTGTCCAGAATCATAGGACAAACAACTTTATATAGAATCTTTGAGTGATAGATCGATAGGGATCTGTTATGGAATTTGAGACATTCAGACTCTTATGGTTCCAAACCCCTCTCTGAAATGGGGAAGCTAAGCCCTAGAACAGTCCAGCTCACATAGCTAGCAAGGAGACAGAGTCAGAAGCTGAACCAAGGGTCTCTGGTTCTAAATGTCTCAGCCACTCCAGCAGGGAAGTAAAACTGTGTGCACCTATACAGGGGGAAACTCTCCTGTGGACTTGAGCATCCAGTCAGGATGGAATCTAGATGGTGGCCAGCCCTGTGTCCTATCCGGCTCCGGGAAAGCGGCTTGAGCTACTCCGTCGTTTGAGGGGCAGATGCCATGAGGCGGAATAATCCTCAGCAGACACAAACTCTGTCCTGAGTCCTGGGAGAAACATAAACCTAGCTGAAATGTGGACCTCCCCTTTTCAGAGTTCTCCGTTAAGAAAGCCACAGACCTGTAACAATTAAAAATGATAAAGGCTGACGTTATGAGAGAAAGTAATAGTTAATAAAATAATTTGGACGACCGCGCCTGACTACTTTTTAAAATGCCGCCCGTCCGCATCTCCACCCATCTTCCTTAGTCTCGCACGCCAGAGAGAGCATCTCAAGCCCGACCTCCGAATTTAAGTCGAGCTCAGAGTTGGTTCCCGTCGTCTGACGTAATCATGTCAGAAACCGGAAACCCATTGGAATCACGGGAAATGTAGTTTCAAAGTTCCCCACATGTCCACAGGAAGTTTGTAAGATATTTTTAAATGGCACCTCCCTGAATTCCAAACACACAGACCCGAGGCCCTATCATGATCTGAGAGCAATGGAAGTGAGTTAACGGCAATTCTAATTGGAGGCCCAGGAGTGAGGGCCCCGAGGAGACTTCACGAAGAAAGTTAGGGATGGGCCAGGAAAGGGGAAAGTGGGTGGGGAGGGCAGGTTGACTTTGGATGGACAGAGGTGGGGTGAACATTTCAGGAAGACGGAACGGCATGAAGAAGTGGGGCAGAGGCAGGCAAGCTTGGGATGTACCTAGGGGACCATGAGTAATCCATCTTGGCTCTAGCACCTGCAGAAAGTGACAAGGATTTTGTCAGAGCGGGATTCCTGGTCCGCATTCAGGATCGACTATGCTCTTTTTGGAAGGTCCTTCCAGAGATTCTGTGATCCAGGAAGCCCTGGAGGGACCAGGGACTACCTTTGTGATATTAGGCAAGCCATTTTCCCTCAATGGGCCTGTTTCCTCATCTGTAAAATGGGAACAGTGGAAAGAGGACTGACTTTGAGTGATGGGGTTTGAGTTCAAATTTTAGGTCTGTCATTATCTTGCTGAACAATCTTAAACAAGCCTGTTCATCTATTAAGTAAGGAAGTTGGACTCCACAATGTCTGATATCCCTTCCATCTTTTCACCTCTATGATCATTGGTAAAAGAAAGTGTTGTGGGACTCAAGGCAGGAGACCTCGGTTAATTGATTGGTCTGAAGCCTAGCTTTGCCACTTTCTGCCTGACTGACCTTCTTTCCAATGTAGGCCTCTGAAAAGCAGGGAGCCTAAGGACATCTAGAGGGCACAGTGGATAGATCACTAGGCCTAGAGTCAGGAAGACCTGGGTTCAAATTTGAGCTCAATCACTACACAGCTGTGTGACCCTGGGCAAGTCACTTAACCCCAACTGCCTAGCCCTTGCCCATCTGTCTTGGAGTTGTTACTAAGACAGAAAGCAAAGGTTTAAAAAAAGGGAAAGAAAAGCAGAGGGTCTGGACTGGGTGACTTCGGAGATTCCCTCAAGCTCGAAAGACTATGAACAGATCAGATAATAAGCTTGAAAACTCGAATGCTTTTCAGGAAAAGTTCCCTAGCTATCATCATCATTATTAATAACAATAATTAGCTCCCAATTCCCTCATCTCCTTGTTCTTGGCATCTTGCAATTTGTCTGTCTTTCTCTTTCCTCACCCCCCATCCACTCTGCCAAGATCAGAATTATTTAACATCCAACCCTCCTCTCTCTCCCCCTCATGTTCCCACCAGATTTCTTTCTTTCCCCTAAGGCCCAGGGTTCCTCTCTTTCTCCCAAGATGCATTTTCAGTCCTGGATTTTCCCATTATGACAACAGAGATGAATACAACCAGAGTCTCGGTGCTAGAAAAGCCCTGAGCATTGGGAGATGACAAAAGACTTTTGGAAAGAAGCAAATTGGGAGTCAGAGGATTGTGTTCAAATCTCCTTCCTGCCACTTTCTAGCTGTGCAATGCTTGGACAAGTCACTTCTCCCCCGGTCCTCTGTTTCCTCATCTGTAAAACCAGGGGGCTGGCCTTCCCCAAGTACCCTGAAGCTCTAAACTGATGACCCTCCGAATTTCATGGAGCATTGCCCAGAAGTCTTAGCTCAGCTAGAAAGATTGGGTTGTCTATAAATACCATATAATTAGAAGGTACTCTTTATTCTCTTTTTATATCTTTGCACTGTGGTAGAACTTAAAGGAAAACTATCTTCTTATAGACTTTTCCCATTTTAATAAAAACATATACAATACAACAAAAATGTAAAAGAAAATATTTTTTCTTAAAAAAAAAGTTTGTTTAGACTACCAAAATCTAATCCTCATTCTAAGAGGCAGCGCCCTCGATGGAGAGTACAAGGGATTGCTGTCAGAGGACTAGAATTTAAATCCAAGATCCCCTGTTTCCCTGCGTGTCACTTTGGGTACCTCACTTGACCTGTTTTGATCTTTCAAGTTTCTTCTTCTGTAAAATGATACTGTTGGACTAGATTGGGATTCTTAGCTTTTTGGTGTCATGGCCCCTTTGGCAGACTGATGAAACTTAGGAGCCCAAACTCAGAATCATGTTTTGAGGAAAGCAAAACGAATAGGATTACCAAGGAATTCGATCATATATAAAGATATTGAAATTTTTTTCATTTAAAAATTTTCTTTTAAATATATCTTTGTTCTTAAAAACGAATTCATGACAAGAGGTTAAGAACCTCTGAGTTAGATGATCTCTGTGACCCCTTCTATTCTTCCAATCCTGTGCTCTTCTAATTTGTTAGCTCCTTTTTTGACAGGGTTTAGAGTTTAACCACTGATCTTGAACAACTCTGTGCCTCAGTTTCTCCATTAGCTAAATATAAGAGTTAACCACATATTTGTGACGTGCTCTGTAGGTGCCAAAACTGTGGAGTAACATAAATTCCAAGCACTTATTACGCTCCTACTGTATACCAGGTACTCTACTAGGTGCTGGGGATTCAGATTCAAAGGAGAAAGAGTCTTTACCTTCAGGGAGCTGATGTTCTGGCAAGGGAGACAATGTCTTGCAGGGTGAGACGTCATTTGAGTAACCATCATTTGTAAGGGGCCTCCTGTGTGCCAGAAACTGTGCTAAGTGACTCTTGTACAAGGGGTGCATGGGGAGACACTTTGTGCATATATGTCTATGTGTGTGAATATATGAGATGCGGACAGCAGAGATTTTCACCCAGTGTCTACATCCCATTCCTGACCCAAGGACTATTTGTTGGTAGACAAGCAGCTGGGAATTCGAGCCAGGGTCCAGGAGGCTTTTCAGGGCCTGCCCTGATAACAGAGTGGACAGGGGCGGGGCAGAAAGGGGCCACTTGTCACTTCCAACTCCCCTCCTACCTACCCCAGCTTTGTGCAGCTGCTCCCTGTAGTTACCACCAAGGTCAGGAGCTACTACGGGCAATGCCGGTTCATAGGTGTGTCTCCTAGAAGGGGAAGAGGCCAACCAGGGATTTAAAAGAGTTTGTGGCCTCTGCCTGCTTACAGGACTTGAACTGGAAAAGGAAGGTGCAAGGCCTGAGGGTGGGGAGGGGGTCCCTCTAATACTACAATAAGCTGTCTCTCCAAGTCAGGTAGGAAACAGAAAAGTTTTAAATGGGCTTGTCCTCAGAAAAGATACTTCCCCTCTGTTTCTTTGTAGAGGTGGGAGACCATAGGTGTGCAGCTCTGCATATAGTGTCATGTTTTCGCTATATTGGCTAGTTTTGCTATGCTTTTTTTGCCGTCTTTAAAATTTTTTTTTTTTGTTAAAAGGGAAGGCTCTCTGGGAGGGCCTGGGGGAGATTTGTCCTAATGGGACATAATGGGAACTCTGTAATATGAAAGGGAAAGTTGGCAAAGAAAAGCTGTTCTTTATAAAGTTAGTCTGCCTGCTTGGAACCTGAAGAAATTGACCAATCTCCATTTTTTTCTTTCTTGGTGAGTATTTTGTATTTGTGACGGAGCTTAGCTCCCAAGTGGCCGTGTTTATCCAGTGTTATGTCTATCTGGAGAGAGGGACCCACATAAAATGAGATTATAGCCAAACTGCATAAACTGGATAAATTAGTGAACATTTGATACATGTTCATTACTTCTTTTTTAATTATCTTGTTTTCTATCACTTTCATTTCCAAATATACCCCTCTCCTTCCTCTACCATTGAGCCATCCCTTGTAACAACAAGAAAAATAATAGGAGGAAAATAGATTATCAAAGTGAAATCTGAAATGGAACCAACAAATCAAGTGAGTCTGACAATGTATACGATGATCTATACATAGCTATAGGCCCCCACCTCTTCAGAGAAGGGAGAAAGACATTGTCTCATCTCTTTTGCCAGATCAAGCCGGCCATTATAATACTATGTTCAGCTTTAGAAAGAAAATGTATTTACAAAATGTAAGCCAGTTAGCATATATTGAATAAATATAGTAAGCACTTAATAATAGTTCGGCCCCATCATTTTATAGAGGAAGAATCTGAAGAAGCCCCCAGAGATGAAATATTTCAACCAAAGTCACCCAAGTGGTAAGAGACTGAGTCATGATTTGAACCATGGTCTTCTCTCTCTCTTGCCACAGAACCATAGTGTGACACTGCCTAGGGGCAATAAGGCTGTGCTGGATAATCTTCCAAGAGCTTATGTTTGGTTTTCTCTCAAGTTGAGTCTGAAACCTGATTCTTCAGGAAGCAAACGTGACCTCGAGTTAGTTGGCTACTGGGCAAGAGAGGCTGGGCTGTGTATGTAGTAAGATGGGTCAGGGAGTGGAAGCCCTGTATTCTAACGAACAGAGAACTGGGCTGGAGGTCTGGAGACCCCTGTGCCTAGGAGCGAGCCATTTTGATTTCATCATCTCTAAAGTAGGTTTTTTTTTCTGGAGGCTCCAGCTTAGGGCATTGTTGTAAGGAAAGCTTTTGAAACCTCAAAGCCCCATATAAAGGGAGAGATGTTATTGTTAGTGTCTTCATTTATGAGCTATAAATGGGCTGGCATTTGACGTTGATGGAACAAGGACTGGCCCAGGCTCTTTCTCCACAACAAAATGTCTAGATTGAAAATGAAATCATGGTCTCATTTGGCCATCTTCTTCACATTATTTCAGGCATCTAAATGTGGATGTCCCAGATGTGCACCTATTAATTTGTCCTAATTAAAAGCAGGAGTTTATTGGGCTCTTACCAATCTCCGTGAATACAAACAGAGCCAAACAAAAGGGCCAAAAGGTCACCCAAATCCGGTTGAATCCCAATGGTTTATTCTAGAACTTCCTTTGCAAAGTGAATTGGTCAAGACCAATTGGTCTTGACATCTGGATTGGTCAAGACATTGACACAGGTCCCTTCTAGCTCTGGAATTCAGCCATAGATATTGCTACAAAATAGTCGTTATTAATCCTACCAGCTTACTAGGTCCTCCTGTCTTCTTGATCTCTTTTCTATCAAGAGGTGGATGATTTGGTTTTATTTTATGTCATCACCGTTCCTCTACTTAGACTTTCTATGCCGGGCATCATTCTAGATATCTCTTCATCTAACTATCCGTTTGCTATTCTATGAGGCCATGTTACACCATGGATGCGTTCAGCCGTTCCCTGGCCATTGTTCCTCAGTTTTCACCGTTATGCATAAAGAGGCTGTCTACTTTCTTTGGTGTCGGACAGATAGGTTTGGGAGAAATAGTGAAATGACAGAGCTGGTGTATAATCCTAGTGGAGTCTCACTTAATTTTCACAGATGCGGCGGAACCAAATGCCATGAAAAGATTGGCAAGTCTCATTCGGCTTTCATGTGGCCCTTTGGTAGCTTGGGAATGTGCTAAAAAGAAGACTTTGGATTAGGTTATTTCTCAAGGCCTTTCCAGCTTAAATAGTCTAAGTATGAGGATCCTTTCCAGTTCTGACATCTTAGGAGAACTAATAGTCTGTATTTGAAACTCCCTCCCAGGACTAACTAATGTTTCATGTCTTAAGGGTAACCTAAGCTCTGAAATTCTCTATTCTATAGCTCCTCCCACCCCTGACACTCCCAGTTCTGGGGCCCCTCCCACCTCTGACACTCCCTGTTCTGAGGCCCCTCCCACCTCTGACACTCCCTATTCTAAGCCCCTCCTACCACTGACACTCCCTATTCTAAGCCCCTCCTACCACTGACACTCCCTATTCTAAGCCCCCTGTTCTTTTTTTTTTTTTTTTTAACTCTTACCTTCCATCTTAGAATCAATACTGTCTATCAGCTCCAAGGCAGAAGAGTGGTAAGGATTAGGCAGTGGGGGTCAAGTGACTTGCCCAGGGTCACCCAGCTAGGAAGTCTCCTGTCTCTAGGCCTGGCTCTCAATCCACTGAGCCACCCAGCTGCCCCCTGACACTCCCTGTTCCGAGGCCCCTCCCAGCTCTGACATTCTGTGTTCTAAGGCCCCTCCCACCTCTGACACTCCCTGTTCTGTTCTCAGGTCTTTTCCAGGTTTCACATTTTGCCTCCTAAGGTCTCTGATCCCTGGAAATCTGTTCCCTAAAGTCCTGGTCATTTCTATCACTTGGTTCTGTGTTTCCTTCTAGCCTTGACATTCTATGAATGTGATCTTAGACCCATTGGAACATGCTGCTGTGGCTTGAACCTTGATTTACCTCATGGCTCTGCCACTAACTTCCCTACGTGAGCCTGGGCAAGTCAAGTTTCCTCTCTGGGCCTTAGCCTCATATTCTGTAAAATGAGAGGAGTGGGCTAGCGGCCCCCCAAGGTCCCTTTCTGCTCTGTGTTCCTCTACCCCAGAGTTTTGCCCCGTGTGTGCTAGTAGAGTGTACGTGTGGCACACGACTCTCCCAGGAACCCCGAGTCCTCTTCCTGCTGGCCAGATGGGTCAGCCCTTGTGATATGCCCAGCAGAAACGGAGAACTGCCACGGCCCCAAACCAGCAGGAAACCATTAGTGAACCGAGAGTCTCGTTTCTTACCACTTGTGGTCTATGAACCAACCAAAGCAAGACAGCTGCCACGAGCGACTAATCGGGACTCAACCATTATTTGGCCTTCGTGGCTGGATTCTTCAGCCATGGCAAGATCAAAGCTTCCTGCATGAGAGTTACGATTCAACAAATGCCTACTGTGTGCCAGACGTTCTGTTAGGTGCTGGGGAGACAGAAACGGCAATGGAATGGCTCCTGCCCTCAAAGAGCTTACATCCGGTTGTACATACAAAGATGAGAAAGTCAGTTTTCTATTGAGAAAGAGCCTTAGGGACCTCTGTAAAAGTGAAATTTGGGAAAATGCCATCTAAAAGTGTATATATTTCTATGGACATGGGAAATGTATCAAAACTACATTTCCCATGATCCAACATGGTCCAACTGGTTTCCGTTTCTGGGTCTTTGGGCTTGGGGAGGCCGACGTCTTGACGCAGGGAAGAGCTTAAATCTCCTGGGTTAGGAGGGAGTGCGCTCTTTGCCAGTAGGCTCTTGGCTAGCAGACTCGGAGACAGTAATGGAGGCGGCAGTTTTGAATGCTTACAAGCACGTGGTCTAATGATTTTATCTATCAGCATGGCTTTAATTAAAATACTAATATATATTGATATAGCAGCCTTTATCATTTTTCCTTACACCTCCAAACTCAATCTCCTCATTTGACAGTTGAAGAAACTGAGGTACAGAGAGAAGTGCCTTGCCGAGGCTATCTCTAGTTAGTACATGTCCGAGATGAGTTTTGAACTGAGATCTTCCTGACTAAGCACAGAAGAGACACCTCCTGTCTCACCACAAAGAAATCTGAGGATGAAGAGAATACTGAGGGCAGCTAACCTAGCTAGGGGGATAGAGAGCAAGTCCTGGGGCAGGAGGTCCTGGGTTCAAATCTGGCCTCAGACACTTCCTAGCTGTATGACCCTGGGCAAGTCACTTCAACTCCACTGCCTAACTCTTCCTGCTCTTCTGCCTTGGGCATGCTTAGTTTCAACTCTAAGACAGAAGGTAAGAGTTTTGTAGAAAGTGTACTAACAAGGAAAGCTCATGTAGGAGGGAACACTTGGAGGAGCTGGGCCTTGAAGCGAGCGAGGGATCTGAAGAGGGGAAAGTAAGTGATCACGAAGGTCCCTGTCTCTTCTCTCTCTCCATTTGGTGGCTCCTTCCTGCCCTGAGATTCTATGAGTCTGATCTTAGATCCATTGAAACTCATTGCTGTGGCCTGAGCTTGGCACTGGGCAGGATAAGAGTCTGGAGGTGGGAGAGAGAATGGACTGAAGAAACAACTAGCATGTGGCCTTGACAGGAATGTAGGCTGCATAAAGGGAGAATAATATGAGTGGGGGCAGGACGGCTGGGTAGTTCAGTGGATGAGAGAGCCAGGCCTAGAGATGGGAGGTCCTGGGTTCAAATCTGGCCTCAGACACTTCCCAGCTGTGTGACCCTGGGCAAGTCACTTCACCCCCATTGCCTAGCCCTTACGGCTCTTCTGCCCTGGAGCCAATACACCGTACTGATTCTAATATGGGGAGCAAGGGGTTAAGAAAAATAAAATAAAATAATATGAGTGAGGACTACAAAATGAGTAGCTGCTATCCCAGATACACGGGGGACCACTGAAGACTTTTTAGTGCATGTGTGGGGAGGGAGGGCGACATGGCGGAGCTCAGATGAATGTTTTAGAAATATCACATTAGCAGACTCCTTTCAAGGATCAATGGAGTGGAGAAAGGAAGAGACTACAGGGGATGAGACCAATTATAAGACGGTCCAAATAGTCTAGGTCAGTGATGGGCAAACTATTCCCTGAAGGCCAGACCCAGGCCGTAGTTTGCCCATCACGGCCTTAAGCAATTCCCTAATCACTATATCTGGATGTGGGGGCACATAGTGATTAGGGAATTGCTTAAGGCCGTGATGGGCAAACGACAGCCTGCCCATCCCTGGTCTTGGTAAGAGATGATAGGGTACCTAGGTGGCATAGTAGATAATGTGCTGGGTCTAGGGTCAGGAAGACTCATTTTCCTGAGTTCAAATCCAGCCTCAGACACGTACTAACCGTATGACCCTGGGCAAGTCACTTCCCTTGGTTTGCCTCAGTGTCCTCATCTGAAAAATGATCTGAGACAGACATGAAAAACCACTCTAGAGTCTCTCCCCCCCCAAAAAAAAACTAAAAATAGAGTCACCAAGAGGTGGACATGATGTACAAAAACAATAAAAGGGTGAGAAGGGTTCAAATTAGCATATCGGTTCTTGGGGAAGAAGAAAGGAACAGATTAAAAAGAGATGTGGACCACACTTGGCAACTGACTAGATTGGGGGGTTGTGGGAGAAGAAGAGTCAGAGACCATTCTAAGATTTCAGGCTCGGGGAACTGTCATCCCATCAGTGGCAGGAGGATCTGGAAGAGGGGTAGATTTGGGGGGAAATAGTCATTGTGAGTCATTGATGCCCTCTGAAGAAAGCGAGCAAATAGTTGGGAATGTGTCCAGATCAGTGATGGGCAAACTAAGGCCCGCAGGCCAGATGCACTACCCCCCCCCTTGAAATGTTCTATATGGTGCCAGTGACATTTTTCCTAATCTGACAGATACAACGAGTAGGATATGCTACAATGAAACTTGGAAAGAGTCGCCTTAGAAACAGACTGACAGAGGAGCATTGCCTTTCCTTTGGCCCCCTCTTTCCAAAGTTGGCCCAGCACTGGCCTAGAGTTTCTGAAAGAGCGACAGGGGCAGGAGCCATCTCTAGAGAGGTGCTACCTAAGCCGATGGGATTGGAGATTTCCACAGATGGGAATGTAGAGATGGACAAAAAAGAAAACGAGTGGTTTTTTAAAGTTTCTCTCCCAGCCCAGACATTCTGTGCCCCCATGTTTTTAACATTTTCTACTGTCAGGGCAGCTGTACCGGAGGACCCTGGGCATACTGTGCTCTTGGAGCCAAGTCTGAGAGCACACACCCACACTGTCATTTGGAGTTCGTTTTCATTTTGTACCGGGGCACGAGCACAAAACTGACTCATCAGGCTTATTGCAAATTCATTCATTAAATGAACATTCGTTAAAACACTTTTGAAAAAACTCTACTTTCTGTCTTAGAATCAACACTGAGTATTGCTCCCAAGGCAGAAGGGCTGGGCAATGAGGGTTAAGTGACTTGTCCAGAGTCACCCAGCTGGGAAGTGGCTAAAGCCAGATTGGAATCCAGGACCTTCCGTCTCCAGGCTTGGCTCCCCGTCCACTGATCCACCCAGCTGCCCCTCCTGAACTTATTGTCATGTTCTATTTGGTACTAAAGCGTATATGTCTGTGGCTCAGCATTCAGCTAGGCTAGAAACTCCTGGAGGTCAAAACCTCTCCAGAGCTCTCCCCCGGGGCATAAGGCCCAAAACACAGTAGGTGCTTAATTGATGCTTTCTTGAATAAATGAATGACATGTGGGATGAGTACACTGGCCATTCTGCTTTCTCCTAAGGTGACCTGGACTGGATCATTTAACCACTTTTGGCTTTTCTTTCTCATCTGTAAATTGAAAGGTTTAGACGAGATGGATGCTAAGTCTCCTTCTCCAGTGTAAACAGTAGGTGCTCTATAAAGTTCCTCCTCTGTCTGATACTCTTAGGTCCCTCCCACCTCTGACAATCTATGTTCTAAGGTTCCTTTGCCCTCTAACATTTCAGGAGCTTGTATTTTGTTTTATAGCTCCTTCCTCCCCATAACATTCAGAGGGCTTATATATTGGTGGGGGGGTTAGAGGATAGAGATTAAAAAATAGTATGTTTTCAAGATTAGTAAACAGAATGCCATAATAAGCCTTGCTGTTCAGTTATTTAGGTTTTTCTTGGCAAAGATATTGGAATGGTTTGCCATTTCCTTCTCCAGTTCATTTTACAGATGAGAAAACGAGGGCAAACACAGTAACATGACTTACCCAGGGTCACACAGCTAGTGAGTGTCTGAGGCCAGATTTGAATTCAGAAAGATGAATCTTTCTCACTGAGCCTGGTACAGTCTAGTGGACCTTAAGCTCTTTGATGGTAGGATTATCTGCCTCATTTCTGCCTTTGTATTCCTCAGTGGCCTTTTAGAGTATTTGCCTGATACACAGGTAGTGCTTAATAAATGCCCGTTGATAGAGGAAGAAGGAAATAGACACATTAGGCAAGTGTATACTGTAGCCAAGCACTGTGCACTTTCCAAATATTAACTCATTTAGTCCTCATAGCAACCCTAAAAGATAGGTGTTATTATTATATTGCATTTTTATAGTTTAAGAAACCGAGGCAGCTAGAGGTTAAGTGACTTTCTGAGAGCCACAAAGCTAGTGAATGTCAGAAGCTGAATTTGGATTCGTGTTTTCCTGACTCCAGGCCCAGGTTCACTGCTTGAACCAACTGGGAAGTTCAGGGAAGGCTTTTACATAGGAGATAGCGTAGGAGCTGGATTTCAAAATACGAGGGACAGAGGTGATGGGGGCCCAGAGCTATGTTTCATGGCTATGTGAATAGAGAAAAGGAGAGTGATTTCGAAGTAGAGTTGACGAGATTTGGCACAGTCGCTAGTCTGCTAGATTGGCTAGGAGAGGGGTAAAGGAGAAGGAAGAGGCAAGGATGCTTCTGAGGTAATATATAGTTGAACCTCAAGGCCGGCTAGGCAAGCCTGGGGGGTCAGGTTTTGGAGGGATGGGGGTAGAGACTTAAGACCGTGGGTTCTCTTCTAACCATGTTGAATTTGAGATCCCAGTGGGACATTTGAGCTAAGTGGACATCTTGCCAGTAGTTGGTGTTGCAATCCTGGAGCTCAGGAGAGAGACTGGGGCTTAATTGTGAAATCAGCCATGATTGAAGTAATCATCTGAGCCGTGGAAGCAGATTGAAGAATGTAAAGGAGAAAGCCTAGACCAGAGCAGAGTTCTGAATGTGGGGGCCCATGAACTTATTTTAAAAAATATTTTGAAGGGGGCAGCTAGGTGGCTCAATGGAACCAGGCTTGGAGAGGTCCTGGGTTCAAATCTGGCCTCAGACACTTCCTAGCTGTGTGACCCTGGGGAAGTCACTTAACTTGTACTGCATAGCTTTTTCTGATCTTCTGCCTTGGAACCAGTATTGATTCTAAGGTAGAAGGTATGGGTTTAAATGAAAACACACACACACACACACACACACACATGTATTTGAGAACTGTATCATAATATCATTTTCCTTTATAATCGTATATAGTTGATTTTATACATTTAAAAATAGGATTCCGAGGAAAGGTCCATCTATTTCTCCCTGTCTGCCAAAGGGAGAATAGCCCATGACACATCAAAGGTTGAGGAGCCCTCCTCTAGGCACAGGGCCTTCAGAGAAGGTTCAGTTCCTTCTAGCTCCCATCGTTGTTGTTCTAAGGGCCTTTCCTGCTCCAGTAGTCAATGAGTCTGTGAATGAATATATCATGGGATTATCTGGGAACTTCATCATCTCTTAAATTAAAGTGAGGCTAATCTAGATGTTCCTTTCCCATCAAAAGCATGTGAAAAATTCTAAACATTCATTTTCATGCAATGTTTCTTCATCTTTGATTTTTACCTCCCCATGACTGTGCACATAGATTATCAGTGAAGCAGCCCCAGCTGAGCTATGCATGACCCTCAGACGGGGCCAGGCAAGGCCCTGTCACAGGCCAAAAAGGCACGAGAGCAAGCCTTTTCCTAGCAGTCAGTTACTGGGAAAGGGTAACCCGAAAGATGGCAAAGGAGAGCTGGTAAAGAGGAATCCAGGCTATCTGCAGAAATCAGCCAATATACAGCAGCAACCAGTACGTGGGGATTTGGGGTGATCAAAAAGACCGAAAGGGGGAGCTTGAGCGGTTCTCAGAAGACCATGGACTGGGGGCAGCTAGGTGGCTCAGTAGATAGAGAGCATAGCCTGGAGATGGGAGGTTTGGGGTTCAAATCTGCCCCCAGACACTTCCTAGCTGTGTGACCCTGGACAAGTCACTGAACTCCCATTGCCTAGCCCTTAGGGCTCTTCTATCCAGGAACCAATACACAGTATTGATCCTAATATGGAAGGGAAGGGGTTAAAAAAAGACTATGGATTGGGAAGATCACCAGGAAGAGATCTTAGGCAGGGGCAACTTCCTGATGCTTCTGTTTCTCTGAAGATGGCCTCTTCCCACATTTGGTTGTTAGAGGGTTAAGATAAGTCCCATTCATGCCCCAGGCCTGTGATTCCTGCTTTGTTTAACTTACAGGGTGCCTTCTCAAGGCTTATCCATCTCATTTTGCAAAGAGAGAAGCTGAGGCCTTGAGGAAAGCAGTGACTTACCCAAGATCACACAGCCCTTCCACTGGCTTCCAGTGGAGATTTTAGACTTGCAGGTAGATTTATGGTGTTAGCACTGGAAAGGTCTTTAGAGATGAATCCCACTCCATTTGACAGAAGAGGAAACTGAGTTGAAGAGATTGGCCCAAGGTCGCATAACAAATGACCCCTGTCTCCAAATCTAGTGTTCTTTCAGTTGTTGAGTCATTTTCAGTGGTGTCTGACTCTGGGACTCCCATTTGGGGTTTGGTTGGCAGTGATAGTGAAGTGGTTGGCCGTTTTCTTCTCCCACTCACTTTACAGATAAGGAAACTGTGGCAGATGGGGCTGGTTAAGTGACTTACCCAGAATCACTCGGTTAGTGTCTGAGGCCAGATTCGGTGACCCTATTTGGGGTTTTCTTGACAAAGATCCCAAAGTGGTTGTCCGTTTCTTTCTCCAGCTCTCTTTTTACAGATGAGGAAACTGAGGCAAACAGAATGAAATGACCTGCCCAGGGTCACTCTGGTAGGAAGTGTCTGAGGCCAGATTTGAACTCAGGAAGAAGAGTCTTCTGGACTCCAGGCCCTGCACTCTATCCACTGCAGCACCACCTAGCTGCCCATATTCTTATATGTAGCTGTCAGTTAACCTCCTTCCTATCTAGCTGGGGACCTAAGGGATCTGGGGATCCATTTCAAAGATACTTTCGATGGCTGGCATTTTTCCTGAGAGATGATATGGTTTAGAGTCAGGAGGCCTAAGCTGGGGTTCTTAACCTGGGGTCTGCACACCTCCATGGTTTACCCAAGCCTTACGAGAAAACAGACATCCTTGGAAATCAGATGTTTTTCATCGAGTGCATTTAAAACCATGATGACTTGGAGCAGGGTTCCACAGGGTTCCCCAGAATTCCCTTGTCCTCCCATGACAAAAGGGCAGCCGTCCCAGCCTCCGAGAATGTCCAAGGTTCTCAAGAAACGATGAATGCACAAACCCATTTCCTGATGTTTCAGATGTGTGTCTCAGGGTTGCTCTAAGGAAAGTGCTTTGTATATGCTGAGAAGCACTCCCAATGTTTAGCCTTGAGTCACCAAGGGCCCTATCCTTCTGCGGACCATTCCCCGCACCAACGAGACTCGCCCACTCCTTGTCTCCGGCCTTCCTGTAGCGGTTGCCCCCTACCCAGGCCCCCAGCAGCTGGGGCCACTCAGAGAGCAGCGTATTCCCATATATGAGTTCCACTTGAATAGAAGTGGAATTTTACGAGGGCGCTAGTGTCCTTTTGGCGGAGCTGAAGAAAACATCTATGAGCCAGCTCTGCTCATCAATGACAGGGCAGCTTTCTCAAAGCAATTCTGGGGGTGACCCTGGGCCCACTGATGCTCCAGCATGCATCAGATAAAACGATCGCAGCTGGGCTGTTACTCATCGAGGGGAATAAACTCTGTCAAGCAGTCCAAAGGGGGTCAGAGTTAAAAAACTACACGGAACTTCAGATGTTGTCGCTAGGCCCAGCTGTGGTAGGGAAGGAAAAGTGATGAAGAAAGAAAAATTATGATCATGGCCCCTCACGCCAAGAGCAGAGCTTCTTCCTGTTGGAGGTGGCCCCTCTGTATACTTATGTTATAGGCCTCAAGAGCTGGCTCATTGGATAGAGAAGGTAAACCCTTACCTTCTGCCTTAGAATTAATATCAATTCCAAGGCAGAAGAGCAGCAAGGGCTCTTTTCACTGAGCAAGGGCTCAGTGGGGGGTTAAGTGACTTGCCCAGGATCACACAGCCAGGCCAGATTTACACCAAATAGGCTTGTTTCTTTAACCTTTACCTTCTGTCTTTGTAACAAACTCTTAAGGTAGACAGAGGGGCAAAGGCTAGGTAAACAGGATTAAGTGACTTGCCCAGGGTCTCACAACTAAGCCAAATTTGAACACAAGTCCTCCCAACTCCAGGCCTATTGCTCTATCCACTGTGCCACCTAGCTGCCTCCGTCCATTTCATTTTTCAAAGAAGGATCCTAAGGACTAGAATTCAAGGTCACACAGCTAGCAGGTAACATAGTCAACATTTGAACCTTTGACCCTTTAATTCAGCACTCTTCCCTTTGTACTCCCTTATCCTACAAGGATGAAGAGGAAGAAGTCACAACAGTCTATCCTTTGAAACCTTTCTGAGCCCTAGTTTCTGTAAAAGGAAAATAATGATCCCGGGGCCACTTAACTTACCAGGGTTGGAAGGTTCAAATGAGAAACTTTGCTCTGAAGACCAAAATGGTCCTTGGACATGTCCCAATCATCACGACTGCATTCTGTCCTGGCAATCACTATCTTTGCACCAGCCTCCTTATTCCTCAATGTTGTAGTTAGATGAGCTCATGCTCAAGCTCTAAGTGAGTTTCTTCCCATGCCCAGGAGTCACCACTTGGGCCTCCAAGTCCCTGTTGGAAAAGCTATGGCCAGGACATGCGGAGGCTCTGCTTTTTCCCCAATGTAGCAAAAAGTACCTGGCAGAGATCTAGAGCCTTAGGAACTCTGGGAAGACTACTTGAAAGAGGTTCAAGGTCTCAGTAGAGTAACCTTTATATAACTTTTTATTCTAACCTCGTGGCCATTCATTTGGAAGGACAAAGTCGCAGATTCACCTACTGAAAGTCAGAGCTGTAAAAGCCCTTAGAACAGAGAAGGTCAGAGCTTGGAGGGGCATTAGAACATGGAATGCCAGAACTGGGAGGAATCTTAGAATAGAGAATATTGGAGCTGAGAAGGGACTTAGGACAAAGGGTGGCAGGACTAAAAGGGACATTAGAAACCTTGCATGGCAGACCCCAGAGAAGGGCAGTGACTTCCAGAAGGTAGTAAGTAAGACCTCCAGGTTCTTGATTGCCAGTCCAGGGTTCTGAGGCAGAAATATTTTGTCCTTTAGGAATTGAGTGAGTACGAAGGCCAGGACAGGAAGTGACTGCTTGCTCTGAACTCTTAGCAGCCATCAAAATGGCTGCTGGAAGCTCTGAGAGTGACATGCTCCAAAGCCCACACCATCCGCTTCCAGAATTAAGATCAAGTTAATCAGGTTGAGTGGTTTATCTGTGTTTACCTAGCCCTGTCAGCTTTCCCAGCTTCTTCCTCCTTTCCTGTTCCTTTGTCCCTCGTTCAGGTGACATGGCTTTGCTTTCTACCTTCTTAGAAGGAATCTCTCAGCAGCATCACATGAGTGTGCCTGAAAGAGAAAGGAAGAAAATGGTGGCATCTTTATGACCCCAGAATAGGAATGTGGCACAAAGTAAAACTTCGTAAATATTTATTCAACTGAATTATTTAAAGAATTTGAGGAAGGGCCCTTGGAACAGGGAATGTCAGAGCTGGGAGGGGCCTTAGAACAGGTTGTGTCTGAGGTGGGAGGGACCTTAGAACCCAGGATATCAAAGCTGGGCGGGGCCTTAGGATATCGAACAATAGACCTAGAAGATGCCTTGACACTCCAGGATATTGGCAAAAGAAGAGACCTTAGGAGGATATGAGGAACCCTTGGAGAGTACCTAGTCCATTTTTTTTCCAGAGATAGAATCTCAGAGCAGGGAATGAAGCCCAGGTCTAGCTGAGTCCCAGTTGCTGTCCTCTGCACTGAATATTGAGAATGGCCTTAGGCGGGCAGTGAATTCACCTATAAAGAACATCGAAAGGAGGCCTGGTCATGGGGCATTTTCTGTCCGACATGGTCCATGTGTTGGTTTGTTTTACTTAATTGGTTCTCTGTGTTATCAAAGGAGGATTCTAGGGGACTTGGGGTGGGGTCAGAAGTGACGTACCCAATGAGAGCCCAGACACCTGGCCTCTTGCTACTAGACACGTATATCACTGGGATTAGCCAGCTTACGGAGGCTGCCCCTCATCCTCCATTTACCCAGAGAAGCAAAGCAGCAACTAACCTGGGACCTCCATGGCCCATTCGCTGTTGCCAGTGAGGTAAGGTAAAAAAATTGTGCCTACTTCAGCCTTCTATAATCATCTAGGCCCCTCTCCACCAGGTCACCTCTTGGACATCTAGACCAACCCAAATCCAGGGTTCCCCACTTCACTCCCCTCCCAACCACCCCTGACAACCAGCCTCCTGTCCGGTGCCCAAGGCCTCATCATTCTTGGGAAGAACATGACAACCTACTATCCCCACTTTCTTCACACACTGTCAGATTGTTCTTTCTTTCTTTTCTTCTTTCTTTCTTTCTTTCTTTCTTTCTTTCTTTCTTTCTTTCTTTCTTTCTTTCTTTCTCTCTTT
>NC_058136.1:67312709-67331175 GCF_016433145.1 Gracilinanus agilis | reverse complement strand
TTCCTTCCTTCCTTTCTTCTTTCTTTCTTTCTTTCTTTCTTTCTTTCTTTCTTTCTTTCTTTCTTTCTTTCTTTCTTTATTTCTTTCTCTTTTTCTTTCTCTCAGCCTTTCTTTCTCTCTGCCTTTCTTTCTCTCTCTCTTTTTTATTATCAGTCTATCTATCTAACTATCTAGGATGATATCCCATCATATGGATACACCAACTCATACTTTGTCCATTTTGTGGGCAAAGAGCATTAAGCCTAGGGACAGGGGACTGGCCTTCAAATCTTGGCTGTTTGACATTGGGCTCTTCCCTCCCCCTCACCAGAACTCAGTTTCTCGGTTTCTCCATCTGTAAAATCAGGGGACTGGAGGAAATGTTCTTTAAGTTGCCTTTCATATCTCATTCTATGAAGATCTACAGTCATAGGGTCATGGCCAGAAAATGGGAGCTTATAGCAGGGTTATGATTCGGCCCCATGATAGAGAAGCAAGGTCAGGTGGTCTTCTCGTGGATTTTTGTTGGCCCATTATGCAGAAAAGTCAAAATAAAAACATCCTGAATGGGAGGCTGGACACTTGAGGATACAGGAGATTTGGGGGGCCAGCTGAGCTAATAATCCTCTCCGTGGAGCTTTCTATGAGTCTGCTTGGCCAGAAGGGATCTGGGTGAGGACCACCCCATGGTGTAGAAATACGAGCTTTAGAGCTACAGTTCCCACATGAAGGGCCAAGTCAATTCACTATGGGACTGTGGCTAAGTCGTTCTCCACTTCTCTGGGGCTGGGTATATGGCCAATACTTATATCGACCAAGGTATGACCGGAATGGAGGGGGAGCATGGGAAACGGAGTTCTTTGTAAGCACTGCATAAATGTGAAATCACATTAATATTGCAGGGATCGTAGGGTTTATGATAGGAAAAGTTCATAGAACATAATTCAAAAGGTTAAAAGAGAATGTCTACATCCTGATGTTAGAAAATGGAATGTCAGAGCTGGGAGAGGCCTTAGAACACAGAATGTTAGAGCTAGGAAGGACCTTAGAACAGGGAGTGTCAGAGCTTGGAGGGAACACCAAATTTGAGAACTAAGAGGGGCCTTAGGACATAGGCTGTCAGTTCTGGGAGGGACCTTAGAACAGAGAATGCCAGCTGGGAGGGATTATAGAACAGAACATCTAAGCCAGGAGGAACTTCAAAAATTAGAATGTCAGAGCTGTGCAACGCCCCTGAAAATGTGGAATGACAGAGATAAGGAGAGACTTTCGAGAAGAGAACATAGAACATTAGAACTGGAAGAGGAGTTTGGAACGTAAAATACAGGTGCTGATTGGGTGCTTAGAACTTATCTAGTCACTTCTGAGATAAGATCCCAAGCCCAACATCCACCTCCCCCCCCCCCCCATAATGGACTCTTTCTCTTGGAGACAGAGACTCCGCCTTCCTCATCTCTCCATCTTTCATGGCGCCCAGTGCAGGGTCCTACACTCTGGTGTTCCGCAGGGAAGGGATTAGTGAACGCTCCTTTCTGAGAGCCCTGTGTATGGATTTAACAAACACCAGCCCACTCAAACATCTTCGGTGATGATTGCTGAGCTCCCTTCCAGCTCAGACATTTTTATGAGTCTCTGGTTCTGTGACTTCACAGTGTTCCCTGTTCCCGGTACAGCCCTTTCTGCCCAAGCTAAAAAGAAATCATGAGAAATTCTTCAAAAACAAAAACAAGAATTTATCCTCGGAAGAACATACATGAAGATTTTCTCAGTCGAGAAGGGGAAAAAGAAGAAGGAAGCACCTAAGTCTAAATGAGTGCTCCCAGAGCTTGACAAAACACTCGGATCCCTCATCTCCTGGGAGTCATGGGGCCTCACTGGGAAGTCAGAGGATCGTTGCCCCCATTTTAGAATTGGGGAACTGAGGCCCAGAAAGGAGAAGTGACTTGCCCAAAGTTTGGTTCATTCCTTCATGGTAAAGCTGGGGCCTGTTCTCAGATCTTCTAGCCTAAAGCTGAACCCTCTGGCCCAAGCTCTCTCTCCAGGACAGACCCCAAGTGTTGTCGCTTGGTATAACCAGTGACTTTTGAGTAACGGTTTTAATTTTCGTTCTTTTTTCCCGAATTTGAAAGGGTTGCTCTAGAACCTGGGGGGTTTCCCTTCATATCTGGAATTGGTTTCACTTTCTAGATCAGAGCTTCTAGTACTTCAGCAGACAAGAACTGAACCCTCTTCCAAACAAATAAAGCAAATTCTGAAGGGAACAGAGTGTGGGTAGCTTTGATGTTGGTCATTTTGGTGTTGGGTTTGGGCAGGGGCTGGGGGTGGGGGGGTGTATTTTTTTAATGCACTTCAGTGACTAGACAAATAGAATATTTAAAGAATGGCCCAATTGGAAAGGAGCTTAGAAAGTATACTGGGGACCCGGAGGCGGCTCACCGAATAGAATGCCAGGCCTTGGTCTGGGAGTTCTGGATTTAAATCTGGCCTCAGACACTTCCTAGAACACAGAATGTCAGAGCTGGGAGGAGCCTCAGAACAGGGAGTGTAAAAGCTGGGAGAGGCCTTAGAACCTAGAATGTCAGAGCTGGGAGGGGCCTTAGAACAGGGAGTGTAAAAGCTGGGAGGGGCCTCAGAACTTAGAATGTCAGAGGTGGGAGGGGCCTTAGAACAGGGAGTGTCAGAGGTGGGAGGGGCCTCAGAACAGGGAGTGCCAGAACTGGGAGGGGCTTGGAACAGGGAATGTCAAAGGTAGGAGGGGCTTAGAACAGGGAATGACAGGACTGGGAGGGACTTTAGAACAAAAACTGCCCTATTCTCACAGGAGCTTGCTAAGTTCTCTAATTCAACCATTTAATTTTTTTAAGCCTTTACTTTCCATCTCAGAATCTGTACCATATATGACGTCCAAGGCAGAAGAGTAATAATAGCTAGGCAATGGGGGTGAAGTGACTTGCCCAGGGTCACACAGATAGGAAGTGTCTGGGGCCAGATTTAAACCCAGGACCTCCCATCTCCAGGCCCGGCTCTCAATCCACTGAGCAGCTAGCTGCCTCTCCCCCCCCCCCCCAAGAGTATCATTTTACAAATTGGGAAACTGATATGCAGAGAACATAAGTGATTTGTCCAAGGTCGAGTCTACTGGGACTCTGGTGGAGGCCTCCTGAGTGCTTTGCCTGCACTTGGGCCTAATTAATTATCTTCGGGGTTGAACCTCTTTAAGCCTTTCCCTGCTTTTACGGGCAGCCAGCTTGTGATAATGTACTTTCTGTAAGTAATTGTGAAATTGCCGTAGAATAGAGAGTGTGGTTATGAGTCTCGATCTCGCCTCTCCTCTCTGTGACAGCACATTTACTCCAGACTCATAAAACCAAATGCCCTGCTGTGGCAGGGGTGGGGGAGGGAGGGCGAGCCAGAGCCAGAGAGAGGGAGAGAGAAGAGAAGGAGGAGGGCCAGAGGAGAGAGGGAGAGCAAAAGAGCCAGAGAAAGGAGAGAGACAAAGACAGAGAGGAGAATCAGAGAGAAGGGGTGGAGGAAAGAAGGCAGGAAGGGAGGCGGGTAGTGCATGCTAGCACTGCCTTCCCATTTTCTCCTGGTCATTCTTTGCTGCGTGAATCATTCATCTTTAGCACTCCAAGACCTACTCGTGAATCCCCAGTCTATTCCAGGGCAGCCTTGTCACCTGCCCTTGGTCCACCCTAGATGGGGGCCTTTAGGAAGGCAGCTCAGCTGGAGCGGACAGATAGTTGCATCTGGCATGGGGGGGTGGGGCGGACGGGCCCTGGCTTCACTTCCCAGCCCTGCTCTTTACTGTGGGACTTTGAATGGTCTCTTTCCTTTCAAGGCTTTGATTTCCTCTGCTATAAAACCCGAGAGGGTTGAATCACATGACCTTCGAGGGCCCTTCTGGCTTTGATCTTATTATTCCATGAAGTCAATTTTCCTCCCTGTGCCTCAGTTTCCTCCTCGGTAAAACGGAGTTTAATTAGTCTCTAAGGTCTCTGCCAGTCCTATAGTCAGGATCTTATGAAGTCACTTAGGCTCTCTGGGCCTCAGTTTCTTCCCTTGTAAGATAGGGGATTGAACAAGATGCCCCATCACCCTGTTACTCCACTTCTCTGACTCTAGACAAGTCATTTCCTCTTCGTAGGCCTGAGTTTTCTTGTCTACAAAATTAATGGAGTGACCCTGTGACCTGGTTGGACTGGACTTAGTCTGAGCCACCTCGATGCACCTGAGCTCCATGTTTTGTAGGTTCTTGTCAAAAGGCCCCTTCATTTGCTCTCTCCCAATTTTCCTTGTTTCGCTTGTGGGATAATTTTCTTGCATCCATCCATCCATCCATCCATCCATCCATCCATGGCATTGTGAAAATGCATAGGGAGAAATTATTTTGTTGAACATGATATAAATAAAGATCCTATACACACACCTCCTTTTCTCTCCCAGGCCCAGCTAGAGTTCTTAAGGCGAGGGACCCAATACAATCCAACATTGGATCGAATGCATTTCCACCAATGGGGCGCTAACATGACAATGTGGGCACTCCAGTGGCCTAGGACTGGACTTTGAGTTCTAGGATGCTCAGCTGACTTATGCCCAGTAACCAGATCCTGTTTGGCCTACTTCGACCTCTAAGAAATAGAAGTGACCTTATAGAACCTTATTGTTCTTAATCCGCTAAGGGTCTTGGGGGAAGTGACTGTAGAGCACTTGCCCTGGAGTCAGGAAGATCTGGGTTCAAATCCCTCCTCAGATACTTACTAGCCATGTGACCCTGGGTAGGTCACTTTCTATCTGCCTTAGTTTCCTTATCTGTAAAATGGGGATAATAGTAACTCACCTTCCAATATTATTGTCAGGACCAAATGAGATAATAGTGTAAGCCTTAAACTGCTCCATAAATGCTACTGATTAGTAGTGGAATTATTAGCTGATCACTTGAGGGCCAAGTGGAACCCTAGTTATCCTTGAATTAGAAAAGTCTTTGCCTGAAGGCTGAGAATGTTGCTTAAAGTCACACACCCTCATTTTACACATATGGAGAACCTGCTAGACAGAGCTAGATTTGGTGTTCTGGTCTGGGCAAAAGTGGTTTGGGGAGGGGGCAGCTGGGTGGCTCAGTGGATTGAGAGCCAGGCCTAGAGATGGGAGACTTCCTAGCTATGTGACCCTGGGCAAGTCACTTGACCCCCATTGCCTAGCCCTTACCACTCTTCTGGAACAGAGAGTGTCAGCTTGGGGAGACTCTTAGAACACAGAAGTTCAAAGCCCAGTGGAATCTTAGACCACAGCATTTCAGAGCTCAAGGGGACCTGAGAGGGGAGAATGTCAGAGGTGGGAGGGGCCTGAGAACAGGAAGTGTCAAAGGTGGGAGGGGCTTCAGAACAGGAAGTGTCAGAACTGGGAGGGGCCTCACAACAGGGAATGTCAGAGCTGGGAGGGGCCTCACAACAGGGATTGTCAGAGCTGGGAGGGGCCTCAGAACAGGAAGTGTCAGAACTGGGAGGGGCCTCAGAACAGGGAGTGTCAGGGCTGGGAGGGGCCTTAGAAGAGGGGTGTCAGAAGTTGGAGGGACCTTTGATCTCTTCTAGTGCAGGAGCTCTACATGAGACTCTGGTACAGGGGTCTGCAACCTTTTTGGCTGTGAGAACCATAAACGTCACATTTTTTAAAATGTAGTTTCCTGAGAGCCGTACAATATGTTTAACACTGAATACAAGTAAATATGTGCATTTTATGTAAGAACAACACTTTTAAAGTATAATAAGTCTCTGAACTATTTTTAATAATGTTATTATGTGCTAACCAATGATGAATAAAGTACATTAATGTGACTTCTGGTGCTGCACGGTTTTGCTGATTATTAATCAAAATTATTTTGATTATTAATCAAAAAACAAGACTTAATGGGGCACTATAGTACTGATATAACTGCACACATACATGTAAAACTCCTTTACACTAAGAAAATTGCTGAAATAAAGAGAGAAAAATTCAGGGAAGAATAGTTTTTCCTCTCCCTCTCTCAAGTCAGGCAACAGGAGAAGAAAAAGCTGCCATCCTGCTGGTTAAGCCATTTGGCCACATAAATTAAGTAGGAGATCAGGAGATTACAGAAAATAACATGACTTGTGTGCAGGCATTAGTAAGTAGTGGGGGAGGAGGGTACCTTTTCATGGAAAACTGGCCAGGACACATCACACACATTTCTTGGTACAGGTGTTTATCAGTGCTGCCTACTCGATCATTCTGTATCAAATGAAACAACTACTGGGGAGAAATGCTTCTCACTAATGAAGCATATGTAAAGATGTAATCTGACTCTAGTTCCCCTTTAAGAGCAGGTAGAAAAGTTAAAAACAATAACAATCCCACAAATAGGGAGTGCAGACCCCATGAATGCACTGAGATAAAGCCATGTAAATCAGAGGCAGAGGGGGAGAGAATGTAGACCAAAGTGATCAATCACTATACAGAACCCCAAGATGTCAGTAACAGGTGTGGAAAAAGTAAAAGGAGGGCAGAAGGAGGAACACACAGCACACCTACCAAGCCGAACAAAAGACCATGATTCGTCTCCCGCAGCAATATCAATGAGGGAGCCTTCTATCTTAGAAGACACTCAAGGTACTGAAAGGATCACGTGACGTATCACGTGACACATGATGTCATGCGTAAACTGTTAGTTACTGTGCCGCTCCTGCAGAAAGAGCCATGTCTGGCCCTCAAAAGAGCCAGATATGGCTCGAGAGCCATACGTTGCCGACCCCTGCTCTGGTAGGTGGCCTTGCACCCAGAGTATCTAAGGGCAGTTCCAAATTCTGCCCATCATCCACTATTGGGTGGTCTTCGCTCTCTGGGAAGAGGGCCTTTCCGCAATATTGCTCCCCCATTGCATTTTGGTCCTTCGTCAGAGCCCTGAGCCCAACATGCTGAAGGTAGGGTGGAATAAGGAGACTGGTTGATTTTTCCTTTTTCCTTCTTCTTCTTTGGGGGAGAGGGGCTGAGATGACGGCTGCCTTGAGGTTCCCGCTTCTCATTGTCACCACTAGTATCCTCACTGAAGGCATTGATTAGGTCCGTATCCATTCTCAGAGCTCTGCCTGGCTAAAGGGTGAGTCAGATGGACGTGGGTTCTGCCCTGCTGAGGTATAAAGTGACAATCAAGTGATAAGACTTAGATTTGGAGAGTTGAAAAATGCTTTAGAAGCCATATTGGCCTATCCTGCATGAACCTTTCATTTTATAGAAAGAAGGAAGAAGGGAGCATGGTCCTTAGGGAAGAACACTGATTCCGGAGTCAGATGATGACAGTTCAAATATGGCCTTTGACATTTGCCTGTGTGACCCTGGACAAGTCCCTTCCCCTCCCTATACGTTGGTTTCCTGAAGGGGTTGGACGAAATGGCCTCTGATGTTGCTTTGGGTTCTAGGTCTGCCATTCTATGTTCCCATGAGGTTCAAATTAATTGAGGGCTACCCCAACCCCCCAGTTCAGCCCCCTCTCTACTAGCTTGCATTGATACTGCATTGTGATTTCTCACCTAGGAGGGAAACAATATACTTGGTTTTGATCATTGAGGTAAAGTCAACATGAGCTTCATTTTCCAGTGAGTTCAGACCCTCACCAGCTCTCACTTAGAGTGTCATGTTAGCCTCCTAATTGGTACCCCCTACACACACACACACACACACACACACACACACACACACACACACACACACACCGGTCTTTCTGCTCTCCAATCCATTGTCCATACAGCTGCCAAACTAAGCCCAGGTCTGAGCATGCCATTCTCCCGCTCAAGAAATCTTCCTGGCGCCCTTTTGCCTCTGGAATGAGATACAAGCTTCTCTGCTTGGCATTTCCAGCCCTTCAGCCCATGATTCCATCTTCTTTTTCTGATCTGACTACAGATTATTCCTTTTCACACATTCTCTGTTCCAGCCAAACCAACCTACTTGACCGTCCATCTCCCAGCTCTGTAGGCCATCCCTCTAATCATCTTCCTTCCCTACCTCTATCTCCTAGAACCCCTAGATCTCTCTGAGGCTCTGCTCAAGTACCATCCCCTTGAAGGGCCCTTTCTTGCTTCCCCCTGTGGTTACTCTGCCCCACTTCCTACGTCCTCATCACTATTTATTTTGTATGTAACTCATATTGACTTTTCTGCCCATGTTAGTCATATCTTTCTCAGTGGAACACATGTTCCTTGAGGGCAAGAACTGTCTGCCCTTGTTCTCTGTATCATTGTGCCTGGTACGTGAATAGTGGCTCCCTTAGAAATGCTTATTTGTTGAGTCTTGTCCAACTCTCTCATTGTATACATGAGCAAGCCATTTTGTTGAGATTTTATTTAAGACTTTTATTTAAGGGGCAGCTAGATGGTGCAGTGGATAGGGCACTAGGCTTGCGATCGGGAGGACCGGGGTTCAAGTCTACCCTTAGACACTCCTAGCTGTGTGACCCTGGGCAGGTTGCTTAAACCTAATTGGCTAGCCCTTACCTTTGTCTTAGAGTTGTTACTAAGACACAAAGTGAGGATTTGGGGGGGGGGGGGAGGGAAGACTTATGTGTTCTTGGATTTATAGCCCTAGTTGTTACCGAGAGGCCTTCCAGCAAAGTCACAGGTGGGGAAGCGTGTCCCTGAGAGCAGTTGAGTGACTACCTCTAGATCAGACATGACTCCTCATGCTGATTTTTATGTTGAACTTGGAGCATTCACCTGGGTGCTTCCTTGGCCAGAGTGCCAGCATGGAGGTATGAGAAAGGAGGATGCTTAAACAATCTGGATGAAGAGGGAATCCGGGAGGAAGCACATATAGCATGCTGGCTTCTAGAGCTAGAAATTGAGTTCTAGATCATGTGTTCCTGGCAGAGCAGCCTCCCATGGGGCCATTTTGACTTTGAGGATTGTGCTCTGCCCCTGCCAGGCAACAGAGTGAGAATGGAATATGGGGGAGCCAACTTTGGTCAGGAAGCCTTATTTTAAAATGTTATACCTGATAGATTTTGTTTTTCTGTCACCTATATTTCGCAGTGTGTCGCATTCTTCTCTTACTCTCAGAGAGCCATCCTTTTTTTTATACCCTTACCTACCATCTCAGAATCAATACTGCATCTTGGTTTCCAGGCAGAAAAGTGGTAAGGGCTAGGCAATGGGGGTTAAGTGACTTGCCCAGGGTCACCGAGTTAGGACATATCTGAGGTCAGATTTGAACCCAGGACCTCCTGTCTCTAGGTCATACTCTCAATCTATTGAGCCAATTACCTGCTCCTGGAGCCACCTTTTATCATAGGACTTTTTAAAAGGGAAGGAGATGTGGAAGCTATTCGGAGAACTGATGAACCACCATATTGAAAAAGTCTAACTTTTTTATGTTGTTCTCCACACTCAGAGGCTGCAAAGAAATAGGGAGGTGGCTTCTTGTGGATCTTCTGTGGAGCTAAGCTTGATCACTATAATTTCATGGCATTCTGTTGTTTTCATTTTCTCAGTGGTTGCCATTGTTTATATGGGCAAGTTCCTGGTCTAGATCACTTGACTGAACAGCAAATCCTTCACATTTGTTATTTCTTGTATCATAGTAATCTTCCATTTACCTTCACAGACCACAATTGTTTAGCTATTCTCCAATTGATGGGTATCGACTTTGATCTTTGCAACCACTGTTACAAATACTGGGATGTTTATTGAGCCTTTCTTTTTGTCGTGTGGAAGGAAGTCTTTTTTCACATACTAACAATAGGATTTATAACATACTGCATATATACCCATTTCATTTATTTCTCACGATAACTTTATGAGGAAGGGCTATTATTGTCCCCATTTTGTAGAGGAGGAAATCAAGGTGACTCGACTAGAATCATGCAGCCTGTCCTTGTATGAGGCAGGATTTGAACTCAGGTCTTCCTGAATCAGAGGTTATCCACTCTGCCATCTAGATAGGAAGAGTGATTTCATTTGTATAGAGGAGTCCTCAATTCAGCATCTATCTTATCTGTCCCACTGCAGGGCAGCACCTTTTCTGCAACTCACAGTCTTAGAGAGCTTCCTGGGACAGTATGATAATAATGAATAATAATGATGATGGCTAGCATTTATATTAGCACTTATTATTTGCAGACTACACTAAATGATTTATACATTTTGTTCCTCACAATAACCCTGGGAGGTAAGTGCTGTTATAATTTCTATTTTATAAATGAGGAAACTGAGTCACCTAGTGGTTAAGTGATTTTGCCTAAGGTCACATAGCTGGGAAGTGTCTGAAGCTATATTTGAACTCGGGCCTTTCTGACTGTAGGCCCAGCCTGGGGCTGTGCAGCCAGAGTATCTCACACTTGAACACGGGCCTTCCTGACTTGTAAACCGGTTCTCTTGTTACCACCCCATGCCACCACTCTTCTAAATATAACTGGAGAGAATTAATGCTTTGAGTTCCCACGGTTGGCAAGATGGCAGCTCGTGTTGGTTTTGGCCTAACTCCCTCACCCCACAGCCTCCAAATGGCATGAAAGTTGCCACATTAGAAGTTACGAAAATGGAAAATACTTCCATATGAGTAGTATCTTCTGAAATAACAGCCGAGGGTTGATATGCCCATGGTTTTCACTTGCCCTAACTGCTAGAACCCACACGTGAGCCATGTCTTCAGAGTAAATAACCCAGCAGGCTTGAGATTCAAGCCCTCCTTGTGGTGGCCTTTCCCCTGTCTCCTTAGGTAAGTCTGATCTTCTAGTACTCCAGAATTTTCATGGAGAAGCGATCTGGTCAGCTCAGACACAGGTTGCAACCCATCCATGCCCATCCATTGTGGGCAGCTATCTCCCAACCGTGTTCTCCCACAAGTTTGTCATGGGAGATTGGCCCAATGTTCTAAATTAGGCCTTCTTAGTGTTCTTTGGACATCAAAGGGATACCTAGGGAGCACACAGGCTATCCATTTGTTGTCTTTCATAGCTTCCTCCCCGTCCCTTTTTGTTAACCCTTCCCTTCCATCTCAGAGTCAATACTTGGTATCGGTTCCAAGGCAGGAGAGTGGTTAGGGCTAGGCAATAGGGGTGAAATGACTTGCCCAGGGTCACACAGCTAGGAAGTATCTGAAGCCAAGACCTCCTGTCTTTAAGGCTGGCTCTCTATCCACTGAGCCACCTCACTGTCCCCCTTCCCCATCACTTTTTCCAGTCATCCCTTTCTTTCATGAAATCTTGGTTGCTACCACTTTCCTGATGTCTTTCTGGCTTTGTCATGTATTGTAAGCTGCTCACACTTTCTCAGATTCAATACCCTCCTTTCCTCCCTCTGTCCAAATCTGAAGTCTCTTTGTATAGTGTTCCTCTCAGATAGATGTAAATAGAGCAGAGCAGACAGAATATTGGGCTTGGAGTCATTAGTTCATTTCCTGTGCTCTACAGTCTAACCAAAATGACCTTGAGAGTGGGAAGGGTAGGCAACGGGGGCCAAGTGACTCGCCCAGGGTCACACAGCTGGGAAGTGTCTGAAGCCAGATTTGAACCTAGGACCTTCCGTCTCTAGGCCTGACTCTCAATTTATGAGCTACCCAGCTGACCCCCAAAATAACCTTCTTGCTATTCCTTAGGCATGACATTCCATCTCCCATCTCCATGATTTTGTACTGCTGTTCCCCATCCCTGGAATGCCTTTTCTCTTCCCCTCTGCCTTTTAGAATCTTTCGTTTCCTTCAGAATTCAACCCCAGGACTATTTCCTCCATGAGGCCTTTCCCATTGCCCTAGCTGAGAGCCCTTTTTCCATGCCAAAATTGCTTAGAATATCTTTTGTGCACATGTCATTTGCCTATATTATTTCCTCCCAGTAGCACATATGTTCCTTGAGGTCAGAAACTGATCTTTTCATTCTTCCTTTTCTTTGCTACCTAGCACCAACATGGTATCCTGTGTTTAATCAGTGCCCATTAAATTCAGTTGAACAGTGAAAACAGAATGGCGTAGGGAATAGAGAGCAGGCCTCAGAGCCAGGAAAACCAGAGTTCAAGTCCCTCCTCGCTTCGTGACGCTGGGGAGGTCACTTCACCTTTTTGGGGCCCAAACCAGAAATCGCGGCACACGTGCCAGCTGGTCGCTCCATTGGTAGACAGAGTTTATGCACTAGGAGTTCCCCATCCAGATGGAAGAGCAGGTCTAGACCAACATAGGTAGATGGATACACCATGTTCTCTGTAACATTTCAGACTGATAGTGTAGTTCTTAAAGAGATTGCCGTGGGGGAATCGAGGAAGGCCTTGCTTTGAAGATCTGAGAATTCACTCTTCTCCAGATACCTCCAGAGCAGAACTGCTTAGCTTAGAACAAGGGTCGGCAACCTTTTTGGCCATGAGAGCCATAAACGCCTGCGGAAGGAGGAGGATGGAGGCGGAAGGCGCTGGAATATGGGGTGGGGGCTGAAGGGCCCCCTGGGGCACATCCTGGGGCTCTGCCCGGACTGGCCGGGTCGGGAGGTGGAGCCAGATATGGCTCGAGAGCCATACGTTGCCGACCCCTGGCTTAGAATCTGCATACTTGAGTCTTCAAAATATTCTGATTAGTGTGTTTCAGTATAATTAGTTTCATTTTTAATCCTCTGTACTTCATTTTATACCTAAAATTAAAATACATGGGGAAAAAGGGAAACAAGTTATGTTGAAAAAGTTATGAAAGTATTTTCAAAACAAACTCAACATGGGCTATTCCCATCTTTTGTCATCTGTTGCAATTTGTTGAACGTGAGGTGAATTTTCAGAATTGTTTCAGTGTACATTTCTCTTCCTATTAATTATTTGGTCCAATTTTCATGTAGTTATTTATAGTCAGCAATTCTTTTGAAGACATTTTTCTTACATCTTTTGGCCAGTTGCTAGGGAATGGATTTGGGGCATTCTATATTTGCATTAATTTACTGTATTGTGGAGTTTTGTCAGTTCTTTTTGATACTTTCATTCTTTGCTGTTTCCTCTCTAGTTCTGTCTGTGGAATTTTATTTGTGCAAAGACTTTATATTTCATGTAATCAAAAATGTCTTTTTATCTTTTGTGATCTTCTCTATCCCTTATTTTTTAAATTTTTTTTTTATTTTAAACCCTTAACTTCTGTGTATTGGCTCCTTGGTGGAAGAGTGATAAGGGTGGGCAATGGGGGTCAAGTGACTTGCCCAGGGTCACACAGCTGGGAAGTGTCTGAGGTCAGATTTGAACCTAGGACCTCCTGTCTCTAGGCCTGATTCTCAATCCACTGAGCTACCCAGCTGCCCCCTCTATCCCTTTTTTGTTAAGAATTCTCCCTCTAAACATAATTGTGACAGGTACATATCATTCTCTTCTATTTTTTTGTGTGTGTGTGTGTGGTGCTACCCTTTACATTCAAATTCCATACCCGTTTTGAGGTTATTGTGTTATATGATAGTGAATGATGATCAAAATCTATTTTTTGCCAAACTCCTTTCTAGTTTTCCCAGAACTTCTTGTCAAAAGGGGAGTTCTTGTCCTAGTGATTTATGTCCTTGGGTTTATGAACCAGTCCCTCCCCTTCACTCTTACAAACGAGCTGTCACCTGATCTTGTAATGTTGCTTACCACTCCAAAATCCATTCCAGTCCTTTGCTTGAAAAAAATCCCCAGTTCCTTCCTGGCCAGGTCCCCTAAATAGAGAGGAATGGTCCTGCCATGAAGAGATCCTGGGAATATTCTGGCTGTGACTCCCTTTCCGACTTGGCTTCCTTGATTCTACCACTTTCTGATGTTTTCTTGTCTGGGCCCTTTCTTAACAGATTGGATGCTGCCAGGGACCATGTGCTGCCCATCGACTATTACTTTCCACCACAAAAGACCTGCCTGATCTGTGGCGACGAAGCTTCGGGCTGTCACTATGGGGCACTCACCTGCGGCAGCTGCAAAGTCTTCTTCAAGAGAGCAGCAGAAGGTAAAAGGGGCTTCTCTTTCCCCGTTTCCCCCTTGGTCCTTCCTTTTCCACTCGTGGTACTGACAGCAACCTCCTGACCCAGGACTCCCTAGGCTTCTGAGGCCTAGGCTGGGCCTCTCTGGGGAAATCAGTTCCTCCCAGAATGCCAAGGGGCTTTCAGCCCTGCCCTGTCTGGGGATTAGGGTTATGTTGGCAGTGGCTTTTCCCCAGGCCAGGTAGAGCCCTGTGGCCCTGGGAGGTAGTCCCAGCCACTCTTTGAGACTCTGTCCCTGAGATGAAAGCCAATGGAGGACTGAAAGAAGATTTCGTTCCCTCTCCATTTGCATTTCTCTCCAAAGCCGAGGGATGGAAAAAAGCCTACTTGTTGGTGGGTCATAAAGACGGAAGTCTTCCAAGAGAGTTCCTG
This sequence comes from Gracilinanus agilis, assembly GCF_016433145.1. Classification (NCBI taxonomy): domain Eukaryota; kingdom Metazoa; phylum Chordata; class Mammalia; order Didelphimorphia; family Didelphidae; genus Gracilinanus; species Gracilinanus agilis. The sequence continues at coordinate 67,316,852 of NC_058136.1, read as the reverse complement.
GCCTCCTCCCTCTGACCACAATAAAACCCCATCTGTTGGACAGCCCGTTCTCGGCCTTCATAATCAATAGCATTTCCAGATTTATAAATATTTTCTTCCCATCCATCATTCTGTGATTTGAAGTAGTATCTCTGTTTTGACAGAGGAGGAAACTGAGGCTCAGTGATCATGGAATCCTAGAGCTTGAGGAAATTGAGTCAGATAGGGTTAAATGACTCACTTAGGGTCACACAGCTAGTTTGCCATTTCCTTCTCCATCTTATTTTCCAGACGAGGAAACGGAGGCTTCAAGCCTCAAAGCAGGGTGAAACAACTTGCCAGAGTTATCCAGTCTGAGGTCAGATTTGAACTCTGGTCTTCCTGACTCTAGATGTTGCATTCTCTCCACTATACCACTCTCTACTCTAGGCTACACTTCCCCTGTTTCTTGGAATGAACCCCGTATGGTGGCATTATATCCTCTTCTCACTACATCCCACTCTTCTCCTTCCTTGGATCTAGCTCTAGTCCTGGAAGGGGGCTTAGTCCAACCCCTTCTTTTAATAGAAGTGACTTGCCCAAGGTCACACATAGTTTCATAGAGCCAGAGCTGGAAAGGGCCTCTGAGGCCATATACCCCAATGACCTCCTTTTATATAAGAGGAAACTAAGGCTCAGGGAAGGTAATGACCTGCCCAGGCCTCAGAAATAGTAAGTGAAAGAGGTCAGATTTGAACCAAGGACCTCCAACCCTTACGCTAGTTCCTCTGTACCATCTTACCTTTTGTGTGTTTTGACTTGTCAGAATCTTTCCCAAAATGACAGAATTGGATCTCGAAAGGTCCTCCCTGATTCCCCAGTCTGACCTACATATAACCGAGTCTCCCCGTCTACAGCTTAGCCAAAAGGTGCTTGGGATTCTCCAAAGCAGGATGAAGAAGCAACCTTTTGCTTGACCATCTTCACCATGGCACCAAGAACCTAGCTTAATCCTCTCCATGTGGACTCTGGCCAGAGTAAAGGATCATGGAATATGGCCTCCCTCGATGGACTCTATTCTCACTGAGCGCATTCATGAGCCACATCTCCGTGGTGCCCCAGCCTGAGCGTGTGGTCCACTAAGGCCTCCAGATCTTTTTTCACCATTTAGTTTTAGGGCCAATGCATGGTGCTATGTCTTGCTGATTCTAGTCGGTCTTTGGTTGCTTGAAAATATTCACTCACGAGGAGTACTGATGAAGAAGTGGCCATTCCATCTTGTTGGAGGCTTCTCTATGGTAAAGATAGTGGTCGGGGTGAGCCCTATTATCTCCACCTCCTCCTCCGAGCCGAGGACTTTCTTCGGAAAGAAGCATAGTTGGCCATCACCCCAAAAAGGGAGGCCTTCCTTGGGCCCCAAACCAGGGGCCTGATCCAGCCCTTTCTCTGCTTGGCCCAGACCATCGAGCCTAGAGTGAGATCCAAGACTTATGTAAGGGTCATAAACAACACTGGTGGGTTCCTGGAATCTGGGGCAGAGGCAGGAAGGGGGATGATAATTCAGCCAGCTCTCTTCTCCCTGATGGAAAAGCAGAATGGAGACCCGGTCTTCATCCTGAACCACCTTGGCCACTGCACGCAGGTCGAGTCCCTCTCTTTTAGTCAATGTTGATTTGAGTGGCTCTGGTGTGAGGAAGGCCTGTTGGGCTTGGGGATTGGAGACCCTGCATCCGGGCCTGCCTCGCCTCTTACCAGAGGTCTCATGTGACCTCTCTGAGCTCTTCCCCACACCAGTAAAATGGGACGTATCTCCTTCCATTCTCCCCCCAGCCCCCAGGACAGTTGGGAGAATTCAGCAGAATTATCAGATAGGCCCCAGAATTCCAAGGCCAGCTGGTCTGACCTCCTCATTTTACAAAACAGTAAACTGAGGCCCAGGGAGGGGAAGGGGCTTGCCCAGAATCGCACGAGGGATCCTAGATATAGATCTGAAAGGGACCTCAGAGGCTAGTCCAATTCTCTCATTTTATAGAGGAGTAAACTGAGGCCCAGGGAGGGGAAGAGACTTGCCCAGAATCACACATAGGATCCTAGATATAGACCTAAAAGGCAACTCAGAGACCAGCTAGTTCAACACCCTCATTTAACAGAGGAGTAAACTGAGGCCTGGAAAGAGGAAGGGGCTCACCCAAAGTTACACAGAGAATCCTAATTCTAGACCTGGAGCATCACCAGAAAAACCCACTCCCTCATTTTACAGAGGAGAAAACTGAGACCCAAGGAGGGGGAGTGTCGTACCTAAAGACACATAGAGGCGGGATTAGAACCCAGGTCCCTTTGCTCCAGAACCAGTGTTCTCCCCACTGTACTATACGATGTCCTCTATGTATATGTGGGCCAATAGGACCCTGTTAACAGCTGCTGCAGAGGCACTGTCTAGGCCCTGCCCATGGGGAGGTGACAGTCAGGTAATGAGAGAGAGGCCACATCTCCAAAAACTGAGCCAAACCAGAACTCGAGGAGACCACAGGCAGGCTTCTAAACAGAAAGTCGGCCCTCGAGCTTTTTTTCTCGCCTGGGGGAGCCTAAAGGACACAGGCTGACCTGAGTACTTTCCTGAGCTCCTGCTAATGAGCCCAAGGGGCCTTGGGACACTCATACCTGAAACTCCCTCAGAGGAACACGCCCATTGCTACAGATTGGATTTAGGTCCCAGATACTTGGGGGAAGCCTCCCATCCTGGCCAGAGGCAAAGTGCCCTCTTTTGAGAGGGGCTGAATGAGATCTTCAGACCATGCCTCTCCAACTTCCAAGCCATGTGACCTCAGACCATCTGAACCTCAGTTTCCTTTTCCGCAAAATGGGGCTAATAAAAGAACTAATAATAGTTCTAATAATAATAGAATTAGTTCTAGTAGAACTAATAAAAATTCTGATAATCGAAACATTAGATATAAGAATAGAATCCAAAGGGGTTGAAATACATGGAGATAATAACATACGCTCTATTGACCATAAAGCCTGATGGAGATGCTGGCTGTAATCATAGATGGAGGCGCTGCTGGAGGCAGAGGGCGTGTTCTAATGCTCTCTTATTATGAGAGAGAAATGTTCTCTTATTAATTGTTATATTGGAATGATGACTTATAATAAAATCACGATGTGACGGAGGGAATTCCTCCTGGAAGAGCCCCAGAGCAGGAAATCCCATTAAATAACAACAACAACAAATAATGGGATGGAACTCTTCTTTGCTATAAGGAACTCCCAGATAAGGAAACTCCTTCAGTCATTGGAGGATGGCACCTTCTCTGTCTCTGCTCGTCTTTAAGAGCTGCCTGGAGCGGCGAGAAGTTCAGTATAACAATAATTTACAATAATAGCTAACACGTATATCATTTGTGCTGTGGGCCAGGAGCTGTGCTAAGTGCTTTATAAATATTCCCTCTCTCTTTTTTCTAACCCTCACAATAACAGTGGGAGACAAGTATTGTTATTATCTCCTCTTTACAGATGAGGAAATTGAGGCAGACAGAGGTTTTTTTGTTTTGTTTTGTTTTTTTGCCAGAATGAGGCTGGGGAAGGACTTGAACTCAGGTCTTCCTGCCTGGCTTTCTGCCATAAGTTCAGCATCAACAGTAATGCTTATGATCCCTGTAACAATGGCTACAGATGTGCCTGGTTTCTCTTCCTAGACCCACCACTCCATTATCAGTGTTCTCTTTCCAGGGCACTGCACTTTTTGTGGACAGACTGTCAGGGAGAGAGAGAGAGAGAGAGAGAGAGAGAGAGAGAGAGAGAGAGAGAGAGAGAGAGAGAGAGAGAGAGAGAGAGAGAGATCCAGCAGGAGAAAACCAGGAAGCAAATTCAATAGCCACAGATAGGAGCCGATCTCCAGGGAGTTTTACAAATCTGGGTCAGCAAATTGTTGTTTTCAGAAAACAAGGAAAATGATCATCCAGCCTGTGAAAGGGAAAGATTGTCCCATCATTACATGTAACCCACATGGAATGGCAACGGTTCAACTCTGTGCAGAGAAGTTCTCCTGACTGAAAAACTGAGCAGGAGCTGAGGGTGGGGAGCCAGCAGGCAGATGGAAGGAAGGAAGGATGAATGAATAAATGAATGGATAGATGGGTGAGTGGGTGGGTGGGTGGGTGAGTGGTTGGGTTTATGTATGAGTAG
>NC_058136.1:67277148-67308101 GCF_016433145.1 Gracilinanus agilis | reverse complement strand
TCTCTCTCTCTCTCTCTCTCTCTCTCTCTCTCTCTCTCTCTCTCTCTGTGTATTTCTGTCTCTCTCTCTGTTTGTTTCTGTCTCTGTCTGTCTCTCTCTGTTTGTCTCTCTCTCTGTCTCTGTCTGTCTGTCTGTCTGCCTGGCTCCTCCCCTTCTCTCTCTGCCTTCATCTATCTTCTTGTCCCCTTCCTCCTTTCTCCTCATAGAAGGTGATCTTAGCTACCATTTAGCCCAGCCAGACAAGGACCATCACTTGAGTGTCCAACATCCCTGACAAAGTGATGTCCAGCGTTGAGTCCAAGGCCTTCTCTGAAGGGGAGCCCACCACTTCCCAAGGCACCACATCCCACGAGTTTTTCCTTGTGTCAGCCAAACTGCTGCCTCTGTGTAACTCCTAGCACTGAGGCTTCTAATTATGGCCACCTTCCACCTCCTTAGACTTGGTGATCACATCTTCCACCTCCCCCCACCTGCAGCCTTCTCTTCCTCGTATATCGTGGACTTGGTGGGTGCCCTTCATTATGCTGGGTGCCCTCCTGTGAACACTCCCCAGCTTCCCCACGGCCCCGTATTCTGCTGGGGGTAGGAATGGGATCAGACTGGGATCTCCTAGATATAGCAAGTTCTCTGATGAGGGAAGCTCTCTCTCCAGATGCTAGCTGGCATCTCGTAGTCCTCGGGAGTTAATCAGAGCTGTCAGGGTCACCCGGCCAGGAAGCATGAGATGTAGGCTCCAGCCCAGCTCTTCCCAGCTCTCACACCAACTTACTATCCGCCCTACTATTATTGCCTCCTTAGCAGCACAATATCCTGCTGTGATCCTTTCCCCTCGTTTAGCCCCTCTCTCCGATGCCCTTTTTCTCCCCATCTGGGCCCTTCCTCGATCTCTCTACCTTCCTCTTCTGCCTCTTTCTCATTTCTTCTTCCATTAAGACCAAGTGCTGGCCATCATTTTCTTCGCTTCAGACATCTCTGGCCTGGGTGCTCGTACGGGAGTTCAAAGCCTGGGGCATCTGAAAGAAATCCATTTCTAGTTTGGAGGGCTTGTAAAGCCTTTTGGAATGAGTCTATTTTCCACATCCCTTGGGAACTAGCCAGGTTTTCGTGTGCAGAGGGTAGGAGGAAGAGGGAGCCCCACTTCTGGCACTGTCTTCGTTTCTGTAATGGAGGATCAGGAAGAAGCTATACATATTGGGGGGTGGGGATTGGCTGAGGAAATAATCTTTGATGGAGAAAGCTCAGTGTTGAAGAAAATTGCCCTTGGATTCGAATTCCAGGTCTACCACTGATTAGCTTTGGGAACTTGGTCAGATTATGGAGCCTCAGTTTTTTCATCTGAGAAATGGGGATAATAATGGCTATTCTCATCTAGTGCCCTTGTAGTGCCTGTCTCACAAGGTTCTGAGGAAGAAAGCACTTCAGAAGCTATCAGTCAGTCAACAAGCATGTGGTCCAGGTGTGGTACTCAGTGTTGGGATGGACAAAGAAGGAAATGGGCCCTACAGAGATGACAGCATATCGAGAATAAATGCAAAGTAAGGAAACAAATCCAAAGCAGTTTGGGAAGAGATGAGGAAGGAGGAGTACTAGCAGTTGGGAGAATCAAGAAATGCCTCATATAAAAGATATGAGGTAGTTGAGCTGCATCTTAAATGAAGAGGAGTGAACAAGGCGGAGTTAAGGAGGGAGTACAGTCCAGACGAATAGCCAGAGGCAGAGACATGGGAAATGAAGGCTCCTTTGTGAGGAACCAAGAGACAGTCAATTTGGCTGAATTCAAGAGTTAGGGCAGATCTCTTCTAGCTCTGCCAACCCGGGTATTAAGGCACCTTCAGCCTATGATAGGTGTCTGAGGATTTCTGATGCTTGTTTACGTGTGTTATTTGGGAAAAATTACTCTGGGGCCTCATTTCCCCCTCTATAAAATGGTATGGTTGGATCAGATGGCTTCAGAGGGGCCTTGCAGCTCTAAGTTAAAATCCTCTTTGGAATCTCCAGTAAGTCATGTTTACCTTCCTGGGCCTCGGTTTCCCCCTCTGTAAAATGGCATGGTTGGATCAGATGGCCTCAGTGGAACCCTTCCAGTTTAGGGTGACTATCATCACTCTGTGATCTCTGCAACTAGACAACCATGGCCTAGTCTTATTGGCATTTCCCCGGTGTGCATTGTGGTCCTCTCCACAGCGGCCCCCCTATATTGTTTCCTCTTCCCTACAACTGGTCTAGTGATCCCCAGTCCTGATTTTCCTAGGTGAGCTAAATGATTCATCCAATCCATAATGGGCCCAAGGACCAACTATTTTTTCAGGCATTTACTAGCAAAACATTGGCGATTCCGTTATCTGTTTGTCTTGCACACAGTGAGTGCCATTTGGGGCACGGAATAAAAATGGCGCTCTAGCTTGCATGTAGAACCTAGAGGATTACAACATCCTCCTTGGTGTTTGGGGACTATTCTGATTTGATATTCCTGGCAAATTTCAAGTGTTCCTTTGACCCGCCTTCCTCCCAGCCCCGGCTGAAGACATAGTCAGCCACCTCTGACCTGTCCATCTCCTTCCCTTGGCATGCCACGTTCCTGCGTGTCTGGGGCCTTGCAGAGAGCCTTGAGTACATATTGCTGCTAAGAAGGCAATCCAGAGCCTCCCCAAAGCGCCCAGCGGCTCTTTGGTTGAGCAGACATCAGCGTCCATTGGCTTGGGCCTGACGATTTCTCTTACCCTAACCAGATGAATCTGAGAACACGGAGACCCGAGTCCTGGCCATGCCACCGCCGCCGAATCGGACCTTGGTCAGTTCTTCTTTGGGCCCAATTTTTCCCCTTGGGTAAAGTGAGGGCTTGACTTGAAGGACCTGGAATATCATAGCTCATGCAGTCCTCCTCCTCCAACGTTCTGCGACCTGAGTTCTGAGCTTCCTTTTATTCCTGTCCAGATCAATCCGTGGCTCTCCTCAGGCACTGTGCTAAGCTCTGAGGTTACAAAGAGACAAAAGACAGTCCTTGCCCTCAAGAAGCCTAATGAGGAAGACAACATGGAAACAAGGAAAGAAATGCAAAGCAAGCTACGGACAGGATAACTAGGAGAGTAGAGAACTAATGGCAGAGCTCGCCAATGGCTTTCTTGTGTCGAGTAAGACCCCTATGGCTAGCCGAGTTAGGAACCCAACTGCCCCTGCTTTATGCTCCTTTCTCTCTCTCTCTCTCTCTCTCTCTCTCTCTCTCTCTCTCTCTCTGCATGTGTGTGTGCCTCGAGTCTGGGCCTCCATATACCAGGCCCAGATCACGGACCTGAAGAATCCTTTTCATTAATGAGAAAACTGTAACTCCTAGCTATTGGTCCCAGGCCTTGTCACTTGAGGAGCCATACCAGGAATGAGGGACAAGAAGTCATGGGGCTTTGCAGTGTTAGAGGGACGTGAGATAGGCCAGACTTTACAAGCCACTCAGAGGTAGCATGAGAACCATCCCGACCTAAACTTTGACTTGCTAAAAGCCAAGCTACTAGGGGCAGCTGGATGGCTCAGTGGGTAGAGAGCCAGCTCTGGAGATGGGAGGCCTAGGTTCAAACATGGCTTCAGGACTAACCCTGGACAAGCCACTTGACTCCAGCTCTCTTGCCTTTACCGTTCTTCTGTATCAGTTCTAAGACAGAAGGTAAGGTGGTTGTTTTTGTTTTAAATGCCCAGCTACTGCCCATGGTGTGGTCCGGAAAGCAGAAGGCTTGGGTTTGGAGATTTAATGAAATCTGCTCAGCAAATATCGGCAGACAGCCACCCTGGACTGGGTAGCCCTAGGCGAGTCACAGCATCTCTCTGTGCGCGACTCAGTTTCTCTTCCTATAAAAGAAAGGCCCCTCTCACATTTTGATCCCAAGATCCTAATCGAATCGTGGCTCCTTGAAATAGTACAAATAAGTCGGGACTATAACAACGGCCTTCATTTCCTTTATTTTCCGTTTCGCCCTTGTCCTTCTGGATAGGATAAGAGAGGAATGGAGGAGGAACTTAGAGGCAGCCCCTTCCTTAGTGCCGCCTTCAGATTCGTGTGAGCCATTTAGGAGTTTTCATTCTCCCTTCATTTCTCTCAGGGGGGAAGTTTGTTCCTCGGATCCTGAATTTGACTTCATTGTGGTATCTGGACGCCTGCCTAGAAGCCTTGTGGGTATCAGGCAGCTTCAGAAGGCAGGGAAATACATTGAAGTTGTTTGGCAGTTTTCTGGGTAGAGGTAAATGCAAAGTCTGGACTGGAGGGGACTGGACTCCACTGGCCTTCCTAGTGGAGTGGGAGCCCCACACCAGAACTTAATAGGATCCTGGATTTAGAGCTAGAAGGTGTCTTAGAGGCCATCTAATCCACCCCTCTTATTTGAATCGGGATAAAACTGTGGCCTAGATAGGGTGAATAACTTGTCCAAGGTCCCATGAGAAGTAGGTGGCAGAGTCAGAATCCGAACCCAGGGCCTCTGACCTCAAACTCAGCCCACTTTCTACTGTCATGCTGATGTATGTCATTTAAAAAAACTTGAAACTTCATCTTCTGTCTTAAAATCAAAACTAAGTATTGGTTCCAAGGCAGAAGAGTAGTGAGGGCCAGGCGAATGGGATAAAGTGACTTGCCCAGGGTCACACAGCTAGGAAGTGTCAGAGGCCAGATTGGAATCCAGGACCTCCCATTTCTCGACCTGATTCTCTGTCCATGGAGCCACCTCGCTGCCCCTGATATATGTCATTCTTGATCAAAATTATGGGAAAAAAAGGGACCCTGTTGATACTTTGCATTTATCTGCTGCTTTCTTATCTCTTACCTGTTTGAGCCTCTCAAGAACTCTGTAAGCTAGCCAGTGCAAATTGTTGTCTGAGTTATTGGAGATGAGGAAAGCCAAGGCTTCGAAGAAGGTTTCCCAAGGTTGACCAACTACTGAAGTGTGGTCTCTTTTAAGTCTGGTGGTCCTTCTAGTCCAGAGCTGCTCTTAAAGAAATAAGATCAAATGTTGAATTCTGCCTGGTTCCCCGAGTAGTGAGCACCACCGTCCTCCTTTCTTTGCTTTCCCGATATCCATCATGTCCAATTTCTCTCTCTTCCAAAACATTTCATTAATTGGATCATAGATTTAGAGCTAGAAAATTATCCAGTCAAACTTCCTCGTTTTACAGAAGAGGAAACTGAGACGATTGAAAGAAGAGATTTGTGGTTGGTTCCATCATAATTAAATGGAGGAAAGTCATTGTAATAGAAATATTGAGGCGCTTGTTTTGTTGTCCTGCTTCAAGTATCATTCTTTTTTATTAACTCTTACCTCCTGTCTTAGAATAAATACTAAGTATCATTTCCAAGGCAGAATAACAGTAAGGGGGTAAATGACTTATGCAGGGTCACATAACTAAGAAGTGTCTGAAGCCAGATTTAAACCCAAGACCTCCTTGGATTTAAGTCTCCAGGCCTAGTACACTATCTATCCACTGAGTCCAACATCATTCCTTTTTTTTTTTAACCCTTAACTTCTGTGTATTGGCCCATAGGTGGAAGAGTGGTAAGGGTGGGCCATGGGGGTCAAGTGACTTGCCCAGGGTCACCCAGCTGGGAAGTGTCTGAGGCCAGTTTTGAACCTAGGACCTCCCGTCTCTAGGCCTGACTCTCAACCCACTGAGCTACCCAGCTGCCCCTTCCCCCGCCAACATCATTCTTAAAAGCTCTCAGGACAGTCTGCCTTAGTTGGATCTCTCTCCAGAGTTCCTGTAAATTTATTTTTCCCTCTACTACTTCTTGCTGTTTTATGAGACTCCTCATAATCTACTGTCTTCCTTCATCAGATCTGACAAGCCTTTCTAAACTCATGTAGCCCTTGGCAACCATATGTCTTCTCTTGGCTAGCTCAAGGGTTTGTTGGCTGAGACGGTTTCTAGACTTTCTGGCCTCCTTATTGTAGCAATTGACTTCCATCAGTTAAACTTCCTTTGGAAATGGTGATATTTTGTGTCAATCTATTCTTTTCTGCATTTGAGTGGGTCATGTTGGAGGTGCCTCTCTCATACAACACATCTGGTTACCAGTTGTTTCCTGCCTGTTAGAATATCATTTTAATTACCTGGTAGCATTGCTTATCCCATCCTCATCCTCTTCACAGCACTTGGGAATCCCGGTAAGTCTAACTTTTCTTTGCTTATCAAATTCCACATTATCCATGATATAGTTGTTTGATTTTGTTTGACTCTACAGTTTCTCTCGTTTCTTACTCCTTCTAAACCACGGTGGCTTTGTTGTCGCCGTCGTCTTAAGATTGGATCTTCACCTCATTTCTCCTGGGTTGGAAGTGCAGGGGCTACTTATGGGTCCATTCCCAGTACTGAATAGCATGGGAACTTTGGCCTGCTCTGTTTTCCAGCCTGGGCAGATTCTCCCCTCCTTACCCAAGCTGATGGTTTTTCATAACGATGCCGACTTTAGCCGGAAACCTGATAGATCTTGTCCATTTGCAGCTCAAACTTCTGATCTCAAGAGATCTGCCAGCCTCACCCTGGTAGCTGAGATGACAGGCATGTGCATCAGCAAGCCCAGCAAACCTCACAAAGGCACAGACTTCACCTAGGTCTCCCTTTGCATTGAAGTCAACAAGCACTAAAGTATATGCTGGTTTTATTGAGAGAGGTTTATCAGATTCTTTATAGAATTTCCTTTCTCATCATCTATGACAAACGTTGGCAATTCATCGTAACCATCTTTGTGCTGGGCTTTTTGCTTTTGCTTTTGCTCTCCCTGAGTAATATACTTGGAGATGACCCAGGTTTCCCATGAAATTCTATTTCTGAGTACAATTACAACTAGAATGTCAAGGTTGATGTGACTGAGTTTTACCAGTAGCGTGCCCCCCATTCCTTGGTCTTTTGAAAAGAGTCTGCCATTTACAGCCAACATTTGTAAATGGCAAAACAAACAAGCAAAGTTCCTAGGTGATTCAGAGCATGCTAACCCTTTCCACGCTTTGCCATCATTTCCTGGAGAATGGGAGTTGATCTCCCCAGCTACCCTGGGTTCCATTATCATCTATTTGCATATCCTTCCCAAATCTATTCATTTAACCCTTTCCTAAACCCCAGACCCATTTCTACCAAAGGCTTTCCTGCAATTCTGGACCTGGATACCCCGTAGGCATCTCAAATGTAACATGTTAAAATGGCACCCAATCAAAGCATTTATTTTATTTTATTTTTGTTCATTATTTATTTATTTGTTTGTTTGTTTATTTTTTTATTCATTTATTCTTACTGAGTATTGATTCCAAGGCAGAAGAACAGCAAAGACTAGGCAGCTGGGGTTAAGTGACTTGCCCAGGATCACACAGCTAGGAAGTGTCTGAGGTCAGATTTGAACCCAGGACTTCCTGTCTTTGAGCCACTGAGTCTCACCCAGCTACCCCAATGAAAGCATTTGTTAAGTGCCTGCTATGTGCCAGACATTGAATTATAAGGATGCTGCAGAGGATGAGTTTATCATTTTCTTTTTTCTATTTCTTGTCATAGCCAAAGAGAGTCCAGCCTTTTGGTGATGAGCCTCTTTCTATTCTTAGCTAGACTGGGCTTTTGTCTTATGAGTACTATCATAGGCCCTTGGGCAAGTGCCTTTCCCTCCTAGAGCCTTGGTTTCCTCTTGTGTAAAATGAGCGACTAGGCCTCTCGGGTCCTTCCAAGCACTGGAGCTAGGATTATGAACCTGCTGTCATTTGATGTTGCCCTCTAGCCAAATAGAAGAGAAGTACACTTGGGGCACCGGCCTCTGTCTGCCACCAGTCACCTGGGTGCAGGAGGGGAGGGCTTGGTGACTGTTGCCTGACCTTCTGCCTCTGCTCCAGGTTATCTAGTTAGTGACCATGAAGATGAATTTTGTTTGTGCCAGCTGCTGAGGAAAAGGTGGACCTCCTCCCCCTAATATCCCAGGGCATCATGGGTAGTTTGTTTTTAAGTTGTTAAAAATACTGCCCTCTCTGGAAGCTGTGGTTTCTCTAAGGGCCTTCCTGCCCTAACTTCATTTTCCGTCTCTCTCTTGCCGGGGAGGAGAGGGAGATGCCTCTGTTGGATGGGGACGCTGGGCCTGCCTCAGGTTTTCTGGACTCCAGTTCCTAAGTCTGCCCTCTTCACCTTGGCGGTCAAGGGACCCCACTCTCTCTTGCCCCCCACTGAACCATAGGCCGTAAGACTTGTCTTTGGCGCCAATCGGCCAATGGCCTTCCTCGCCTGGCTAGGGGAGTGTTCTTCTGTGCGCTGGAGGCCAGATTCAATAGAAATCTGACCCAACACCTGTGTAAATAGATTTTTTTAAGGCTTCTTTTCCTGGAGCTGGATGGAGATTTTTTTTTTAAACTGGTTATATTTTATCCCAAATGGTGTTTCCTGCATTCCTCTTGTTCAGGAATCCAGAATACTGGGGAGGGGGTACTTGTTGGCTTCTTTGTATGAATGGGGGGTTTGGGGAGGAGGGCCCTTGGGTGGTACGGTTTCCTGTCGGGATGCATTTTATTAGAACCGTAAGAATTCTCCCTGGAAGGAACCCGGAGACCGGCTCGCTTGGGAGATAAGGCCACTGAGGACCACGTGAGGAACTTGCCCAGAATTCTGGATTCCTAGTAGAATGGGGCATCAGAGGCCGTTTAACCCAATGCCTTTGTTTCAGAGACAAGGAAACGCAGGCCTAAACTCCTAGAGGTAGAGCCAGAAGTTCCTTCCGTGGTCGGCTAGTGCAACCGTCCCATTTTACAATGGAGAAAAACGAGGTTCACAACAGTTCTGCATTGTACCCAAGGTCCCATATAGAGCTGGAAGAGCCCTCAGAGGCCAACTAGTCCAACCCCCTCATTTTACAGAGGGGGAAACTGAGGCCCAGGGAGGGGAAGAAGCTTGTTCATGGCCACGAAGTGGAGTGGAATAGGAAGCCAGGGCTTCTTGACTCCAAGTCTGGCCCTCTATCCACTTGCTATGCCTTCCCCCTTCCGAATACTCAGTGGCAGTTAGGAGATTTGTGCCCAGATTTTTTGACCCTTAATTCCAGGCCCAGCTCTGATTGGCTCACTCTTCTCCTGGATTATGGATTGATCTGAAAAGAAAACTCCCACAATGCACTGGAATGACCATATACAGGATTTTCCTTTTGGGGTTGGTAGCAGGAGTGTTAACTTTGAAGTCCGAAAGCCTCCACTTCGGTTCTGCCTTTGTTCGATTTATCACCTGAGTGGCCTTAAGGAACCCCAGCTTTCCCCTTCTTAATCTCTAAAACGAAGGAGGGGTTAGAACTTGGATGGCCGATGCCCAGAAATCCCGACGGTTTGGGAGCAGCAGCTGCTCAGAGCCCCCACTCGCTCCCCTGCCCCAAGGAGAATGCCAGATTCATGCAAGGGCGTTGAGAGCCTCCAAGTCTCCTTCTGCGGGTATCACGGCAAATCCCGATTCCACAATGGCTCCCAGTTGGACAAAGAAGTCTCTCGGCCCCAACCTCGGAAGCCGGGGAACGCAGAGATGATTGTTACCGCTCTTCAGATAGCGAAACGGAGGTTCCCCGACTTGAAATATAACTTGTCCAACACAAAGCGGGTCAGCGAGCATGAAAACAATCATTCGAACCCAGGGCTCCGGATTACAAGTCCTGTTTACAAATGCTTATTCTCTGTCCCTCCCTGCCATCCCTTTCACTGTCTGAGACTCTCTTCCTGCCATGATGGGCTTCTGGAGGGTCTCTTTAGTTTCCTTTTCTACCTAGGCACCACATCTGGGATCTGGGATTTTAGTTAGTATGGGGACTCCCGATGTGGGAATGCCATCCACTGGAGTGCGTCTCTAGCCCCGAACAGTTTTTTTTTCTTTTTTTTATTGTTTTAACACAATTTTAGTATTTATTTTTTAGAAAAGTTAGCCCCAAACAGTTTTGAATGACTTGTCCACAGTGACCGAAAGTCAAGGGCAGAGTTTGAACCCAGATCCTACTGGCTCTAAACCCAGCACTACATTGGATCCGCACGTTTTCTTTGTAGGAGACACTCCGTCATTGGCATTTGTTAAGCCAGTGGCTGGTTAAGAAATGAATGGCTCTTCTTGGAAAGGGTTGGAGTTCAGATCCTGAGAGCTTGAAGGTGAGGGTAAAAAAAAGGCAGAGGAGTGGGAAGGATTTGAGCCTGGCCTCATCTGAGAAATGAGGGAGTGAGCTGATGTCTCCGTAACCTAGGCAACTGCCCAGAAGTAACCGAGGATGAGTCGGGCCTTGTGGCCCATCTCACAGCTCTGCCCACCCAGGGGGAGTTTGACCTCCCAAGGCATTACATGGATGGGAAATCAGTCCTGCCTCTAAAGCTTGCGCCAGGGGCTCTTGTGATGCCGCCACGGAGATGCCAGGGAAAGAGCAAGAACAGCTTGCTGCTTGCTGGTAACTCAGAGAATTTCAGGGCGATTAGTAATGCAGACGTACAGATGAGCCCAGTCCCAAATGCCAAGGTCCTGAAGGCAATCAGAGAGGGAGAAACAGGGCAGTGCAACCTCTCTGACTCTGCCCACTGGGCCAGGAGGCAGCAGGGTTTAGGGCAGACGGCCTTGAATCAAGACTTGGGAAGCCTATGTCCCCAGCCTAGCCCTGTCGCTAATTCCCTGGGGATCACTGGGCAAGGACCTTTGTCTCTGTGAGTCACAGTGAACTCATCTGTAAAATGGGGGGGAAGTCGGATTTGCTATTCCCTGTTAGATTCAGAGTGGGGTGGGAGTGGTTGCTAGGTGGCCTAGTGGATTGAAAGCTAGGCCTAGAAACAAGATCCTGGCTTCAGATCTGGCCACAGACAGTTCCCGGCTGTGTGACCCTGGGCAAGTCACTTAGTCCCCATTGCTTACCCCTTACCACTCCTCTGCCTTGGAACCAATACACAGTATTGACTCTAAGACAGAAGGAAAGGATTCAGAGCTGGAAGAATGCTCAGAGATCAACTCTCATCTTACATGGAGAGCTTGTCTTCTCCTAATGGCAGTAATCAGGCCAGGGACATTATTGCCTCCCTCCAACTAACTGGGGAATATAAGCATTAAGAAACTTCCTTGGGGGGGGGCAGCTGGGTAGCTCAGTGGATGGAGAGTCAGGCCTAGAGACAGGAGGTCCTATGTTCAAATCCGACCTCAGACACTTCCTGGCTGTGTGACCCTGGGCAAGTCACTTGACCCCCATGGCCCACCCTTACCACTCTTCTACCTAGGAGCCCATACACAGAAGTTAAGGGCTTTTAAAAAAAAAAAGAAACTTCCTTGGGGCATCTAGGTAGCACAGTGAAGGCAGCACCAGCTCAGATGGGAGAATCTGGGATCAAATCTGGTCTCAGATATTTCCTAGCTGTGCGACCCTGGACAAGTCATTTAACTCCCATTGCCTAGCCTTTGCCAATCGATACTTCTAATAGAAAGGGGGGAAAAAACTTCCTTGGTGATAGGCAGAATTGTGGAACAATGATCTGGGCTGCCTTGGGACATGGTGGCTTCCCCGTCCTTGGAAGATGGACAACAGCTTCTCGGCAATGTTGTTGAAAGGGTTTTTTCCTTCGGCATGGTTGGCCTGGATGGCCATCAGAGCTCCTTTGTAATAAAACGGGGAGAATCGTGTAATTCGAATCCAAATCTTGCCTGATTCCTAATCAGACCGCTGCCGGTTTGCTAGAAATGCTAACTCTTTCCCGTAGCAGGGTAGACTAAGATTCTGCTCTTTATTCAAACATCCTGAGACATTTCTCACATTTGGCAAAACGTTCATTTGCTTTGGAATGGAGACGAGGCCTATAAACCCAGTGGTATAAGGAATTCCCAGATGAGGAAAGTCCCTCTACCAGGACAGATTTGTAGTCTTAGACTGTTGCCCAAAGCAACTGAGGGGACTGGAGACTTTCCCAGGATCACAGAGTCAGTGAGTGGAGGCATTAGAACCCACATCTCCTTGGCCCCAGAGCAGGCTCCGTCTCCACTCAGCCATGATCCTTTGATGTGAAACAAGTCAAATTTCTCTTGGGTAATTTCCCATCTCAGGTCACTTTTGAAGTTGAACTGGTTAGATCGTCTCTCCTCCTGATTTTTACAACTTCTGCCCTCCCTCCTCTCTGTTTGCCTTCTTCATTTCCTGCAGCTGGTGTCGAAGGCAGGCTTTCCCAACTTTTTTCCTTCTATAGACTTACTCGCATATCGATTTGGATGTTCCCTCCACTGCTTCGGTCTGTAGCCTATTCAGTGCAGTCTAGTCCATCTTGTCCCATAAGTGGGTCATCAAGGAGGAGGAGGGGTCTACCCAGTGAGCTTGAGACCTTCCTTGCTTCCCCTCCCCAAAACTAACATCATTTATGAGTTGAACTGGTCACACCCGTCCATGTACTTCCCATTGCCCTCAGTGTGGTAAAATCCTTAACCTTATAGAAGTAGTAGGATCCTCGGTAGCAAATTAGAAACCACGTACTCATAAGATCGGAGAATTGAGTCCCCCCATAAGAGGGCTTAGGTATCACAGGATGATAAAGTCATGGGTCTGGAAAGGAAATTTAGAAAACAGAGCTGGAAGATTGATCTCAGAGAGCATTTAGGCTAGCTGTCTTGATTTTGCAAAGGAAGAATTGGAAGCCAAAGGAGGGGAGGTGACTTACCCAAGGTGATCTATAGCCTCCTGGATTTCAAGCCATTTCATTTTACTGAGGAGGAAGCTGAGACCCAGGGAAGGGAAAAGACCTGCTTGAGACGCCACAGCTCAGCGCCGGGCTTCAAACCCAGGTGGTTTTGTTCCTCCACTTCACCCTTTATGTCAAGTGGGTAAGATGAAGCCCTAGTAAGACTTGGGCAGCAATGGAACTACTTGGAAGTTCCAGCTTGATGGGAAAGACCATTTGAGTATTGCTGTTATATCTTATATAAAACCGATTTGGTAGCAGTCAGGTGGCACTGCAGTGGATAGAGCACCCGGCCTGGAAGTGAGAAGAAGACTGAGCTCAAATCTGGCCTCAGACACTTACTAGCTATGTGACCCCAAGCAGGTCACTTCATCTCGTTTGCCTCAGTTTCTTCCTCTGTAAAAGGGATGGCAGACCACTCCAGGTTCTCTGCCGAGAAAACCCCGAATGGGGTCACAGAAAGTCTATACGTAGGGACGGCAACAAAGCATTCGGGGAGCAAGGCTTTCTAACAGCGCCAAGTGGTGGCTTCAGGACCCACTTCTTCATGACTTTGGGCAAGTCGTGACCTGGCCGTATCAGTTTCCTCATCTGTAAGATGGGTTTAGTCATAATTACTCTGCCGCTCTCCCTGGTTTTCTGTAAGGAAAAGCCAAGTCCTATGAAAACTTGGACTATTCATGTCATGATGATGATGATGATGATGATGACGATGACAGCCAAAGTCATGGGACCTGGGTGGCTTTGCTCTTCTCCCAGCTAACGAGATTCACCCAGCTCACAAGCAACAAGCAGAACTGGGTCAGAGCAAAAAGGATTCGGTACTGGAGACGTAACTCAGCGTACCCTTGGCTGGATGGGTCAGTATTGGCACACGTGCGTCAGAGTAATGAGAAGCATCCGAGGGACTAAATACAATGCCTCTAATTAGTTGCTTGCCTCGGTGGTTGGCTTCCAAGGAAAATAAGGGAATTCCAAGAATCCCCAGGGCTGCCCGAGATTTCGATGTCCACTCGATGACTCGATGTTAGCCTTAATCTGAAACTGAAATCCTTTGAGGAATTCTCAGCCAAACACCACTCGTGGCTCTCTTCCCTCCGCGGAGGATCGACATAGATTGATTGTCTAGGATTTTGAGTTGAACAGTAAACACGCATTAAGCACCTATTGCGTACACACTTGTCTCGCCTGTTCGGAAGTAAGGTCCTCCCAGGCAGGACTGGTTTTGCTTTTCCTCTGGATCCTCGGTCTTTGTTTGGCACAGTGCCCGGCCCGTCCTATGTAGGTCTTTAAAGATGCTTGTTGGTTGCCCGATGGCTCGTTTCAGCCCTCCCTCTGGTTCCATGGGTGCCTCAGGAGTATCATCAGAGTGGTTGGGGGCTGAGTCCAATCGTAGAACCCAAGCTTGGAGAGATACCTCGTCCGGCCTATTCTCCCATCGTCGCACGGCTCCGATCGTCCTCTGGCCTTTCCGCCACATCGACCTCATTGGATCCTCCGGGGCCGAGCTGGGAAGGCCATGTGCTTCGTGAGGGATCCCGTGCCCTTCTCCGGCCTTCTCGCCTCTTCCGGTGGGGGCTCCAGTCCTTCCTCATTCATCCTCTGGACAACCCTAGAGTGGGCCGCTCGGAACTGAGCGCAGTCCTCCAGGTGCGGCCTGGCCTGGGCAGCCCTTTCCTCTCTCTGAACACTCTGTTTCTTGCCATTTATGGCAGCAGGGGACTTTTATTTTGGAAAGCCTCTGCGGCCCGACACCCTGGTTTCTAGGGTACCATTTGGGGCCAGGGTAGGACTTTCATTCCAGCCAGTCTTCTGGCGATGGGATATAGGAGTTTCTCTTCCCTTTCCAGTGAAACGGCGCTCCCCCGCCCCCACTCTGCCTTCCGTGGTTGGAAGGAGTGACCCACCCCCGCCCAGCCAGCTGACCTAGGATGCCCTTCAAACATCTGCATGCACAGAGTCGAGCAGAGAGTGGATGTGGAAAAGAATAAGGCCGGATTTGGCGGAACTTGAAGGGAGGAGGGCTCCGCGAGTCATTCTTACTAGCGGGGCCAAAGCCTGGTTTCCTGGAGTATAAATATCCCGGGTCAGCCATCAGCTGGCTGTGTGACCTTAGGTAAGTCAGTTTCCCTCGCTGGCCTCAACGTCCCCCCTCTGCAAAGCGAGACGCTTGGACGACGTGGTCTCTGAGGTCCCTCCCTTTAGAGCATTCTGGGTCCTGAGCTTCGGCCATTCTGGGGCTCTATTCTACGACTCTCTGTGCCAAAATCCGGCCTGCTCCTTTGTCTCGCTGACTTAATACGAATCGAGTTTTGAAAATTCCCATGATCCCCCTCCAAATGAGAGGGGCCACTATGTGGAGAAGCAGCTTTGGCAACAGGACAGAACATCAAAACTACCGAGGGGTGAGCTCTGAGTGCTGGCCGGTCCCACTCCCTTCTTTCCTATTCCTTCCCTGAAGAATACAGAAAGAATTCTCCATGACCATCATGTGGGAAAAGAAGAAGCACCTACTGTGTGCTAGGCACATCATGGTTATCTCATTCGTTCCTCACAACAACTCTGCTACAATTATCCCCATTTTACAGATGAGGAAACTAAAGTGATCAAGCTAATTTGCCCAGGGTCTCATAGCTGGCGACTGTGTGAGACTGGATTTGAATTCAGTTCTTCCCGAATCCAATGGTGCATTAGTTGGGTCAGTATGGGCCCATGTGGACCAGAGTAAGGAGAAGCATCCGAGGGACTAAGTACAATGCCTGTAATTAGTCGCCGGCCTCAGTGTTTTGGCTTCCAGGGAAAATAAAGGAATTCCAAGAATCCCCGGTGCACCCCGAGATTCCCGTGTCAACTCGATGACTCGATATTAGCCTTGATTTGAAACTGAGCTGTCCAGAGGACCACCTCCCTGGCCTCCTGAAAGAGAGGAAGAAAGGAGGGAGATGGTGTGTGTACACAGATACCACTCTGTAAAATGGGGCTAATACTATTCTCTCCCAAAGCTGAATCAAGCAAAGTTATGCTGAAAATATACTTCTTACTATGCCTAGCACATGGTGGGTACTTAATAAATTCTGGAGGGGCAGCTGGATGGTTCAGTAGACAGAGAGTCAGGCCTAGAGATGGGAGATGCTGGGTTCAAATCTGGCCTCAGACACTTCCTAGCTGGGTGACCCTGGGCAAGTCACTTCATCCCCATTTACCTAGCCCTTACCACTGTTCTGCCTTAGAATTGATACTAAGTGGGGCAACTATGTGGCTCAGTGGATAGAGTGCCAGGCTAGAGACCTGAGCTCCTGGATTCCAATCTGACCTCAGACACCTCCTAGCTGGGTGGCCCTGGACAAGTCACTTATTTAACCCCCACTGCCTAGCCCTTACCGCTCTTCTGCCTTGGCACCAATGCATGATATTGGTCCTAAGACAGAAGGTCAGGGTTTAAGAAAAATAAATTCAGGCAACCTTGCTTCATCCTCTGCCCATGTGTTTTTTATTTTTACATCTAAATCCATTGGCAGGTGCCCACTGTATGCATTGACAATGGTCTCCTTAGGCAACTGCCACTCTTCCTTCTCACTAGAATTAGTTCTCTTCGTTTGTCTTCTGGGGCTTTGCTGATGCTTCCTCTAGCTCAGCGGTTCCCAAACTTCTTTGGCCTGCCGCCCCCTTTCCAGAAAAAATATTCCTCAGCCCCCTGGAAGTTAATTTGTTTTTAATTTTCATAGCAATGAATAGGAAAGATCAATGCCCCTGTGGCCATCACCGCCTCCGTGGATCGCTGCAGCACCCACCAGGGGGCGGTGGCGCCCACTTTGGGAATCCCTGCTCTAGGACCACTGGGCCCGGCCACCCACTCAGCAGCCATGCTCTCCTATAGGGGTCGTCTCTCCCAATGAAAATGTGAACTCTTTGAGAACACGGAGTAGCAGGCTTTTCTGTTTAGATTCTTAGCACCTGGTCGCAGATCTTGGCCCGTGTGGCTTTCCATTCCGTTCAGAATTCTGGAGAGTCGCCCAGCTCTCCAGGGTTGCCATTCCCGGTATGACTTCAGTCTGTGAGATAGGACCCAGCCTCTGTCTGAACTCTTTAAGATCTGTTCTCCTGCAATCGATTGATCTTGTGGGCCAGCCTCCTGCTGACATTCCTCTCCTTTTCGGCCACAAATCGTCAGAGAGAATAGGTCAGCTTCTCCCAAGGTTCCCATCGTCTGCATCCCAGCCTCCAGTGCCTCCACGTTAGCGAGCAGCAGATACGGAATTCAAGCGTGCCGAGCTCGTCCTTCGGCTTCCAAAGGATGAAATTATCATCAGGGAAAGTCCAGAAATGATGAGGAGCTCTGCATGCATGTCCCCGAAAAGGGTTGCCTTGATCGGCCTTGAGGTACAGAGAGGTTTTCTAACAAACGGGCCACTTCAGGGGATGATGAGCTCCCTCACATTTGGAGATCTTGGAGCAAAGACCAGATGACCTTTCTGAGGGGAAGTTTAGAAGGAATTTGGACCAAACTGAAAGAGAGAGAGAGAGAGAGAGAGAGAGAGAGAGAGAGAGAGAGAGAGAGAGAGAGAGAGAGAGAGAGGAGAGAAAGACAGGCCCTGCCCTCAAGGGGCTCCCAATCAATGGAGGAGATATCATACATATGTAGAAGATTTAGACTGGGTAGACTGGAAATCAACTCAAAAAAACCCTTCTTCGGGTTGGAGGTGGGATTTTATCTGGGACTCAGTGGAAGCCAGAAGGTAGAAGCAAAGAGAGAGAGTCTTGCGGGCCTGAGGAGGAAGAGTCAGTAAAAATGGTGGCAACTGGAGCATCATGTCAGGGGAAGAGCTAAGAGGCCAGCATTGGCGGATCTCAGATTGCATAGGGTGGGGGGGGGGAGGTACGAGATGATGGAGAAGGTAAGAAGGGGCCAGGTTGAGAAGGGCTTCATAAGCGAAACAGAGGATTTTAGAATTGATCCCGGGGGCGCTGGGCAGCCATTACGGTTGACTGAGTAGGGGAGTGGCACGGTCAGACTCGGACTGTAGCAAGACCAGGCTGGTAGCTGAGTGGATGATGGCTCGGAGTGGGCTGAGACTAAAGCTCCAGCAGCTATTGCAGCAGACCAGATATGGGACAACAAGGGCCCGTACCAGGGTGGTAGAGTTCCAGAGTTAAGAGAGAAGGGAGTGTATACGCCACATTACAAAGATAGGTTTGACAGGATTTGGCAACTGATTGGATATGGGGAACTTGGGCAAGTGAGGAGTACAGGATGATGCCTCCCTTGGAAGCCCAGGGGACTTGGGAGCGTGGTGGTACCCTTGCAGAGGGAGAGTTTGGGGGGGAAAGACATTGAGTTCACTTTTGGACAGTTTGATCTTTTTATGGGAGGGAGAGCTAAGTGGCCCAGTGGATAGAGCTCCAGGCCTAGCTACAAGAGGTTCTGGTTCCAATCTGGCCTCAGACACATCCTAGCTGAGTGACCCTGGGCAAGTCACTTGACCCCCACCGCCCAGCCCTTCTTGCTCTTCTGTCTTGGAACTGATACTTAGTGTCAGTTCTAAGAAGGTAAGAGGGGTTTTTTTGAAGTCTGTGGGCCATTCATAACTGTTAGTTGGAAATATGCTACTGGAGATCAGGGGAGCGACAAATAGAGCTAAGAACCATCAGCACAGAGATGAGAGTTGAATCCTTGGGAGCTGATTAGAGAAGGAGAAGAAAAGAAGGCCCCATGCCAGAGCCTTGAGGGGATGACCCCCACCCCCACCCCGCAACGAATGGGCACGGTCTGGGTGAATGTCTAACAGAGGAGACCGAGAAGGCAAGGGCGGAGAAGGAGGAGGAGAACCAGGAGAGAAAGCATCAAGGGGGAGAGAGTGATCAGCGGTGCAGAGAAGGAGGACTGAGTCAGGGCCATTTGATTGGGCAATTCAGTGATGATTGTCACTTTGAAGAGAGCGACTTCATCGGAACGAGGAGGGTATAAGACAGAGGGCAGATCCTTGGGCAGAGAGGGAGCAGAAAGCAAGTGGAGAGGCTGACATTATGCCCTCTGAAATCTTATCATTCTCTTCTGCCTTTCTTTGAACCCTTCCCTTCTGTCATAGAATCAGTCATGTGTATTGGCTCCAAGGCAGAAGAGCTGAAAGGGCTAGGCAGTGGGGGTGAAGGGACTTGCCCAGGGTCACACAGCTGGGAAGCATCCAGGGTCAGATTTGAACCCGGGACCTCCCATCTCTGGGCCTGGCTCTATCCACTGAGCCACTCAGCTGACCTTTCCCTTAATACTTCTTAAAAAGTCCACACTTCTTTCTCATTAACCTTCCTGATCCCCTCCGAAAATCCTCTCCTATAACGAAGGATGACATTGAGCCAAAGCAGCAGCTACGTCCGATGACTTATTCTGCACCCGCAGGCTCCCACTTGAGTCCTGATAGGAGGAAAGTCAGTTTCATCATCTGTCCTCTGGTTCAGGCCGTCTCCTCCTAGTTCAGACCTCTTTTAGGGCAGAAAGTCCATGCGGGGACTAGCACCTGAGGTAAAGCCTTCGGGCTCAAGGCTTCATCACAGCCACACTGGCCATCCGTACTCTGCTCCTGAAGGCACCTGGGAAGCAACTTGTCTTCCCAGTTTTATTTGGCCCTTGAAAATCCCTTTGGTTAGAAACTCATGGCGTTCGTTAAACATTTAGCAAGGGCTCAGCGTACATAGGAAGCCAATTCTATGGACATAGTCTAGAACCCCGTAGAACTTTTCAGTGCAATGAGGCCCGACTTACTTAGAATATAGAAAAGGCCTTTCCATTTCTGTCTTTGATGCCAAATCCAATTACTTGGAGACCTGCCTTCATTTACACAGCTAGCTACGGGCTAAGTGCCTGCTCAAAATAGGAGGGAGCTTTGGGAACTATGGGGAGTGGCCGATGAGAAGGCAAGGGGACCTGGGTTCTAATCCTGATTTTCTCAACTTCCAGTGCTATGGTCTCTGTGCCTCAGTATCCCCATCTGTAAAATGAGGCTCTTGCACCAGATGATGTCCAAGTTCTAAGCTCTAATGTTGTATGTGCTAAAGGTTCTTCCTCACTTGTATACCAAGATTGTAAAGAGTACTGAGGTCTCCACCTTAGGATTGGATCCAACTTGCCATCGATTTTCACCAAATGTTGGTTGAAATGCCTTGTAGACGTCAGCCAAACCAGCCTCGTTCTGGGGCCTTGTTTGTAGATAACTGTGGCTCTGGGTGCTGCTTTGTACTGAGACGCCTGTCCAAACACAGGCCTATCCCAATTCGGTGGGGGGCAGGGGAGACAGGCTGAAAAGGGTAGAAGGGAGCTCAGCTTGTCGCAAGTCACCCATTGTTTTCCCGAGCCACCTGATTGTGCCGCAGTTAGTCAGTCAGCAAGCATTTATTATTTAGGTGCTGGGAACATTAAGACAATCCTTGCCCCAGCTTGGTGGCTAGGTGGCTTGAGAGCAGGGATGGGAGGCCCTGGGTTCAAATCTGTTTTCAGGCACTTCCTAGCTGTGTGACCCTGGGCGAACCACTTTACCACCCCCTCTTGCCGAGCCCTTACCGCTCTTCTGCCTTGGAACTGATACACGTAGTATTGATCCTAAGATGGAAGGGGAGTTTGTTTTTTTAATAATAATAATATCGCATCCACTTCGCAGCTGGGTGACGCTGGGCAGGTCACTTCACCGCCATCACCTAGCCCTTTCAGCTCTTCTGCCTTGGAACCAATACACATAGCACTGATCCAAGATGGAAGGGAAGGGTTATTTCAAAACAAAACAAAGCATGTTATCTCAGATGGAGCATTCGGTTCCGAGTCTGAGGACCAGACGGACCATGGCCCAAATCTCATCTCTGCTTGTTACTAACTGTGCGATGCTAGGCAGACCCCTTCCCTTCCCTGGGCCTCAGCTTTCTCCTCTGTAACATGAGGGGCCTGGACTAGATTAAGGGCTTTTAACCTTCGGTGTCATGGCCCCCTTTGGTGGTCCGGTGAGGCCAGTGGAGACACACTCTCAAAATCGTGTTTTTAAAGCCATGAAATAAAATCCATCAGATTACAAAGGAAAGCAATTATGTTAAAAGACAGCTCGCCAAAACAGTTTTTACAAAAACAAGGCCACGGACCCCTGGCTAGATTGTATCTCCGGCTTTTTGGACTCTGTGGCCCAGGTTCTGTCCTATTGGGTGGCATTTCTTAATCGCCAACAAATCTGATACTTTGACCTGACATTTGCCAACGTGGTCAAGGTTTCCAGATGACTGTGTCTGATTCCAGTGGGAAGGGTAATAGTCCCTGAATGTAGAGATTGTTTTTCAGAGGATTAATAGCTAGCCATGAAGGGGTGGAGAGTTAATCCTGTGCCCTTCAATCCTGTGCCCACCTTTAAGGGTTTTAACGTTCCATGCGCCTGGCTGCTCCCGCTTGGCTGACACATGAGCCTTGTGCTATCTTTCCCAAGGTTCTTTGCCATTGATTTTCCCCAAGCTCTCCAACTTGACCCAGTGTCATCGTGGCCCCAGTGGGATCCATGGGGCTTGAGCTGGGTCTGTGAGATTCCCTTGACCTGCTTCTGTTGTGGTGGAAGGGCTTTGACATGACAAACATCGACCTTGCTAACTCCGAATGGGCCAGATGGGAACCCCAATTAGAAATGCTCAGTTTCAGGGACTGAGGGGTGAGAGTAGGGGCGAGGGGAGGTGCAAGGGAAATGGCAAGAGTCATCGATGAGCTTCGTCCTCCCAACGCATGCATTCTCTCCACAAAGGGATTGCTTTGACTCAATTCAGTTGAGCAAATATGTATTAAGCATCTCTATACTGAGGCCACTGTTGATCGTTAGAAATAACAAGATGGAAAATGGCGTGGGCTTTGCTTTCTTACTCTTGGTTTCTTTGGCTTTTTCGGTTTGGATATGAGACTAATACCAGTCAATAGAAATCAAGTGCAAACGTAGTAATACTTGCCTGAAAGACCAGAGCAACTTGAGAATATCAAGGCTAAGGGGGTCGCTCTTAGGGTTAGGGGGACTAAGAAGGCTTCATGGAAAAAGTGGCACCTGAGATGAGACTTTTAAGAGATGGATTGTCATGGGGATCATGGGGAAGTTACACTCTAATAAGCAAGTACAAATGCACAGAGACAGGAGAGGCTGGGAGAAGACTGAGGAATGGCCAGTAGGCTAGCTGGCCCGGACTGTAGAGTCCATGATGGGGCACAGAGTTACATTAAGCTGGAAAGGAAAATGGAAGACAGTTCATAGAAGACCTTGAATTCTGAGTCAAGTGGCTGGTTTGTGTTCTATTCACAAGGCAATGACTGGCCACAGGAAATTTTTTATAGAGTTTCAGGGCTACAGCATTTCCCATCGAAAGGGCCATTGCAGGGTAACTTGTCAAAATTACCCACTTCTGACAATTCACGTGGCACAGATGATATTGCCGAAAAGAACCTAGAAAGGATTGCCCAAGATTATGAGGTCTTGGGTAAGAAACTGAAGGCCACGGGGGCACAGGTTGTGTTTTCCTCCCTGTTGCCCAATGAAAGCAAGGGATGCAGAAGAGGAAATTGATTTGGGAAGTGAACAGACTGTTAAGGTTATATCTGAAAGTGAGATTTCGATTTCTCAATCCCATCTCAAAATATAGGGCTGACAGGCCCCTGGCCAGGAATGGAGTGCTCCTAAAAAAGCTCGTATTGGCAGGCTATCTTGCTAATCTAATCAGCAGGGTTTTTAACTAAAAAGGGTCAGAAAAGGAGAAAGCTATGCCACCAAGCTAGATACCATGTACGGAGATTATAACGAAGGAAGAATAATAGCAATAGAAACAGAGAAATTCGGAGGAGACAAAACCCAAGAAAGGAGCCCCTAGTAAAGCCCATGGCCTCAAATGGTTCTATACAAACGCCCAAAGTTTTAACTATATGCTAAAGAAACTAGAAGTCTTATTGCAAATGGGTCAATTTGACTTCATAAATGACTTCAGTTATCCAGATACCTCGTGGAGCGCTCTCCCTCTACCCAAAACAGTGTAGCTGATAACTTTTAAAAAGATTTTTAAACCTTTACCTTCTATCTTAGAATGGGGGTAAGAGACTTGCCCAGGGTCACACAGCTAGGAAATATCTGAGGCCAGATTGAACCCAGAACCTCCTATCTCCAGAGCTGGCTCTCTAGCTACTAAGCCACCTAGCTTATAGGTGGCTTAGTAGCTAATAACTACTACTAATAGTAGTAATTCTCTCCCTCCTTCCCTTCCCTTCCCTTTCCCTTCCCCTTGGGGTGCTGACAGGCAATTCCATCTGGGTTAGACATGTAACTAACTTCTTAACTTGCCTTAGTGATAATTTAATCTTTCATGTGGTGAAGGAATCAAAAAGGAAGTTCTGTTCTGGGTCCGATTCTCACTGACAAGGAGCTGGTTACCTTCTTGAGATTCTGACAGAGAAGAGGAAAGCCAGCCATAATGTGGCGTGTGTAAGCAAAGCCGATTTCAGAAGGTTCAGTGGAAGGATGGATGAGATTCCCTACAGAGGAAGTGAAGCACAAGGAGGAATGAGAGAGCCTCATAAATGAAATTTGGAAGACACAGAAGGGAACAATTCTGATGAGGAAGGAAAATAGAGTT
This sequence comes from Gracilinanus agilis, assembly GCF_016433145.1. Lineage (NCBI taxonomy): Eukaryota > Metazoa > Chordata > Mammalia > Didelphimorphia > Didelphidae > Gracilinanus > Gracilinanus agilis. Next base: position 67,284,822 of record NC_058136.1, on the reverse strand, counting down.
GTCTAAAGAGATCATGGGGGGGCTGAACAGAAAACCCAAACCTTAGATGTTAGCAAGATGATGTAGAAGATGGAATCAAGGATAAGAAGCAGGTGATGATTGTCATTGTCCTATAACAATCATATCAAAACAACTAAAGAACAAGCCAAATTTTTTTTAAAGGGTGAGTTGTTTAGGTTTTTAAACTTAAGTTGGGGGAAAGAGGAAGATTAAAGGAGGAACAGGTCCTTGAAAGAGAAGGGGCCAGAATGATAGCATTACAGAGAGAAGGTAGAATTACTCAATTCTCATTTTTCTCTGTTTTCTTCGTCAAGGAGAATGATCATTGGCCTAGAGATGATAGAAAAAAATGACTAACAAGGGGCTCCCATCCAAGATAAATAAAGAGAGAGAGAAGCTTCTAGTCCTTTAGCTTCCCTTCAGGAATTTGAGTCACCTGACCCAGAAAAACCACATCTTTGAGTCCTGAAAGAATAGGCATGTGCATTTGCAGAGCCCCTCTATCAGTGATATTTAAAAGATCAGGGCAGCTCAGTGGAGAGAGAGAGAGCCAGACCCAGAGGCAGAAGGTCCTGTGATCAAATCTGGCCTCAGATACTTCCTAGCTAGGGGACCCTGGACAAGTCCCTTAACCCCCACTGCCTAGCCCTTATGGCTCTTCTCCCTTGGAACCAATATACAGTATTGATTCCAAGATGGAAGATGAGGGGTTAAAAAAGAAAAGCAGATTATGGAGAACAGGAAGGAAGCTACAATATTGGAGAAAGCACATGTCCCAATTTTCGGAAATGGGAAGAGAGTGGCATCTGTGACCAAGGAATAGAGAACTGGGCTTGGATCCCTGACAAAAGAGAGAGAAAGGATGGTTGGGAAACATTTAGAAAAGGAAACAGTAATTCCAAAGAGCCAACATGGCTTCCTCCAGAGCAAGTCCTGCCAGACTTGCTTTCTCTTCTGGTGCGATCAATCAACAACCATTTCTTATCTGCAGTGCTTACCTCGAGTAGGATTGGTGCTCAGCCCTGGGTATACAAAGATAAAACAAAGACAGGTCCTGCCCTCAAGGAACCTACATTCTGATGGGAGAGACAACACGTATGTAAATAGGCACATGATCACCCATGGAACACACAAAGGGCAAATTTAGAGGGGAAGGCACTAGCAGCCCTGAGGACTGGGAAAGACCTCCCACAGAAGGCAGCACTTGAGGTTTCTTGAAGGAAGTTGGAGATTCTAAGGGGAGAGTAGAGAGCCAGTGTAATAATAATTATTATTATAAATTAATGGCTAACACTTATTTAGCACCTACTATCTGCCAGTCACTACTCTAAGGGCTTTACAAATATCCCATTTAATCCTCACAGCAAGCCTGGAAGGTAGGTGCCATTATTATCCTCATTTTTCAATTGAGGAAACTGAGGCAGACAGGTGAAGTGTGACTTGTCCAAGGGTTCAGTCGTGTCCCAACTCTTCATGACCCAGTTTGGGATTTTCTTGGCAGAGACACTAGAATGGTTTTCCATTTCCTTCTCCAGCTCATTTTACAGATGAGGAACTGAGGCCAACAGGATGCAATGACTTGCCCAGGGTCATGCAGCTAGCAGCAATTCTGAGAATTTTTTGCATGATAATACATGTCTAACCCAGATGGAATTGCCTGTCAGCACCCCAAGGGGAAGGGGAAGGGAAGGGAAGGGAAGGAGGGAGAGAAGTTGGATCATATAATTTATGAAAATTTATATGGAAATTTGTTATTACGTGTAATTGGTAAAATCAATAAATAGAAATACCTGAGCCTGGATGTGAACTCGGGTTTTCCTTACCCCAGGCCTGGTGCTCTGTCCCCTATAGCACCACCCAGCCACCTAGTGAAAAGCACAGAGATAAGAGATGGGTAGATGAGAAGAATGCTCTCATTATGGTTTACCTACATTTTGGCAGCCGTAAAGCATCTCCTGCTCTTCTTGTGGGAAAGATGGAGACACAGAGGCTAGATGATAATACAGTTTGATAGGTTGGGAGCTGGTGGAATGGCCAGATTCCAGCAGTACTAATGAATGGTCCATTTTCAGCCTGGCAGAAGGTGTTTTGTGGAGCACCCCAGAGATCTTTGCTTGGCACTGTGCCCATTAGCATCTTCCTCAGTGACTCGGGATGACAGTCAGGATCCAAATAGATCTTGACAGGAGAGAGCCTTGGGCCAGACCAAATAAGATGAAGTCAATTCGTTTCTAATCCTAATCCTAACCAGTCCCCTAAAACTCATTGGAAATCAATGTAAAGTCTCGTCCGTGGGATCAGAAAATCAATGTCCCAAGTCTCTGATGAAGCGTCGTGGTTGGCTAGTTTGCTAGAAAAAGAGTGGGCCCTGGTAGTGACCTGCAAATCCAAACATGAGTTGACAACGTAGTCCAGCAGCCCAAATATGCTAATGCCATCTTGGCTGCATTAAGAGAGGACCAGTTTCCAGAAATTCGGAGGTGTCCTGTCTACTTCAAGGGCATCGATAAGCTGGGGGTGGGGGAGCATCCTCAGGAGGGCCACAAGGATGGAGAAAGGTTGTCTGGGGACCAGTTGAAAGAAATGGGCTTGTTTAAACTTGGAGCAGGCTAGCGCCATTTGGGACATGATAGCTTTCTTCAAGTATTTCAAGGACTCTTGGGAGGGATTAGGCTTCTTCAGCTTGGGTGGCCCCACCAGAGGTCAACAATTCCAAGACATCCGTGGAAGCAACAGATTTCGGCTTAATAGGAGGAAAACTTGCTAACAAAATGGAATGGGCCGCCTCCGCAGAGGCTGGGTATCCCCTCCTTGGAGGTCTTTGGTAGAGACGAGGCGATCCCTTTCCTAATTGGACTAAGTAAACACGGAGATCCATTCCAACAGTCAACTTCTGCCATTTTGTGAGGTCTCGGGCTGCGGGGACCTTGGACAAAGCTTCTAGTCCATCCCACTACTTCTTGAGACAACGAATTCATGAAGACTTGAGTTCAGATGTGGCCACAGATATTTACTAAATGTGGGACCCTGGGTAAGATAGCTAACTACCGTCTGCCTCAGTTTGCTCATCTGGAAAATGGGGATAATAATAATAGCCCCTCCCCACCCCCGTTCCCAGGACTGAGGTGAGGGGCAAACGAGGTGATATTTGCCAAGTGCTTTTGCAGTTATAAATGTTCGCCGAGCTTAGCAGGAGAGAACTTCAATCATCCCAGGCATATATTTTAATGGTTCTGGAGAAGAAGAAAATGGCACCGTTCCCCTGCAAAGCCATTCTAGACAATCAAAAGCTTCGAATGGCATCTTCCTTCCTGCCAACCTAAATTGCACTACCCTGCAATTTCAGCCTGTGTCCTGGGTCTTCGGTGAGAGACAGAAAGTCATTATCCCCTAAGCCTCAGTCTATTCAGCCCCCTATTAGTCACCCCTGTCCCATCAGCTATGGGCCTAGATTGTCCGTCTTTCAGTAATTAACATTCCTTTAGTTGGTCTTGCTTGGGGTGGCTCAGACTGACTACACAATGCCCGGTATTAAGGACAGAAAGGCAAGAAGGCCCTCTGCCCTCCTGGTATGTTATCTGCACAATCCCACAAATTCAGATAATTGGTACCCTCCGGACAATCGTTTCCCCTTTCTGTCCAGACCACAGGAGGGCTGGAAGTGTTCTTAGTAATCATCTAGGCCCCGCCCCCTCATTTCATGGATCGAGGAGCTTAGACAGGGGAAATGACTTTTCCAATGTCACACAGCTGGGCTTGGAACTTAAGTGCTCAGCCTAAATTAGAGCCAGAGCCTCAGTGGGGCCTTGTTGGCGCATCCTTAGTTTGGGACTGGTTCTTTTAGCAATATTGAGAAAGTTCAAAATGTTATGGGCTCCTTGGTTCTTTGACCTGGGAAGCTCTGAGGGATCAAGTCCTCTCATCTCTATTTCTCTCTGTCTCTGTCTCTGACTCTTTGTCTCTCTCACTTCTTGTGAAATCGATCATCCTAAAGAATATCTGAGGGGCAGCTGGGTAGCTCTGTGGATGGAGAGCCAGGCCTAGAGACGGGAGGTCCTGGGTTCAAATCCGGCCTCAGACACTTCCCAGCTGTGTGACCCTGGGCAAGTCACTTGACCCCTTTGCCTAACCCTTACCGCTCTTCTGCCTTGGAGCCAATACACAGTGTTGACTCCAAGATGGAAGGTGAGGGGTTAAAAAATATATTAGCCTAAAGTATATCTGACCACATCACCCCTTCTCTGCTTATGAACTTCAATAGCTCACTGTTGCCTTTAAAATGAAGATAGTGACAGTGTGACCACAATCCATCTTTTCAGAACAACAATATGTTACTCCCCCTCACACATTCCTCGTTCCAGCCAAAATGGCCTACTTAGCATTCCCCATACACCCCATTCTGTCTACCACTTCTGTGCCTTTGTATGTACTGTCTCCATGCCTATTTTTTTAAACCCTCACCTTCCATCTTGGAGTCAATACTGTGTATGGGCTCCTTCGTGGAAGAGTGGTAAGGGTGGGCCATGGGGGTCAAGTGACTTGCCCAGGGTCACCCAGCTGGGAAGTGTCTGAGGCGGGATTTGAACCCAGGACCTCCTGTCTCTAGGCCTGGCTCTCAATCCACTGAGCCACCCAGCTGCCCCTCCATGCCTATTTTTAAGAGCTGCAGCTCCAGGACCCTCTCCTGATTCCTTCAAGGTACTTGGCACATAGTAGGTGGTTTAATAAATGTTTACTGGTGGTGCTGATGTGTGTGTGTGTGTGTGTGTGTGTGTGTGAGAGAGAGAGAGAGAGAGAGAGAGAGAGAGAGAGAGAGAGAGGAAGGAAGGAAGGAAGGAAGGAAGGAAGGAAGGAAGGAAGGAAGGAAGGAAGGAAGGAAGGAAGGAAGGAAGGAAGGACGAGAGGGAGAGAAAGAAAATAGAAAAACAGAGGGGGGCAGAGAGAGACAGAGACAGAGAGAAGGAGAGGGAGAGAGGAAGTGTGTGAGGCCAGATTTGATTTGCCACTGATATATAAAGCCTGGCAGGCTAGGGGAGTAGGCCAAGCTTTGGCTTTGTAGCTAAGCCTAGTTGTGTGACTTTTGGCAAGTTATGGTGGGGCTCCATTGTGTTTCACGGGCACGTTAGATTCCTCTCTTCCAGCCTGGATGCTCTCTGAGGGCAGGGCCTGCGTCCTTTTCCTTTTCAGTGTCCCCGGTGCCAAGGCAAGAGCCAAGAAGCTTTCCCCAGCTCCCTGGGCAAACCCCCCCAACATCTAGCCTTCCCCGCCCCCACGGCCATGACTCCCAAAAGAAAGGAGGGCCCCAGCACTAATGCTCAGGGACTCCGTTGCTCTGCCTGAAAGGCAGCTTCAGCCAATTCCTCGCGTCCTTGCGGTTTTCGCCCCCCACCCTACCCCTTCTAGCCTCACTGACAGTAAACATGACTGGCAGTCTAATACAGGTTATCCATTGGAATTCCTTAGTCTGGAAGGCCCCATGAGCCTCTGCTTCCTCTCGTTTCCTCCTCCTGGCCTCACTTTCCTGGCTCTGTGCTGAATCTCCTTAGCTAGTGCCCTCTCCCTCTTGTCATCGGCTTGGTGGACATCTTGCTGGACTTGCCAGGAGGCCAGTCCCCAGATCGGATGGTGGCTGGCCTTGTGTGCGGGCCTTCTTATTGTCTGGCAAGAGGAGTCTCCAACACCCCGAGGAGAGAAGCCCTGGCAGGACTCAGGGTCTGAGCAGCTGCCTCTTATTGAGAATGCCCAAGCAGGTGCAGGGGACACCCACAAAGAAGCAGGCAGCGCTAAGCACGGTGATAATGGTGGCTACATTTATAGCACCCTCTCATAGAAAGAGAGCAGATAGGGTGCAGGGAAGGGCATGGCACATGGAGCCCAAAGACCTGGGTTCAGATCCCAATTCGGTCATCGACTAGCTTCCTCTCCCTTGGCCTCAGTTTCCCCCCCCTGTAAAATGAGGAGGTTGGACTAGCTGGCCTCTGAAGTCCCTTGCAGCTCTGATTTAGGATCCTATGTGTGACCTTAGATATCTTTTCCCCTCCCTGGGCCTCAGTTTCCCCCTCTGTCAAAGTTTGTCGAGATGTCCTCTAAGGTCCCTCCCAACTCCAGATTCCAATCACCTACAGAATAAGAACTAGAACAGGATGGTCAGGGAGGGTTTCATTTTGGTTTTAGAATCCCTGTCCCGAACACAGGGCTCAACACATATATAGTAGGAGCTTGATTGAGTGGTTGATAGCCAATGAAAAGTGGTAGTGAGAAGAATTTGGGATTTCACACTAGAGGACAGGGTGTTAATCTTGGCCCTAGTACAGTGGATTTGGAGTCGGAAAGACTTGAGTTCAAATGCAGTCTCATGACCCTGAGCAAGTCTGCCCAACTTTTGTGTGCCTCAGTTTCCTTTTCTGAAAAATGAGGCTAAGAATAGTACCTACTTCCTAGGGTTGTTGTAAGGGTCAAATAAAATAATATTGGCAAGTGTTTTGAAAACCATAAAGTGTTATATAAATGGTTATTATTGTTGTTGTTGTTATTATTATTATTATTATTATTATTATTACTAAACCCTTATCTTCTGATTTAGAATCATTACTGTGTATTAGTTCCAAGACAGAAGAGTGGTAAGGGCTAGGCAATGGGGGTGAAGTGACTTGGCCAGGGTCACCCAGCTAGGAAGTGTCTGAGGCCAGATTTGAACCCAGGACCTGCGTCTCTAGGCCTGGCTCTCTATTCACTGAGTCACCCAGATGCCCCTCTTACTATCAGTTCTAAGATAAAAGAGTGTTAAGGGCTAGGCAGTGGGGATTAAGTGGCTTGGCCGGGGTCACACAGGAAATATCTGAGGTCAAATTTGAACCCAGGACCTCCTGTCTCTGGACCTGGCTCTCTATCCATTGAGCCACCTAGCTGTCCTCACTAGCTATTATTATGAATATTTTTTATTGCTGGGGACAGCTTTATAGCATAGTGGATAGATCACCAAGATTGGAGTCCTGGGTGTGTGACCTTAGGTGGGTCACTTAACCCCAATTGCCTAGCCCTTGCCCTTCTGTCTCAGAGATGTTACTAAGATAGAAGGCAAGAGTAAAAAAATTATTATTGCATTGTCGTTACTGTTAATATAATCTTGGACATTATAACTGAATCATTTCATTCCTCTTGGCCTCAGTTTCCTCATGTGAAAAATGGGAACCTCTGTCCTTGCCTACATCCCAGTAGAGTTGTTACAAGAATGAAAGAGGCTGTAAAGTGCCATCATGATAGGATCAGAGCCTGTATGGACCTTAGAGATGCTCTCATCCACCCCACTTAGATGTGTCCGAATGGGCAATAACTTGCCCCAAGGCACCTCCACCATGCTTTCCAGGCTGTCTAGGCCCTCTCCTTTCCATCATGCGACTGGTAGAAATTCAAGTCCTTTCTTGCTGGCACGGCACTCTGGAGTTCCAGGATGGGGATGCGTGGTACCCACCAATCCACCCACCTCCTCGTCGCCGCCACCCCTGTCTGCTCCTCGCGCTGCTCTCAGGAAGCCTGTGGGTGTTTTCAGAGAGCTTTAGGAAGTCAGCATCTTGATAAGGCCTCTCTGCAGAAGGCCAGCCAGCCCGTCAGAGCAGCACCGGGAGGCTGTGTGTGTGTGTGTGTGTGTGTGTGTGTGTGTGTGTGTGTGTGTGT